>NW_022111312.1:11988967-12004638 GCF_000313985.2 Echinops telfairi
GGACCAAAGCCCATCTGTAGACAATTAGACATCCCCCCACAGAAGGGTTACAAGGAAGGGACGATTCAACCAGGGTGCAGTGTAGCAGTACTTGCTCATCATATGGATTGAATCAGTGTGATAAAAGGATACGATGCGGACACATACTTTCCCTGACTTTAAATCATGATGTATTCCATTGTTCTGTTCTTAACGACTGCCTCCTGGTCTACGTATAAGTGACACATGGGCACAATTAGGTGTTCTGAAATTCCCACTCTTCTCTGTGATCTGAGTGGTGGCCTATAAAAGAGGAGAAGAGACAGCAGGAAGATGAAGGAAGACAGCCATTGAGGATAGATTTGGCTTGGCTGCAGTTACATGCCTGAAACTCCCAGAAGATGAGAAAGTAAAAAAACGAGATCAATCCAGAGCCTTCAGAGATAATGGGGGCCACTGGCCTCCTGAACTCAGATCCTTGGCCCTCAGAACCCTGAGACAATGAGTTTGGCTGGCTGCCTACTCTGTGGTTCTTTGTAAGGTCCTCGGGAGGAGACTAAGGCAGGGTGAGCATGAGGTCTGGGCTGCCGTCTTGCTCTGCCCAGGACAGCTCCCATGCAGAGAGTAGAGAAGCTTTGAGTCCCTCCGCCCAGCATGAGGCAACACTGCAGAGTCATTCTTATATCTGAACATCCCCTGAAGTTGGCCCTGTACCACAGGGGTCTGCTCAGTTCTTCTCCCTTCCTTTCCTTCCTTGGGTGTTGGTACCACCCTCAAAAAGCAGCCTGCACTGGGCTCTGGATCAGGACGAGCTTTACCCTCCTCACAGCATTATCCAAAAGTAGGTGGAAGAGAGCAGAGTAAATGGTAGGTGTGGGCTTGAAGGAGCAGTGATCTGAGGCCAGGCTCCAAAGGGACCAGATTTCAAATATTCCCAGACATGAATTCCTAGGGTCCTGTAATGAATCAACAAATCTCAAAGTCAGTTGGGAAGGGGGATCTCTGGTTGGCTGGGATGAAAAACCATCTCGAGCTTCCATAGAGAGAACGGAAGGACTTTAAGCTCTCTTGCAGTTGGCCTTAGGTTTACAGGGATGTGGTTCTGGATCAAATTAGAAATATCCTTCGTAGAAATCAAACCCTGACCAACCCCACCCCCCAGCAAATGAAGCCCCATCTGCAGACCAGAGTGTTGTGAGGAAGTGGGAGTAGAAGAAGGGGGGCCTTCATTCATCAGCACTCAGACCATCTGGGGCTGAATAGCCCTTTGTCGAAATGAACCCATCAGTCTCTGAGTGGGGTTTGAGGTCATGGAAAGTACTGGGCCCTTTCTAAGCCACAGTTGAAGCCCTGGATCTCCTGACCTTTGAGAGGCTCCCCCTTACTCCTGACCAAAAGCGAAAGGAAAAGTGAGAAAGGGAAAATTCTAGAAATGCCCTTCCTCTGAACACTACCTTTGTATAAACATCTGGAGGAGGCAAGCTGGGCCCAGGCAACTGCAGTACCGCCTGTAGGACTTGCCTCTTCTTGTTTATCCCCAACTACATCTGGGACAGCTGCCAGGACCCGCCCTCGCTCGCAGTCATTGGAGGAGCGCTGAAGTAAGGTTTCCTGCTAGGAACCAGCACACGTCACGGTCCGGATACTAGGGGCTTGCAGTGGTGGGGGCTGCTAGAGGCCTGTGCTAGTCCAGCCCTGAGCAGAAAGCAGCTTTCTCCCACCATGCCAGCCTGCTGCAGCTGGAATGATGCTTTCCAGTATGAGACAAACAAAGTCACCCGGATCCACAGCATGAATTATGGCACCATTAAGTGGATCCTGCATATGTTTGTCTTCTCCTACGTTAGGTAAGTGGTGTGTGGGCATGGCCTCCAACCCGGGCTGTGACTGACGGCCCAGAACCCTCTATGGTATTCCTGCAGCATGCAACTGGAATGGCACGTGGTTTGTACATCTGAGATGTGCTTCTCCCGGCCAGCTGCTGATTAGGAGGAAGTTGCACCAGGTGGCTGTAGAAAGAAGCCACAGGGTGAGGGCTACTGCTCTTCTCTACCTTAGGCCTGCCAGGGGAACAGGGCAGGGCATGCCCCAAGAAGGTAGGCAATGCAGGGTAACACTCTGGATTCCTGGGGGAGGAGCAGGAGACTGGGACTTTAGAGCATGTCTGGTGAGAATGCTGGCTGAGAGGGAGAGAATCAGACCAGCTTATAAATGGGAAACATAGATTTCTAATGTCAAGAAACTTGGTCACTGGTGTTTTTGTTGTTGTTTTTAATAGCTTCATTGAGATATAGTTAATAAAACATCTATTCAGGGGAGTGGGGGAAAATGAGCAACTGATATTAGGGGCTAGAGTGGGAGGCAAATGTTTTGAGAATGATGAGGGCATCCATGTGCTTGACACAATGGATGGATGGATGGATTGTGATGAGAATTGTACGAGCCCCCAATGAAATAATTTAAAAAACAAACAAAAAAACCCCACATCTATTCACCCATCTAAAGGGTACAAGGGAATAATTTCTAACATATTCAGAGCTGTATATCCATCATCACAACCAATTTTAGCACATTTTCATCACCCTTGAAAGAAACCCTTCACCTCTAAGCCATTACCTCCCATTTATCCACAGTCCCTGTCAACCATTAATCCATACTCTGTATTTATGGCTTTGCCTATTCCAACCTTCTCATAGAATTGGACTTCTGCAATGTGTGGTCCTGTGTGTCTGGCTTCTTTCACTCAGGATATATATTTGTTTTCCAGGTCCACCCATGTGGTAGCATGTACTAGCACTTCAGTCCTCACCAGGAGCCCATTGTATGGATGCACCACATTGTCTTGATCCATTCATTATCAGTTGAGGGACACTTGGGTTTCAGCTGGTACGAATATTTGTATATTCATGTTCATGTGAACATATGTTCCCATTTCCCCTGGACAGACATTTAGGAACTAGAATTGCAGGGTCATGTGATAATTCTATATTTAATCTTTTAAGGAACTACCAACAGACTGGTCTCCACAGTAGTTGTACCATTCTACATTCACACCAGCAGTGGGTGATGGTTCTAATTTCTTCACATCCTTTTCAACAGTTATTTTTGTCTGTCTTTTTTATTACAGCCATCCTAACCAAAAACTAAACCCACAGCAATTGAGTCTATTTCAACTTATAGCAACCTTACACAGGGTTTCCAAGACTGTAAATCTTTAAAAGAGCAGGCAGCTCCATCTTTCTCCTGAGGAGCGACTGGCTGGTTGGAACCACTGACCTTGAGGCTACCAGCCTACTGCCTAACCAACAGCATAGAGCCATCCTAAATGTAAAAATGCTCACTGTCATCGAGTCGATTCTGACTCTTGAAGATCCTGTAGGGCAGGGTAGAACAGTCCTGTGGGTTTCAACTCTTTATGAGAATGGAAAGCCTCATCTTTTGCGGTAGGAGTAGCTGGCGATTTCAAACTGCCAACCTTGTGGATCGGAGCCCAACATGTAATCACTATACCACCAAGATTCCTGTATAGCCATCCTCACTCACGCACTCACTCATTGCCATTGAGCCATTCCTGACCCACAGTGACCCCTTATGAGTTTTCAAGACTGTAACTGTTTAGAGGAGTACAACGCCCAGTCTTTCTCCTGAGGAGCTGCTAGTGGTTTCGAACTGCCAGCCATGCAGATTGCAGCCCAAACGCATAACCACTATACTACCAGGGCTCCTTATAAGCATCCTAGTGAGTATTAAATGGTATCTTGTCCATAATTCCAAAATGGTTAATCCCAACTTGCTCTTTGTGCTGATGATACTGATGCTGATGCTGGCTGGCTTCTACAAGGTGAGGTGGTACAGTTCACTAGCCAGGAGTTAGAGCAGCCTGTCTCATAATCCTACGTGTCTTCTTGGCCAAGTCACTTAACCTCTCTGAGGCTCAGTTTCCACATCTGTTCATAAGGGTGTGGTAAATAAGAAAGAGAAGGCATGAAAAGCTCTTCTCATGATGCCTGGAATGGGGCGTGAGTCCTATAAATTTGATTGCTGCCTTAAAAAAGAATCTTAGGCTATAAAAGGAACTTTCATAGACATCCTTTCTTTCACCCTCAGAGTAATTGTGCCGACTTTTGGGTTTTGAGGTTTGGGAGACATGGACTCAAATCTTTCACCCCTTTTGAACCCTGATTTCATCTGTTAAATGAGGATAATGGTTGTTGTAAGAATTAAATAAGTTAATAAATGCAAAGCTATGAGACCTACTGCTTGGAGCTGATCCCAACTCAAATCTTTATTAACGGTTGGTTATTATCATCCATAGGAGCCCTGGTGGCATAATGGTTATGCATTGGGCTGTGATCCAAAAGGTCAGCAATGCAAAACCACCAGCAGCTCCTTGGGAGAAAGACTGGAGTTTCTACCTTGATAAACAGTTACAGTCTCAGAAACCCACAGGGGCAGTTCTACCCTGTCTCATAGGGTCACTATGAGTCAGAATCAACTCAGTGGCAGTGAGGATTTTGTTTTGTTTTTTGTATTGTTAACCATATTGCTACTCAGGTTAATCATGATTAGATTCATATGTTTGTTGTTGCTGGTGGTTGATGAGTTGATTGCTACTCAAGCAACCTCGTGTGTGACACAGTAAACTTTCTCCATGTGGTTTTCTAGGCTGTAATCTTTATGGAAGTAGATTATCAAGTCTTTTTCCTACAGAGCCACTGGGTGGGTTGAACCTTTACAGTTTATTGGCAGTTGAGCACTTAACTATTATGCGAGTTGGGCTCACTAGTCAATAAATATTGAATAAAAACATGTGTGTTGAAATTCTAGAATAAGGCCTGTTATTTAGACTAGCTATCATTAAACTGGTGTCAAAGAACATAGTGAGTTATAAGTGCTCCCTGATGTATTAACAAAGAGATCCTATGTCACATTCTCACATGGCAAGTGACATGGCTTCCTGGAATGATTTCATCCAGCACACAATTTCTTCAAAACAGATTATTTGTATATGTAAGGACAGATTACTATGAGAACAGTTTATAATGATAAATATCTTCCTAAATAGGGTGCAGTCTCATCTGATATGCATACCACCACCACTACCCCAATCCAGTTTTATGTTCTGCGGTGGTGTCATGAGGAGAGAGCAATTTAATGACCGCAATGATTCTGGACCCGGGTGCCCAAAGTGAGCCTGAGATGGGATGCTCGTTTTTGGGGATCATTCCACCCATCCATTCCCATGGGTTTCTCAGACAGTACCTTGCTGCCCTGTCTGTTCATCTAGATTATGCTTTTCACCCAACATGGCTCCTGTAATAAGCCACTCCTTCACCTGGAGCAAACTGGTGGAAAAACCAGCAACTTGTTCCAGCTGGAGGAGCCATCGACTCTGGTATCTGTGGCAGGAGAGAGGTCTGTGTGTTATGCTTTGTAGGCAATGCAGGATCATGTTGACTCACAAACGCAACTCAGTGTCATCAGCTGTGAGTCAATCTTTACAGGCGCAGAAAGTCTCATCTCTCTGCCACAGTGCAGCTGGGGTTTTCCAAACGGCTGACTCTTCCCTTAGCAGCCCCCTTTAAAAGCCACCACACCCCCAGGGTTTTGCACCTTAAATGCTGACTTAAGAAGATAACTCCTATGGTTTATATTTAAAAATATAACATTGAAGAAAAATATTGCCAGGCTTGAGTATGGTCCCATTTCTGTTAGTGAACCATTTGTTAACTGGAGACAACAAGTGTGGCTTAGGCGCTGGGCTGCTAACCACACATTTAGCAGTTCAAACCCACCGGGCACTCCACAGAAGGAAGACGAGCTGGTCTGCTCCCATAAAGATTTAGAGTCTGACAAATCCTGTAAAAGGTGGCTATGAGCCGGAATCAACTTGATGACAGTGGCTTGGGCTTGGTTTGGGAGATTATAGCAATGAGAGAGACACAGGGATTATACTCCAGTGGAAGAGAGGGACAGGACAAAAAAAAAGCAAAGAGACATAATAAAATGTCAGTTGGTGACCCAAGCTATGAAGAATTGAAAAGCTATCACAACCTGTTGAAGGCAAGTGGACAGGAGAGTGAAACTGCCCCAGAGGCTTTCCAAGGCTGTGATCTGTGCAGCAGCAGACAGTCTTTTGCAGAGTGGTTGATGGGTTTGAACCACCGACTTACTGGGCTACCAGGATTCCTTGAGAAACGTGGGAAGATTTAAGTAGAGGAGCAGAGGTGCTGCCATACTCTTGGGAAGTCCCTCTTCCCTGGAGACTAGTTGTCTCCCCACGGCCATGGAAGACTAGACGCGTGTTGAGAAAGGAGCCGGGGAACAAACTCCACCCTCAAGTGCTTCTTTTCCAAGGAATCACCCTCCACCGGGTACACAGCATGCCCCTATTGTCCTCCACGGGCCTTGGCGGCTTGCCACCATGGAGAGGACTCTGTTGCTCTCAGCTGCGATGATTCAGGTGTGGTTCCTGGCTGGTTGCCTCTTACTACCAGAAGTGGCCACACCTGAGAGACTGGGCATCTCAGGTTGAGTAGAAATGTGTCCAACCTGGAAGCGGAGGAGGGACCACAACTGGAGAGGAGCAAATCCAAGGGAAGTAGAGACTAGGAGGAAGATGAGGCTGTCTGTTCCCTTCATGATTTACAGCCTTGGAAATTCACAAGGGGCCGTTCTGCCCTCACTATGAGTCAGACTCAATGGCAGTGAATTTTTGTTACTGTTGCTGCTTTGGGCCATACAACATTTCAGGTGCCTAGAGAACCATGCGGGGTGGCAGATGTGAGCAGAATTCATCTTCAGAACTGTAAGGAGCAGTAGCACTCATTGACTCGCACAATAGAGGTCTAAGTCCTGGACCTCAGGCGTTGATAGTCTCCTCTTCCTAAAGTGCTGGAGAGAATGGAGGGGCCAGGTTAGGCAAAGAGACCCTTTTGGAAGCGACTGATCCAACCAGGTGAGGGTTGATGGTCATCTAGGGTAAGGACTGCAGTAGAGAAGAAAACTGATGAAATTGAGTTTTGTTCTAGTTGTTGCTGCCGTGGGGTACTGCCAACAGGATTCCAGGTCATAGGGACACACTTTGTCAGAGAAGAACTTCCCTGGGGGGGTTTCTAGCCTGTATTCTTGAAGGGAATCAATTTTCAAGTCCTCCCCTTAATGACGGGGGTAGGGGTGGGAGTGGGAGGGGAGGAGGTCCTGCCACCAACCTTTGGTTAGCAGCTAGGTGCTCACCCCCTGAGCCACTAGGACTCCTTGAGTGATTTTAGGAAGGTGAAATAATAGCATTTGGTCACTGAGTGGATGAAGGGGATGAGAGTGAGGGTGACCAATGAATGACCATGTTTCTAGCTTGGGCATCTGATGGTGGACCCAGTTTCTAGCTTGGCCATCTGAGAGTGGACCCAGTTCCTGAGAGAAGAAACACAGGAGAGAAATTTCCAGATTGTGTTGGAGGATGAGTCTGGAACAGTGTGGAGCTGGAGGTATCTGTAGGATACATAAAGGAGTCCTGGTGAGGCTGTGGGCAAGTGTTGCTGAAAGCTCACTGGTTCGAATCTACCAGCTGCTCTATAGGAGAAAGATGTGGCACTCTGCTTCCATGAAGATGCACAGCCTTGAAAATCCTATGGGGACAGTTCTACTTGTCCTATATGGTCACTTTGAGTCAGAATGGACTCAACAGCAGTGGGCTTGTAGGACACATGAATGAATGCATGAGGGGACTTCAAAACGTTTGTGAGAAAATCCCATTATCTTTTCATTCCACAAGCTTTCTGAAGCCTCCTTGTGGATGTTTAGTTGTGTTATTGCCACCATCCCATCAGCCCCAACTCAGGATGAAAACCAACACACACACACACACCCTGCCAAACAAGATCCATAGGATTACCCCCGGGTGATTTTCAGTAGTAGGTCACCCAGTCTTTCTACCTCTTCCACCTTGGGCTGGAAGCTCTGCTGAATCCTATTCGACATCATAGCAAACTCCATTGTCAGGTGGGTAGTGGCTGCAATTGAAGAGCCTTGGCTGGAAAACAAACCTTTGTCTCCCAAATGGAAAGTGATGATTCTACCATTGACCTGTCACTATATCTCTGCACACACCCCAAAAGCCTCCCACATTTCTTGAGTTCTGGGTTATGCAGCTATCACTGACAGCATGGAGAGACAAATCCAAAGCTGGCAATATAGATTTATAGGTACCCAGTATATATATAAAAGAGCCCTGCTGGTATAGTGGCATTAGCTGCTAGCCACAAAGTCAGAAGTTCAAAACTACTAGCTGCTCCTGAGAGGAAAGAGGAGGCTTTCTACTCCTATTAAGAGCAATAGTCTTGGAAACCCACAGGGTAGTTCTATCCTGTCCTGTAGGGTTCCCAGGAGTCATGGTTGACTCGATGGCAGTAAGATTGGTTTGGTCTGAGCATATCGATAGTGGCTAGAACTATGAGGGTGGCTGAAGTTGGAGAGAAGACGTGAGAGAGAACGAAAGAGGACCTAGGGCAGACCCGGGAGGATCACTAACCCCTAAGGGATAAGGGACACACACGTTTGGTAGAATCTGAGGAGAAGAAGTCACAGAGGTTCAAAGAGTCAGGAGAATGTGGACTCCTGGAAGCTAAGGGGAGATGGGGAGGGAGGTGCCTGCCCATCCTTGTGTCAAGAGCCACTGAGAGTTACAGGCAGATCAGGTCTGTGATTTAGTGACAAAGCCGCTGGTGTATGCTTGGCAACAGCAGCTTTAGAGAAGTGGTGGGCGCAGAGGAAGCGGAAGCCAGACTGGAGTGGGCCAAGTAGCGAAATGGAAAGGAGGAAATGGATGTGGTGACTCACTCTTTCAAGAGACTTGACAACAAGGGAGGAGAGAGGCTTAGCGTAGTGCTTGGAAAAGATGGGGTGTGTGTTTAAATGCAGAGAGAAGCGAGAGAGAGAAGTTGATGGAATAAATTGAAAATATCATCATCATCACTACAGTCACCATCTAGCAACCACAAGGAAAGCTTATCTACTCAAGGATGGCTCTAATGGTCAGACATTGCTTCCTTACATTGAACCAAAGTCTTTCTTAGAACTTTCACCTGTTGGTTATAAATTGTCCCCCTAGTCCCTCTTCTACTTGACTGTTTTCAATGGTGGCCTACTTCGGATATAATCTCTCCTTTTCCTCAAACTCAGATCCAGGTGCCCCTGATACATACAACACCCAGACCCGTTGCTAGCTCAGCCGTACCCACATAGTCCGCCTCTTCGCCTCTTGTTTGACTAAATCCTCATAAAAGGTGGTGACCTACTCTTGCTTTGCCTTTTGTGGTTGAGCAAAATGAATGGAGATGAAAAATGTGCACACTCCTGGACCCAGAAATTTATCCTGAAGACTTAACTCTCATGGCAGCATGGGAGAGGAGAATGCTGAGGCAGTGATATGTGGTGGTTGAGAGACTGGGCTGTGGACCCCGACTGCCAAATCCAGCATTGCTACTTACTGTGGGACCTCGAGCCGGTCACTCATTTCTTCTAAGCCACCATTTCCTTACTATGACTTTTTTTGGTGGGGGGCAGGGGTGGAGAAATGTAAGAATTAAAAAGAAAGTTAATAAGTATAAATAAAATAATATTTTTAAGATTCCTTGGCACACAGTGAAGGCTGTATCTTGGTTCTAAAACATTTCTAACTGGGAAAATGGAACAAAAGTTCCAGGTAGTTATCTACCAGTCAGGGATGGTTGGCAAACTATCACAAACTATCATCTATCCACCTCTTGAATGGAACCATATGGAGTTTCTAACATTTAACTGTTTTTGCTCACAAATGGGCAGATTCATATGTTCCCATCTAAACATTAAAACACTTTGTACCCATTAAATATCATAACATATCCTAGATCTGTATAATAAACAGGAAAAGATTAGCATTGATTTTGAATAAAACAACATGTTGCTACTGCTTATATACATTGTGTATAGGGTGCATAGACAGTACAGCTAGTGTGGTCATGTTTATAGCATTGAGTACCCTTATTTGTGTGTCTAGATGTTGGCTCCAGCAGTGATAGCTCTCATTCCACGTCCTCTTCTGAATCCTGCTGAATGTCTGGCAGTTCCCTGTTACAGTTATCTACTGCTACAAGTGTTTTTTAATTACCTTGTGTGATATTAGTGATATATAAGGTTATGGATATAGTTTGATCATTTCAAATTCTTTTAAATTACCTTTTTTGGAAGTTCCACAAGTATGGATCTCTTCTACTCAGGTAACTCTTCCAAATTTTTTGGCACGGAACAGTGAGCACTTCTAGCACTGCATCTATAGGTTGAAACATCTCAATTGGTATTCCATCAATTCTCAGAGCCTTATTTTTCACAAATACCTTCTGTGTACCTTAATACTGCTGGTTCTTGACTATATGCTAGCTCCTGAAATTGTTCAATGTTACCTAATTATTTGGGGGACAGTAACTATGTATTCCTTTCATCTTCTTTTGATGCATCATGCATTTTTCAATATTTTGCCCATAGAATCCACCAGCATTGTAACTGGAAGCCTGATTTTTTTTCTTCAGTTCTTTCAGGTTAAGAAATACTGAGAATATTCTTCCATTTTGGTTTTCTAACTCTAGGTCTTTGCACATTTCATCATAGTACTTTGTCTTTGAAAGTCACCCTTTGAAATCTTCTCTTCAGCTCTTCTACTCCATAATGTCTTTCATTTGCTTTAGCTCCTCTATGTTCATGAGCAAATTTTAGAGACTCTTCTGACATCCATTTTAGTCTTTTCTTTCTTTTTAATGATCTTTTGCTTTCTTCAGTATGGTGTTCTTGATCTTCCCATAATTCATCTGGTCTTTGGCCATTAGTGTTCAACGTGTCAAATCTGTTCTTGAGATGGCCTCTATTTAAGTGGGATATATTCAAGGCAAATTGTGATTCTGGTAGATTTGTTTTAATTTTCTTCTATCTCAGCTTGAACTTACATATGATCTATTCTGCAGTTGGTCTCTGGTCTGGTTCGGTTGATATCAAGTGTCTCCATGGTTTCGGTTCACATATTGGGTTGATTTGGCTCCTGTGCATTCCATACAGTGAGGCCCACATGTGTAATTGCCATTAATGTTATTCAAAAAAGGTCTTTGCACTGACTAAGACACTGGTCTTGCACAATTCTGATATACAATTCTGTTATACAGTCTCTGGTGTCATTTTCATCATCAAGAACATGCTTTCTAGCTGCCAGCCTAACTTTCTAGCAGCTCTGGTGGTAAAGTGGGTCACATATGGGACAGCTAACCGAAGCTGGCAGTCAGCAGTGAGAAGCCACCAGCAGCTCCAAGGGATATTGCAAAAGCTTTCGATCTTACAAAGATGTAGAGCCTTGGGAAGCACAGTCCCACTATGTCCTATACGGGTACTTTGCATTGGAATGGACTCAATGGCACAGATTTTGGTCTTTGGAATCCAACTTTCTAGTTTAGTTTTGGTGTTCTTATCACCAAATATCACTGATACAGATGGGTCTGGGTTGAAAGCCGGGAATATCGGAAAGATGCTTACATGTTTAAGTGACTATGCAAAAGCAGTCAACTCTGTGGATCATAATGAATTATGGATAACATTGTAAAGAATGGGAATACCTAAATGTGCTCATGCAGAGCCTGAACTTAGACCAAGAGGTAGTCACTCAGCTAGAACAAAGGGATGGTTTAAAATCAGAAAAAGTTCGCATCACGGTTGTATAATTTTGCCACACCCATTTAATCTGTATGCTGAGCAAACAATCCAAGAACTGGATTTTGTGAAGAAGAATATGGCCTAAGGATCAGAGGAAGACTTTTTAATAACTTGCAATAGTCAGATGATACATCCATGCTTGCTGAAAGTAAAGAAGACTTGAAGCACTTAGTAATGAGGATTAAAGATAACAGCTTTCAAAGCAAACAGATTGCCATCAATTCTATTCTGACTCACAGTGGCCCTGTTTAGCTTTCAGAATGCATAGAGAAAATAAAAATCATCACAGCTGGACTATCTTAGGTTGAGTTCTCTAGAGAAGCAAATCAGTGAAGTTTATATATGTGTGTGTACGTATGCATGGGAAGTAAATAAGGAGCCCGACTGGCATAGTCATGCCTTTGGCTGCAACCCACAATGTCATCAGTTGGACACCACCAACTACACCACAGGAGAAAGCCAAGGCTTTCTGCTCCCATAAAGAGCTACAATTGTGGAAACTCACAGGAACAGTTCTGCACTGTCCTATAGGGTTGCTATGGGTCAGCATTGACTTAATGGGAGCAAGTGTATACATATAGATCACTCACAGTGGTAGAAGTAGGCAAGGCAAGTCCAAGTCCAGCAGGTTCCAAGTTCATGGGTCAGATGTTAGGCTAGAAGCTTCTACTGACTCTTGGAGCTATAGAGGCTGATGAACTCAAGATTGACAGGAAGCTGACAGGCTGGTGCTAGAAGAGGTCAATAAATCCAAGGTCAGTAGATCAGATGGTAGGCCAAAGATGATTCCCAGGATCAGCAGGAAACATGGCAGGCTGTTGGCTTAAGTCCAAAGAACTGGAAGTTAATGAGCTAGATGCAAGATCTAGGCCCAGCAAAAAGCAAGCAAGTTTTCTGCAGCATTCACTTATACTCGAGGCCATTCACCTGTACAGAAGCATCCTTTCAATTGCATCAGGGCTGTGACCTGAGTAAGGATGTTACATTCTATCCTAATCTTTTATGATTGGTTGATCATAGCAGATCCCATTTTGGAGTTCATTACATGAGATTAGGTCACATCATTCGGGATTACTATGTCTTAACTGCCAAATCAGAGAGTCCTATTCCAACCAAGTTGACATAAAGCCTAACTATCACATAGATCAATGAGCAACATCACAATAAATGGTCAAAAGATTGAAATTGTCAAGGGTTTCATTTAACTTGGATACACAATCAACACTCATGGAAGCAACAGTCAATAAGTTAACTGATGTAATACAATAGCAAAACTGATCCAAAAGATACCTCTAAAGTGTTAAAAAGCAAGAATGTCACTTTGAGCAATAAGATATACCTGGCCCAAACCATAGTATTTTTAATCATCCTCATGGATGCAAAAGCTGGACAATTCTGCTGAATATTCTGCTTAAGAAAACACTAGTTTTTCTGGATGATATAATTCAGATGAAACCATAAATAAGGTAGACCAAGGAAGAATTGATGCAGTTGAATTATGATGTTGGCAAAGAACATTGACAGACTAAGTATTGCCAGAAGAATGAATCCATCTGCCTTAGAAGAAGCACAAGCAGAATGTTCTTTAGAAGGGAGGACGGTGAGACTTTGCCTCGTAGTTTGGACAGGTTATCAGGAGGGACCATCCCCGGAGAAAGACATCATGCTTGCTAAAGTGGAGGGGAAAGGAGGAAGATCTCAGCAAGATGGACTGACAAACGGCTGTCAAGGCAGTGTTCTGTTCTGTTCTAGAGCAGGTCCTGAGTCAGGACTGTTAGTCTTGTTGTCGCCTACACCTAACAACAAGAACAAGGTATTGACATAAAGAGAGATCTGGAAGACATTCAAAATGTCAACCGTGGCTACCCTCTGACAGGGAGAATGTTGTGAGCTTTTCATGTACTCTGTCTCCCCTCCTCCCCACTGTGGTATTTACATGTTTATAACGACGAAAAAGATCTTTCAAAAGCAAACAAATTTGTGACTCTTAACATCGGAACTCTCGCTATTGGCAAAGAACATTGCATGTCCCAAGGATTTTCAAGAGATTCCCTGTAGCTTGATCAAGGTGTAGGGCATTGGATTTAGCTGACTATTCTGCTCTCAGCGAAGCTTAAGTCAGCACTAGTTTGCCTGGGTGACATAATGCATGTGAGCATAAGCCAATATCGAACCAAACCCCCACCATCAAGTCCATTCCCACTCCTATTAACCTGATAAGACAACAGAACTGTTTTACAGGATTTCTGAGACGACTGTCATCTTTACGGGAATAGACAGCCTTATCATTCTCCCATGCACGGGCTGATAGCTTTAAACAGCTGTCATTATAGTTAGCAGTCCACCGCTCAACCCAGTGCACTACCAGGAGTGCATGACAGTAGGGTTAATTAAAATGCCCAGGTCTTTTTTATTTTTTATACTTTTATTGGGGGCTCTTACATCTCTGATCACAAACCACACATTCCTCCAAAATGTCAAGCACATTTACACATTGCCTCCATCATCATTTTCAAAGCATTCTCTTCCCACTTGAGCCCCTGATATCAGCTCCCCATTTCTTCCCCCTCCCTCCCCCGCTCGCTCTCCCTTATGAACCCTTGCTAAGTTATAGATTATTTTTTCCATATCTTACATCGTCTTCCATCGCCCCTCACCCACTTTTCCGTTATTCGTCTCCCTGGGAGGGAGTTCTAGATTGATCCTTGTGATCGATTCCCCCTTTCTTCCCCCACTTCCCCTAATCCTCCTGATATCTCTACTCTTCTCGTTGGCCCTGAGGGGTTTCTCTCTCCTGGATTCTCTGTGTTGGGGTCTCTTATCTGTAGCAGTGTGCATGCTCTGGTCTAATCTGATTTGTAAGGTAGAATTGAGGTCATGATAGTGGGGTGAAGGAAGTATCAAAGAGCTAGAGGAAAGTTGTGTGTTTCATCGGTGCTATACTGTACCCTGACTGGCTGATCTCTTCCCTGGGACCCCTCTGTGAGAGGATGTCCAGACAGACAGACAGAGGTGGTTAATCTCCAGGAGATTGAGACATGAACATCTTGGGGGGGGGGGCAGTTATTATCCTGTCTACCACAATAATGGTGAGAAAATGCTGGAATTTCAAGAGAACAGAGAGTTGTGAGAGAGAAGACAAGATAAAGGAGGCAGAGAAGAAGGAAACTGACAAAGTACTGCCAACACTGCTTATCAGATAAATGTCTGGCACCCAAATAAGAGGGCAATTTACTGTTAGGTCAGACTCTTTCGCTTCCGTGTTAACCTTTGTTCAGTGTGCTCATAAAGGGAGAGATTGGCTTTCCTGAAAAGTGCTTTCTCAATTTGGAGCCTTGTGGACCCTCTAGCCATGTTGTCATGGGGCCGATGTCATCTTCAATGCCAGTATAAGTCTGGGAAATTCATCTACATTCAGAGTGTGTGGCTTGGGACCCTGAGAAGCATATTCATGGTGGGCACCTTCGTCTACATCTGGTGAGTCTGGGAACTCAGTGCTGGCCTGTGGCTCTCCATCCAGCTCTCACCCTCCCTTCTTTCCTTCCCTGCTCCTCTATGGTCCTGCTCTTCAGCTAGGGTGCTCCTGATGACCCTGCTGTCTCTCTCATCCCCTCCCACCCCACCATCCTCTCTCCCATCTTCCTATCACCCATCCTAAGAACACAGCTTAAGTTGCTACTCTTTCTGGCCCTGGCTAGCCCAGGCACCTGAGATTGTGCCTTCTTCAGAGTGCTAAGAATTTCTGCTCTGTAAGTCCTAGGACTTAGGGATACTGCCAACTCCCTGGGTCTCCCTTTTTCCCCTGACACGGCTCTGAAGCACTGTTAAGTCTTAACACTGCTCACTATTACATAAAGACCGGTTTTCTGATCATGAGAGGGTTGGCTTCCACCTGGTACCCATGTGGAATGTATTCTGGAATAAATTTGAGAGACCCGAACTGTGCTCTCAATCTGGCCCAG
>NW_022111312.1:12005179-12024983 GCF_000313985.2 Echinops telfairi
AAAAAAAAAAAATTCTATGGCACTGAACACACTCACACTGTTGTGTACCCACTACCTTTACCTCATTCTATAACATTGCCATCACACCAAGACAGGCCCCTTAGTCTGGCACTCCCGTTCTCCCCTGCTCCCAGCCACCAGCAGCCAGCAATCTGCTGTCTGTCTATGGATTTGCCTATCCTGGATATTTTGTGGAAAAAGAAGAGTAAAACCTTTATCATAAAATCAGGAATACTGGACCTTCTGTGTCTAGAGTCTTTGACTCAGCACAATCTTTCGCGGCTCATCTATGCTGCGGTGCAAGATGGATCAGAACTTCACTCTTCTCTCGGGCTGAATGATGGATCCCTGCCTGGACAGACCACCTTGTGTTCCTCCACTCACCTGTTGACGAACCCTCGGGCTGTGTCCACTGTTTGGCTACTGTGCCTAGTGCTGCCACGAACATTGGTGTAGGAGAGCTACCATTTTGGAAACTCCCAGACTGAGCCTACCAAGTTATCAAGTCTTGGCCTACCTGTCTTGGTTTTCAAGGTCAGCTGAGAGAAGGCAGCATGGGCTTTTACTTCCTCCCACCACTCCGGAGCTGGGCTAAGAAGGGACTAAATAAAAGTATACTGCAGGAGTAAACAAAGCATTTGCAATGAACCCACTTTTAATTGTTCAGGGTAATGGGAGACGGGGAAACAAACAAAAGGAAGGAATCTCACATGTTTTCATTTTCTGTGTTGGAATGTTCTCCTTCATGGCCCCCCTCATCTTGATCGTTTGTATTTATAAGGTAGAGGAAGTATTCACAGCTGGCGAACGGGCCAACATTTAGGACACCAGAGGCAGAGCCGTGGCATACAGGAACAAGGGAGGCACAGTGGCTCAGAGGCCCGTTTTGGGGGGGCAAAGCGGTATGATTTTGAACCTCAGTTCTATCGGTGTGACCTCAGCCAAGATCCTTCACCTCTCTCAGCCCACTCCCTCCCTCACCTGCCCAAGAGTGAGGAGGAAAGAAAGCAAGCTGGGTAAAGCCCTTGGTGCACAGTGTTGTAGTTGTTAGTGGCCATGGAGCCGATTGCCTCTCCTGCAGGCCCTGTCAGTGTCCAGCAAAACAGATCCATAGGATTTTCAAGGCTGCGACCTCTCAGGCGCAGATCCTCAGGTCTGTGGCCCAAAGTGTCTCCAGGTGGGTTTGAGCAGCTAATCTAACTAGTAGGTGCAACATCTCTTTGGTGGAGCAGCTGCTGGTTTAGAATGACTAGCCTTGTGTTTAGCAGCCCATTGCAAAAACCACTTTGCCACCAGGGCTCTGACAGCTATTATGTAAGGCCTCCATCCATAATAGCTGCTGTTATCAATACTATTTTTAAACTAGGTGGGTGTGTCTGAGAAACAGGTGGCAGATTCACTGGGCATGCCTTAGGACCTTGCTGTTGTGTTGCTGAGCCCCAGGAAAAAGCTGGCTAATAAACTCAGGGCTGGACATTGATCTGAAAAAGATGTCTTATGAATTAGGGTCCCCATTAGGCAATATAAAAGGTGGCAAAACTATTGGGGGCAATAGTTCCCATGTGCTGAGCACTTATTATGTGCCAGACTGTGGGCTCAGGAGTTTGCTCACTTCATTTAACCCTCACTGCACCTCATGGGGTGGGCATGACAGTGCCATTTTACAGCTCAGGAAAGGGCATCAGAGAGAAGTTAAATCACCTGCCCAATCCCAACCAGCAGAGCTAGGACTTGACAGGGGGCAGCCTACAAAACCTGTCCCCAAGCACCCCTGCACTGTCCCTCCCTCCATGAGTCCGTTGGTGCTGATTCTGCATGTGCCATTTTAGCTTTGCTCTGGTGAGTGACAAGCTGTACCAACAGAAGGAGCCTCTGATCAGCTCCGTGCACACCAAGGTGAAGGGGATAGCCAAGGTGATGCAAGAAACTGTGGAGAACGCAGAGAAGAAGGTGGCGTGGAAGGTCTTGGACACTGCAGATTACACATTCCCTTTGCAGGTGAGCCCTTGTCCCACTCGGCCCCACCCTGGACCCTCCCTCCCTCCTGGAAGGAGTGATGGTTGGCCCTACTTAAAGCCGTCCTATGGGGATCCCAGCTGAGAAAACCTCAAATGGCAAAACGGGGTCAGACCCAGCAGCTCAGAGAGGGGATGATGCATCCGCTGCTTTATCAAATCCTCCAGGGTTTCTCAAAATAGCAGCGCATCCGGCCTCACAGGCGTGGTTTGATTCACTGGCACTCAGTTTCTGCATGGCTTTTTAGAAGCAGGGCACCAAGGCAGCCAGGTCTGGCCAGAAGGGAAGAAAACTTTCCCTCTTGTGTGTGCAGCGTTTTATCAACGCACAAGCCTTCCTTGAGACCACGTCAAGCCTTGTGCACAAAGAGAGGAGGCGGATGACAAAGAGAGCACAGGGGTTGATGGCAGAGAAGGTCTGAATTTAAAAGAAGAGGAAAACGAAAGTAGAATGATCAAACGCTTGGCACTGGGAGGGGGCAGTGTTTAAGGACAGAAAAGTTCAGACTGGGTGGAGGGGGAAACCAAAGGGCAGCTGGCAGCTCGGGGAGCTGGGAGGTTTTGCAGGGCCTCCGCATCCGAGCTGCTGTGGTGGTTTCTCACCATCAGCCAGAACATCTCCATTGGTTCCCCAGGTGGTGGGAAGCTCTATTGCCCTTCAATTAAATTCCTGGGTAATCAGAACAGTGCTCCAATGCAGCCCACGCTCCCACACCTCCATCTCCCCAGGTCCTTGGAGTTTCGATTTAATGGGATTTTACAGTGTCAAAAAAAAAAAAGTGAAAAAGTTGCTTCTGAGCTGCATGGAAACGGAATACTCAATCAGACTGTTTCCCTGCTCTCCCTCCATCTCCAGGGGTTCCTAGACTAGGCTTTCTAAACTGAAGATTAGCAGGGGGGAAGGTTGCCCCTTGGGTGATTATGATCAGACAGTTGTGTTATAAAGGCCTCAAATGTTCCGCCTCATTCTCTGCTTCTCCTTAGGGAAACTCCTTCTTTGTGATGACAAACTTTCTCAAGACAGAAGACCAAGTTCAGGGGGTCTGTCCTGAGGTAAGGAGGGGACAGGGAGTGGTTGGGAAGGTGATGAGAGTTCCTGGGGGCAGAGGATGTGGAAACTGGGGCCCAAGGGATACAGGAGGGGGCTGGCCCTGGGCTGCGGGGATGAAGGAGAGGATGCAGCAATGCTCTGCTGCCAGGTTCTGGCTGGCCCCTGGGTCTCCAGCTTGACTCCTGCTCCTTCCACCTCTTACCGGGTATGCAGTGGCTCATGACAGCAGTGATCTTGGGTGTTTGTGGGGTTGCATAGTTCATTGGAGCCTAACAACATTAGCAGGAGAGCAGTATTTACAGCCCCGTTTTACAGGTTGGAACACAGGCTCAGAGAGGTTAAGTGATTTCCCCAAAGGGCATACAGCTTGCTGGGGGCAGGCCAGGGTTAGGAGGCTGAAGTCCTCATTCACGGTGTTTCCAACCACGACCTTGGGACCAGTCTGGGGAAGCTGTGCAAAGCAACTCAAGTTTGGTTTTGATCCTCTCCTTCTAGAACATTCTTCCCCATCAAAATGTGTGTGAATCTGAGTCCCTTCACAGTCCTGCTCACTTTTAAGATGGTAGCTAGTGACTACATAGGTGGTAGGAATTAATTTGTGTCCCCCCCCAAAAAGACAGTCATCCTAGCCATCCCCTGCCCCTGTGACTGACCCTGTTTGGAAGTAGTGTCTTTGCACATTTAATGAGTGAACCTGCGCTCACACTGAGTGGTTGTTAGTTGCCATCTTTATAACAGAATGAAAAGCTGCCTTGTCCTGCACTGTCTTCATGATCACTAGTCTGTTTGCATTCACTGTTGTGCCTTCTAATCCAGGGGCCCCGCCTTCCAGCACTGTATTAGACAATATTCTGTTGTGATCCTAGGGTTTTCATTGGCTGGTTTGCAGAAATAGATAGTCAGACCTTTCTTCCTAGACTTAATCTAGGAGTCCCACTGAAACCTGTTCGGCATTCTAGCAACACACAAACCTCCACTGACAGATAGGTGGTAGACTGCAGATGAGGCGCACTGGTTGGGAATCCAACCTGGGTCTCCTGTGTGGAAGGGGAGAATTCCACCACTGAACCACCCCGGCCCCTCTGTGAGCGGGTACTCTGTGCCAAACCCTACCTCCATAACTCGCTTAACCTTCATTCCTAAGCAAACCTGTTCACTCCCCTTTCACAGAGAAGACTGAAGCTCAGAGAGGGGAAGTGACTGGGCCAAGGCCACTGAGCTAGAGAATAGTGCTGTTGTCACCAAGCCTAGGTGGGCCCGAGTCCACGACCTGGATGGTCCCCTCCAGAGAGGGTGGTGAGCCCAGGCTGCTTTTAGCACCTGTGCCTCTTCAGGTTTCCCCAAGATTGGTCATTCAGCTGATCATGAGAAAACAGATGCACAAACCAAGCTCTCCTGGTTCTCTCTCCCTTGCTCTGCCCTGCGGCCTGAGAGCCAGCTGCCCTCACTTCCCTCAGCTGGGAACGAGTACAGGCTGCCAACCACCCCCTTCATTTCTGGCTGAGTCCTGGCCCCGTCTGTGTCACTGCAGCCATGAGGCTGGGCCACCTGCTCGCCAACTCAAGAACAATCCTGAAAGTGGTCTGTAGGTGCCCTGATAGCCACTTCAGAAATGTTTCTTTAATCTGATGATTTGAGACTTAATGCACATACCATAAAATCCACCACTTCGATGTATACAATACACTGGTTTTTAATAAATTCACAGAGCTGAGTGCCACTATCACAGCTTTTTAATTCCAGAGCATGTTCATTGCCCCAAGAAGACACCCAGCACCCATGCCCTCTCCTTCAGCCCCAGGAAAGGTGAATCTACTTTCTCTATGGACTTGTCTCATATAAATGGACACGGAATCCTACGGTAATATGCGGCCTTTGGGGACTGTTATTTTTCACTTAGCATAGGTTTTCAAGGTAGATCCATATGTCATGTGCACCAGGCCTTCGCTCTTTCTGGCTGAGTGATATTCCACTGTGTGCACAGACCCTGTCTTATTTATTGGCTCATCTGCTGACGCACATGGCATTGTGTCTGCGTGTTGGCTCTTGTGAGCTGTGCCTCTGTGAACACTGTTCGGGTTCCTACATGGACACAGCCCTCTGCCTGCGAGAGTCTTCTTGTTGCCTTTGCTTACCCTGGACTCCCTTGTCTTTCTTGCAGTACCCCACTCCCAGGACACTCTGTTCCACTGACCGGGGCTGTAAGAAGGGATGGATGGACCCGCAAAGCAAAGGTACATCTTGAGTCCCCAGGGTGGGACGATTGGCATTGTGGTGACATTTTCAATAGCTTCCTCACTACAGTCATCTGGATCTCAGCCTCCTCCTGCCATAGGGAAGAGGAAGCTGGCATGTGCCGTGGCTCTGCCCCTTGTGGGACCATCTCCTGACCATGAACTTGACTATAGTTCTGCAGGATGGGGGGCTCTTGAGGGCCAAGCAGAGTTAGTAGGCTCAAAGTTCTAACTGGTAAAGGCATCAGCTGGCCCATGGCCCCGTCTGGTGCCTCTAGACTGTTTCAAGCAACCGCCAAAGGTTGGGGAATGTGAACGTGTGTCTCCAGTACTCCTCAAAGCACAATTCCACAGTAATTGCGGAATTTCCATTTTGTGTCTCTTATTTGAACTTACATGCGAAGATTTTCACTCTGTCCCACAAAGTACATGTGCTTGATATGATGTAGAACTACAAGGCACAGTCAAAAAGTACTGCTACAAAAATAATAAACACCTTTACTCAACAAAATATAAACATGTGAGGCTATTGTTTCTCAGCATATCCTCCATCTAGGTCTACACGAGGAGACTTTAAATAAAGTTTCACCAAAAAACAAACAAACAAACAAACAAAGCTAGAATGAAAAGATAGTATCATTTCCCGATAGACCTTCTGAAGCCCCCCTTGTACCTTTCTGAAGGCAGCGTTGCCATTTCTTATCCTCCCGTGAAGAAGTCTGCACTCGCTGATGGACACCACATCAAAAAAGCAGCTTGGACATCTTCGTGGAACTTAAATGGTGTTCCTTTGAAATGTCCTTTGAGTTGGGAAACAAAAAAAAAAAGGTCTGAAGGGGCAATATCAGGGCTGTAGGGTGAATGGGGTCAGGTTTCCCATAGAAACGCTCACGGACAAGCCTTGCTACCTTTGAAGAATGAGTAGGAGCACTGTCATGATAGAAGAAACTTCCTCAATGCTTTTCCTCACCAGCGCAGCTCCTGTTTTCTTAAAACTCCCTAATAAGCCTCTGGGATCACCCTGGGTCCTTCAAAAAAAATCTATCAAGATGACCCCTTAGGATTCCCCCCCAAAACAGTCACCATGACCTTCTGAGCTGACTTCTCTGCCTTGAAGACCCCCCTCGGATGCTACTGTTCTAATTGGACCTATTTTTGAAAGCCCCCTACGGAGACAAAGACAAATGTCTAAGTCTGAGAAACTTGTCTGACTCATGTTGAAACACGTTTTGTTTGGAATAAACCTATTCAGGTGTGGATTGGACGCCCTCCCCCCAGTGGCAATACTTTTTGACTCACCCGTGTCATTTTGACATGATCTCCTCTTTCATTAACATGGCCTCCTGAGATCTGTTAGTGCCGCTGAGGCTCTGGAAAGCGCCACCCTGTTTGTTCTGTGGCCTAGCACAATCTGGAGGGGCCATGGATGCCAGTGGCACTCAGTCTCTAAACCAAACAAAATGATACAGCTCTCCTCTCCCACACCTTTTCTTATGAAAAATAATCATAAACTTAAAAGCAAAAGCAAAAATAATAAACAAAATCCATGATCATTCTGTACTGTCCCTAATTTTCAGGAAATTTTTATGGTAGCAAAATATATAACATAAAAAGTGCCACTTTAACCATATTCCCCAAACCCAAACCCACTGCCATCGGGTCACTTGTGCTCACAGTCATCTTATCTTTTTTTTTTTTTTTTTTTAACATTTTATTAGGGGCTTATACAACTGTCATCCCAATCCATACACACATCAATTGTGTAAAGCGCATTTGTACATCGTTTCTCAAAACATTTTCTCTCCACTCAAACCCCCAACATTAGGTCCTCATTTTCCCCTCCCTCCCCGCTCCCCCCTCCCTCATGAGCCCTTGATAGTTTATAAATGGGTATTTTGTCATATCTTGCCCTGTCCGACGTCTCCCTTCACCCACTTTTCGGTTGTCTGTCCCCCAGGGAGGAGGTCACACACAGCACAGTCATCTTATCTATATAGGGTTTATGCCGCAGTGGTTCTCAACCTGTGGGTCATAACCCCTTTGGGAGTCAAATGACCTTTTCACAGGGGTCGCCCGATCCTTTAACAGTAGCAAAATGACAGTGATGAAGCAGCAATGGAAATAATTTATGTGCGGGGTCACCACAACATGAGGAACTGTGTTAAAACGTCACAGCATTAGGAAGGTTGAGAACCACTGGTTTATGGCAATCAGCAGCTTCTTCTTTCTCCTGGGGAGGGGCTGGTGAGTCCGAGCTGTCGACTTTGTGGTTTGCGACTCAATGCCTAACCCATACGGCCACCAAGGCCCTTTAAGTACTCTACAGAACAGAGTAGAAGGGCTCCATCGAGTTTCCATGGTTTTAAATCTCTAGGCTGCAACATCCTTCTCCCACGGAGAGGTTGGTGCATTCAAACCGCACACCTTGTGGCTAGTAGGCCAGCACTTAACCACTGCCATCGGGGCTCTTTGAACCATGCTTAAGTAACACTGTGTACCCTCACCATGTTAGGCAGTCATTGCGACTATTTAGTTTCACAATGGTTACATCACCCCAAACAGAACTCTACCCCTACCTCCTCCTGGACCCCCAGCCACTCGTCTAACTTCTGTCACTGTGACTGTCCAGTTTAGATGATTCATACCAATGAAATCGTACAGCCGAGGACTTTTCCTATCTGTGTATGTCACTTGGGGTACTGCTCCGAGGGGTCATCCGTGTCATGGCATGAGTCAGAACTGCCTTCAACTTCGTGACGGAATCCATGACTGAACCACGGCGCACAAGTACCGGATTGAGTCCGTGCTTTCAATTCTTTTGGCTCTCTTTACTCTTATTTATTTCTTTTTTAAGATCTTACTGTTGTTCGGCCTGTTTGATTGTCTTCATTTGCATTTGTGGTTCGGATGCAGTTTCATGGGGAACAGAACCAACCGGCTTGCCTTGAAAAGCTTAAGTAGTCTTGCTTAGTTTGAGCCAATGACTTGCCTCCTGGGGAATTTCTTCTCTGTGGTCCTTCCACACTGGTGGCTCCATCTGCCCTTGATCCCCGCAGGGGTCCAGACTGGAAGGTGTGTACAGTATAAAGGGAACCAGAAGACCTGTGAAGTCTCCGCCTGGTGCCCCATCGAGGCAGTGGAAGAAGCGCCCCGGTGAGTGGAATGGTAGGGAGAGATATGGTGGGCCCTCAGCACAAGTTCTTGCCAGGGGCTGCAAAGTTCTGCATCTTCCTAGCTTGTTGACCCTGAGCCAGGTGCGCTGCTTGGCACAAAGCTGGTGGTCTCTGGTAGGGCCATGCTGGGGGTGAAAACATCAAGATAATTCTATACTGGCTAGTACCTAGCTGCTACTCTGAGTCCCCACGGGCAGCAACTCTCTCAGAAACCACAGGGTTGATGTCTTTCAGCAGAGGTAGAGGGACTTGGGCACAAATCCTGGCTGGAACACATTCTTTCCGTGTGACTTTGGGCAAGTGACTGAACCTCTCTGAGCTTCAGTTTCCTCATTAGCCAATGATGATAATAATTACACCTACCTCACTGGCCTACTGTGAGGATTGTACAGTGTTTGCAAAGTAAGCCCAGTGCCTGGCTCATGGTACTCAACCACAGAGACACAGACACGCACATACACTACACACACACAGTCCTGGAAGTGTGATGGTTGTAGATCAGCACTGTTCAGTGGATAGAAGCAGTCTGGACCTAAACAGTGCCATATGGTACCCTCTAGCTGCATATAACCAAGCACTTGTCATGTGACCACTGCAACTGGGAAATGGAATTTTAAATGTAACTTAATTAAATAGATTACCAACTCTTAAGGACAGAAGCCCTGGCTGTCTTGTTCATCACTAGATCCCCAGTGCCCATTACTGACCCCAGTATGTGGCGAAGGAACAAATGGATGAGAGATGGTTGGCCAGTGGCCGAATCTTCCTGTAATCTAGAATTTGCCTTGCTTGGTGATTGTTGGTTTTCTGTTTTTAACTCATGGGGGATTTCATACCACTCAGAACCTCCACAGAAAGACTGGTTTAGTCAACTCCATAAGGAGTCTTCGTGGAGCAACAGTTAAGTACTTGGCTGCTAACCAAAAGGTTGGTAGTTCAAATCCACCTGCCATTCTGTGGGAGAAAAGACATGGTGACCAGCTCCTGTAAATGTCACAGATTTGGAAACCCTACGAGGCAGTTCTACTCTGCCCTATACGATCCGCTATGAGTCGGAGTTGACTCAAGGCACACACAATAACATGGTGACTTAGTCACCCTGTGTGTTATATGGCCCTTTGCAAACAGTTGGAGATGCCAAGGTAAAAGATTATTGTGCGGTACTGCAGCCATTCCAGTCTTTTGGGGAAAGCCATGAACGTGGTGTGCAGGAAGAAGCAGGCTTGTTCCATTCTAAGCCGATTGCATCTATCCCTTTCCAGCTCTGAGCTCAGTAGAATCCAGTTGGTAGCCTGACATCAGTCACACTGGGACGATTTACATTATGGTAATTAGCAAATGCTATGAACCAGGGCTTTGTGTGCTTTTTTCCCATGAAGATCTGGTTATGAAACCCTGACCAGCACGCCACCACACAAAACACAAATGTACCGTTATGTCGGAGGGTAAGAGATGGCTTAGTCAGTTCTCCCAGGAGGGAGAGAATCTTCCTGGGCAAGCTAGAGAGGTGTTCTGCAAAATGTTTAGGGTTTTGCTCATTAGGTTGTATAGATCCTTCTCTTCCTGCATCCCCAGGACCAAAGTGAGAAAGCAGAAGCCCCTGGCCCCATAAGCTGACAGACTCTCTCGCTCCCCATCTTCCTCCCTCTTTCCAGGCCTGCCCTCCTGAACAGTGCCGAGAACTTCACTGTGCTCATCAAAAATAACATCGACTTCCCTGGCCACAATTACACCACGTAAGTGTCCAGCAGGCCTGACTGTATTAGTCATGTACTGCTGTATAACAAATCACAGAAAAACTTAAGAGCTTAAAACAACAAATACCTATTATCTCACAGGGTTTGTGGGTCAGAAATCTGAGAATGTCCTCACTGGGTGATTCTGACTCAGGTCTTTCAGGTGTCAGTCAAGCTGTCACCCAGGGCTCCCATCATCTCCAGGCTTGAATGGGGCCGAAGGATCTTCTTCCAAGCTCCCGCACGTGTTTGTTGGCAGCAGGGCTCAATTCTTCACCACAGAGACCTCTCTCAGGGGCACCTGAGCATCCTCACGACATGGCTGCTAGCTTCCCTCAGAGGAAGTCATTCAGTAGAGATAGAGCACAAGCAAGCAATAGCACACCCAACACTACCCAAACCATAGTCTCCTTTTAATATCTTATTGTGTCCGGGGGGGTTAGTTCAAAGTTTAAAGATGCTCTTGGGGCAATAATTTTGGGGGTTCCTCTAGTCTCGATCAGGCCAGTGAGCCTGGCCTTTGAAAGAGGAGCTGATCTTTTACAACCTAGTCCCAGAAATAACAGACCATCACTTCTGCAATATATTACTGGTCACACAGATCAACCTGGGAATAATGTGGGAAGGGTAAGTACAGGGGTGTGAATCCCAGGAGGCTTCTGTTGCCCAATTTCTACACTGGCTCACTTCTATGAAAGAGATGGATTTCATGTTTCAGTAGAGAGGTCTGATTTTTCTTAATTATGCACAGGAGAAACATCTTACCAGGTTTCAACATCTCTTGCACCTTTCACAAGATGCAGAATCCACAGTGTCCCATTTTCCGACTAGGAGATATCTTCCAAGAAACAGGAGAGAATTTTACAGACGTGGCAATTAAGGTTGGTGGTGCTTTTGAGTGGTGGGGTCTCGGGATAGGGGGTTGCAAAACATCTTGGTGGTATATGTCTGACCTCCTCTAATCCCTAGAGAGGGAGAGGGAATAATGATCTGCATCAATAGCCCAAGGCTCATTCCTGTGAAGTAGAGGTGAGACATGCCTCCATTCTCTAATCTTTTACCAACTCTGACACCAACTTTCCTTACCAAGGCCCTCTACTTCTCTGCTAGGTTGATAATTCATTGCTATGGCCACACAGAACTCACAGACCATACCCACAGATATTAGTTTTTTTAGGGAAGTAACAAGTTACAATTCAGGTTCAGGAGCGCTCAGGATACCCTTCTCCAGTCAGGACAACCTCTTCTTAACTATGCCTCCAGGTAAGTCTCTTTCTGCTTCTTGGGTCTTTGGCCTGGCCTCTGCTCTGCCCAGGCAAGCTCTTTTAGCTCTGTCTGTAAGTGCCCAATAAGCCTCAGCCTGAAAGCATTCAGCTCTAACTGTAGCCAGCAAGTTGAACTCCTATGACAAGGGCCTGGAAGCCCCTCATTCCACCTGCCCATAGGCACTCAGCTTTCTTGCTCTGTGGGCTGGGAAGCCCACTGTGCCATCTCCTGCTGGTCTCCTGGCTGTTGCTGCCCTTTCTCTGCCACTGCTTCTCACTGTCTCGGGTTTAGATCTCTCTTGCTATGTTTCCTGGGTCAAGGACTTTCTCAGCACAGAGATCCCAATTCCAGAGGTCACACTCTGCTCCTCTTTTTACCTCTGGGACCCTACTTTCTAACCTTTAGAATGGCTTCTTTAAATTTAGCAGAATGACAAAATTGATAAATCCCCTTGATAGAGTTCCATATGCCTTATTTGCATAGTCTCACCGTCACAAGGGTATTTATATTATTAGCGGGCTATCCAATCCCCTTGGTGGGCCACAAGCACCTCATTTACTCCCATCTAGTCATTTGGTGGAGTTACAAATAGTCTTACTAGAAAAGCAGTGTTAAGTAATTCAGTGCAGCACAGGGATAGAGGATGTCAAACGGCCATGAGGCAGGATCACTGGGTCCGAATAATATGGCTCATAATAATCAACAGCTAGAAAATTCATGTGCGGTGCCAGCGGCTTCACTTGCATGACCTCATAGAATCCCACCACATCCCTATGAGTGACATAGTTGGTGTTACATTTTCTAGGGATTCTATAAAAACACTCCTGGATGGTTTACAAAAACAGAAATGTTTTGTCACATGATTCTGAAGGCTGCAAGTTCAAATGTAGATTAGTCGTGTGGATTCCTTTAAAGCAGCGGTTCTCAACCTGTGGGTCACGACCTCTTTGGGGGTCAAATGACCCTTTCACAGGGGTCGCCCGATTCATAACAGTAGCAAAATCACACTGATGAAGTAGCAAGGAAAATAATGTTATGGTTGGGGGGTCACCACAACATGAGGAACTGTATGAAAGGGTCACAGCATTAGGAAGGTAGAAAACTGCTGCTTTAGAGAGTCTGGGAGAGACTGCTCCATGCCTCTCTCCTAGCTTCTGGTAGGTAGCTCCTAGCAATGCTTGCTCTACTTTGGCTTGCAGCTTGCAGCTACATCTGCCTCCAATTGTCACATGGCTCTTTCTTCCTCTGTCTCCCTTTCCCTATACATTCTCTTCTCTTTTATAAGGAACCAGATTTTTAAAACAAAAATTCAACCCACCCCATTATAACCTCATGTTAATTTCACTGATAACATTTTCAAAGACTTTATTGTTCACTTTCACAAGTACTAGGGTTAGAATTTTACCGTATTTGAGTTAATCCACACCAAAGGAATTAAGGAATTAAGGCTGCAGATGGAACTCAGAGGATGCAGCGCACCTAGCTAGAAGGGTGGCTGGGAGGAACATTTCTTAGTGGGGAAGGGGAAGGGCCAATATTTTTTTTAAAGTGTTTCGGGGGGAAATGAAGACAGTTTGGGATCATAGCTTTCTCTGAAAAAGTACTGAAAGAAAAAATTCTTTTGAAGTTTTTCAGACAGCATTTGATGTCTGAATTCCAGTCTAACTAGTTAAGAGTTAATCTCTAGTGTGGGGCTGTTAATGGTGTTTGACTAAGGGAGTGGTTTGTCGAGAGGTGTATTTTAGAAAAAAAATTATTCTAATAGCAATATATTCCATATGGTGGAGGGCCAGGGAAGGTATGTTTGTGATGGTCACACTAATGTCTGTGTGAGATAGAGCTGTGTTATGGCTTTCAGACATTAATAAGCAGCTGTCTTTGACAAAGACAACCTTTCCTTCTGTGATCCTCCCTAGCAGGTGGAAAACTCAACACAGAGATCTAGGTTCTCCATATCGCAAAAGAGATTGTTTAGAGATTGTTCCTTGTTTGACTTTCCCAGGGAGGAATCATGGGTATTGAGATATATTGGGACTGCAACCTGGACAAGTGGTTCCATCACTGCCGACCAAAGTACAGTTTCCGTCGCCTTGACGACAAAAGCACCAAGGAGTCCCTGTATCCGGGCTACAACTTCAGGTAACTCAGTACTCCAGCTCAGGGGCCAACCAATGGCTGGCTGGCCTTGGCCTTGGCCTTCCTATGGAGCTGAATGACATTTTCAGAAAAATCAGTAGGACTAGTCATTGGTTCCCAAGGCAACAAGATGAATACAAAACATTTCTTCTAAAAGCTAGCTGGTGGGTGAATAGAACTTTTGTAGAATTTTTTTCCCTTTTAATTATTAAAGAGAAACCTTAAACAAACAAACAAAAATACCTGTTTCTGGGAAACAGAAAGGCATTGAGCAAAGAGGACAAAAGTCATCTATAATTGTTCTCTGGTGACTTTCCCTTCATCTAGCGCAATTCTTTTGGTTGTTTGTTTTTTTTTATCATTTCATTGGGGGCTCTTACCGTCCATTGTGTCAAGCACATTTGTACATATGTTGCCATCAATATTTTCAAAAAATTTTCTTTCTACTTGAGTAAGGTGACCAGATTTAAAGTGGGACACCATTGACGGGGGGTGGGGGGGGGTGAGGGTGGTTCTTGATTAAAAATTTGGTCTATATGGACCAAATAGACTGTTCCCTAGCTTGTCGTGCATTCTTTCCAAAAATCGGGACTTTTTTAAAACGCCAAAAATTGGCACATCTGGTCACCTTATACTTGAGCCCTTGGTATTAGCTCATCCCCCGCCCTTCCCCCTTTCCTCATGAACCCTTGATAATTTATAAATTATTATTTTTTTCGTGTCTTACACTGACCACTTCTCCCTTCATCCACCTTTCTGTTGTTCGTCTCCTGGGAGGGGATTATATGTCAATCATTGTAATCAGTTCCCTCTTTCTCATTATCCTACTTACCCCTTACCCTCCTGGTATCGCTACTCTCATGATTGGTCCTGAGGGATTTATCTGTCCTGGATTCCCTGTGTTGCAAGCTCTTATCTGTACCAGTGTACATGCTCTGGTCTAGCTGGATTTGTAAGGTAGAATTGGGGTCATGACAGTGGGGGGAGGAAGCATTAAAGAACTAGAGGAAAGTTGTATGTTTCATTGGTGCTATACTTTACCCTGGTTGAAACATCTCTTCCTTGTAACCCTCCTGTGAGGGGATGTCCAATTATCTTCAGATGGATTTTGGGTCCCCACTCTACACTCCCCCTCATTCACATCGATATAATTATTTTTGTTCTGGGTCTTTGATGCTTGATACCTGATCCCATCGACACCTCATAATCACACAGGCTGGTGTGCTTCCATGTGGGTTTTGTTGCTTCTCACATCTAGCTCAATTCTTTTCTGAGGCTCAGGTGAGATGCCCTCACACATACAATTTGATATCGTGTTGCTTTTGTTTTCCAAACCCCAGGTCACTCAATTCTTTGTGACTATCTCATTATGAGCATAATACTCTACTGTGTAACTGTAATGATAGCAATAGCTGCAATTTAGAGTCTTTGAAGGCCAGAGAATATGCCAGACACTTTGTACCCTCAACTCTAAATCTCATTACAACCTGAAAGATAAGATATTTGTGTTCCTGGTTGAAGGTGACAGCAGTTAAATGACTTGCCCAAGAGTCACAGCTAAGAACAGAAACTCCACATGTCCATCCCAGTTCCTCGGATCCCTACACTCACATCCTTTTCCTCCTAACTCATGACTTTCCTACACACTCTCCTTTTACTTTTTAATTTCCACCCCTATCCTCCTTTTATTAGACAGTTGGGCTGGTTTCAGGTTTTCATTATCAATACCTCTGCACTGTATACCTCTGAATTCCAAGTGTTTCCTTAGAATGCATTTCAAGAAGTGGAATTATGGGTTCAAAGGTTATAAGTGTTTTACCGCATATTTTCCAGTTGTTGTTTTTTCTACTTAATTTCCATGGTTATGTTTTTCATTTTTAAGAATTGTGTTCATTTTTGTGTTCCAAGCACCTATTATTGTTAAATGAGTTCTGTTCTGACTTGAGGGATCCTCTTCTTTTGTTTATCTTTGCTGGACATCCCCTTGTATACAGACCTGTTGCCTGTAGTAATGAGTGGGATTTCCCCTTGTGTGCCTTGCTGATGGGTTTGTCTTCTTCGGTGCTGATATGGTGTGAAGTTCAGTGGGTGCTTTGGGAGATGGAGGACTGCCTACCATTAGGTCTGTACTCACCAGAAGCAAAACCGTAGGAAGACAACAAGCTTTTAAGACCCCAGATGCTACTCATTGCACTAGGATGCCGACCTTGATCTTTGTGAACTATAATGTGTCAGATGGCTGAGTTGTACCATGAGACTATGTCTGAAGCCTTTAAACCCAGAAAGGCAGTGTTAGAAGGTATTTAGTTACATCTGAGGAATATCCACATTTGTGTCTTCAATGAGTACATGTGCTTACACCCACATATTTGTACCTATGGGTAACTCCTTTTATCTGTGCTCACCTATGTATGCATCTGTACCTACCCACATTCCAAGTGGCCTATACCCTCCATATGCGTTCAAATGGTTACTTACTTTGGTTGTGCTTTGCTCACTACACCCACAATCGGTGCCATCTTTCCCATCACCCAAAGTCTATACTGTCTAGACTGTTATAAAGCATACCCCTCTTCCTGTGAGCCATTTATGAACACTGGTCTCTCTCTATTAATCTATTTTTATTGTTGTCTTATAAAAAAGAAACCATACGACATATGGCCTGCACAGTGTTTGTTTGTTTGTTTTTTTAATTTTCTATTGTGATTGGGGTGAAAGGTTACAGAGCAAATTGGTTTTCCATTGAACGGTTCACATGTGTTTGGTGACAAGGACTACAATCCCCATCATGCAACAGCGCTCTTCCCACTTCCTCCCTGTTCTAATCTTCCTTCTTTCCTCTCCTTTCCTCCTTTTGAGTTTCTTCCTTTAGAGAATATGTACCTCTTTCATAGTATTGTTCTTCTAGAGAATGTGTACCTCTCTGGTGGTATTGCTCACTTTATAGACCTGCATAGTGTTTTAGAAGTCGACACATAATGCATTTGAAAAGTGACTTCCTGATTTTCTTGGGAGAAAAAAGATCCAGCTCTTTGACCACCCTGGGCCCCTGTTCCACTTGGTAGCATTGGGTGGCGCTGAATATTGGTGGTCCCATTAGAAAAGATGTATACCCTCTACTTTGCCTCTGTCCTCACCACTCCTTATTGCCTCAGACCTGGCTCACATGGATATTTTTGTTACCAGCCTCACATCTGTAGACATTTGAGTCAAAGACCTTTTACTAAAAGACTGGCTGAGATCAAGACATAAAGGATTTTTGCCTCCTCTGGTTCAGTGGTGCTTTGTCCAGGGCCCTGAAACCAGCTTCTAGTTTAGGTAACGTTTTGATGGTCCCCTGCTGTTCTGCTGAATATGGCCATGAACAAGAAAAGAAGGCAGGATCAGCAATCCCCAGATGCCCTCCCCGCCACTCCAGTAGTCAGCAGCACACAGTGTACGCTCTGGCCTTTCTGACGTTAGCAATGTCCTTGGAGTCGCTGAATTAAGCCTAAGAACGTCCGCTCCTGGAGAGATCTGAGCTTTCTGGACAACTGAGGTGGTGAGGATGTTAATATTCTTTAAGAACAAAGTGTTAAAGGTATTTATTGCCTAGAATGAGTACCAGAAGAAACACTGGCCAACAATATAGTATCAAACTCTAAAGGATAACTAACTGGAAAAATACCCATATCAAAAAGCTCACCAAGAGGAAAACGGTAGATTATATGAGACTTTGGGGAAAATAGGACTTCCACAGCATAGGAAACTGATGCTGATCAATCACATTATGAGGAGTTGTGCTTAACAACAAGCAAGTGCTTCTCCACTAACTAAAAGGTCTACTGTTCAAACCCACCCAGTTGTCCTATAGGAGAAAGACCTGGTGATCCACTTCCATAAAGAGCTTAAATTGTGAACAGCTGGTTTGCAGAAGGTTATAGATGACAGTGGCACTCCAAAATCCATGTGCAGGGTCCCCTCATGGATACCCTCCAGTGAGTCCCTTCAGACCATAGTGGATGTGACTATAGATGTGCACAGCCTGGCTGTCAGACAGAGAGCATTATAAAGTCGGTCATGGCAGATGCAGCAAGGTTAAAATGTAACACTTTATCATTTGATTTCCCTTTTGACCCATTTTAAATTCGTTCCAGCTCTTAATATTTTCTGCTTTCTTTCTGTTGTGGTTTTCCTCTGTTTCATGTTGCATTGTTGTTGGTTTTTGTTTGTTTCTTTCTTTCTTGATTTTGTTTTGTATGTTTTTCTCTACATGAAATCCAGGATAGGTAGGTCTACAGAGACAGTAACTGGATTAATAGTTGTGGGGAGATGGGGAGCTAACAACAATACAAAAAAGAGGAAAGTGTTCTAAATTGATGGTGGTGCTGAATGCATCATTCGTTTAATATGATTGAACTATGGAATTGTATGATATGTGAGTTATATGCCAATAAAGTTTTTTTTGTAAGATCACAACCTTGAAAACCCTATCGGGCAATCCTACTCCCCCTAGGGTTGCTATGAGTCAGAAGGTCCTTGCCAACACCCAACACCACCATCACCCAAAAACACATGATAGAATTTTGTTAGTCTTTACAGGAAGATGCACAGTTAAATACTCTTATTTAGTGAATACTTCATGATTTGGTTTATCTACAGCATACTGAAAGTGGGCTAACCCACATAAACCCCACCATGCTCTTCTCTGGTGCAAAGAGCATCCTTGTACGTGGTTCTGACAGTATGGGCTAGGGGCCTACCGCATCAGAATCGCTTGGAACTTTTACCGAAAATACAGATTACTAGGCGCATCCAAACTTTGGGAAACCACCCTTTCGGATGAGGTCCTGTAATGTGCACCTTGAACACACTTCCCAAGTGGACCTTGCCCTTAGTTTAAGAACTACTATATATGTAAAAATTTTGAGAGCAGAAATTAAAATTTTTACTGTCTAACATTAACCTTCCTAGGCAAACTAGTTTATAGATAGATGGGTAGTAGGTAGATGGGTAGATGGATGGATGGATGGATGGATGGATGGATAGATTAATAACAAGTAGATGGATAGATGCTAACGTAAGACATGGGACAGTAATACATGATTGCTTTGTATTAAAAAACAAGCCAGTCATTTGTTTGTTCCTCAACAAGTTAAACAGAATTATCATATGTCCCAGCAATTCCATTCCTGGGTGTATATACCAAAGATGTAAAGGCAGGGGCTGAAACAGGTACCAGTAAGCACGGATTCATAGCATCATTCTCAACAGCCCAAAGGTGGGAATGATTATTAATGTCTTCACCATGTCAGTTCTTAGGAAGCTCAGAGCTCTCACTGTGAGTCAGAACTAACTGGACAGCACCTAATAACCACAATCTAAACACAAAAGGTCAAATGTGGTGGGAGGAAAAGTTAGCATTAGGAGCGTGCTTTAATCATCTCTACAACCGTGCGGCCCGACTATAGTTCTGGCGAGAACGGCGTATGAGGGGTAATTGCTGAGGTGCACAGGAGCCCCTAGGTGGTACAAATGACGAATGCCCTTGGCCGCTAACTGAAACTGAAAGAAGGCTGGAGGTTCAGGTCTATCTAGAGATAACTCAAAAGAAAGGCCGGCCTATTGGCTTTTCAAAAATCAGCCATTGAAAATTCTATGTAGCATAGCTTGATTCTGACATGCATGAGGTCACCGTGAGTCCCAGTCAACTCGATGGCAACTGCAACAGAGCTGTACCTGTCCCCAATCTACTAGTAAGTATCTAAAGTTCACCTTTGTTCTAGAAGTAAGACTTTTTTTGAGGTAAAGTCTGTAACATGAACCATTCTCAAGTGGACAACTCAGTGGCCTTGAGTACAATCCCGGTGGTATGCAACCACCTCGTCTACCTAGTTATAAAACATTCTCATCTCCTACCCAAAGATAACCCTGTGCCCACTAAGCAGCTACTCCCTCCACCCCCACCCAGAACCCCTAAGGAGGCCTTGGATGGCTGCAAGTTGGTATTTTTCATTTCCCTGCCTGTTGTTCATCTTAGGATTCCTGGTTGCGTCGTGGTTACATGTTGGGCTGCTAACTGCAATGTCAGCTGTTTGAAATTACCAGCTGCTCTGCAAGAGGAAGACAAGGCTTTCTTCTTTTTTTTAAAACATTTTATTAGGGGCTCATACAACTGTTATCACAATCCATACACACATTAATTGTGTAAAGC
>NW_022111312.1:12026351-12027400 GCF_000313985.2 Echinops telfairi
CTTGTTGTTCCCTTGTCCCTGGGTTTGTTAACACCTCTTCCCTTCCCCCCACCTCCCAAGACAAGGCTTTCTACTCAAGTAAAGAGTTACCAAAGTTGGACATTGAATAAGAAAGACCATGGAAGAGTCGATGCATTTGAATTGTGGCGCTAGAGAAGAATATTGAAAGTACCATGGACTGCTAAGAGGACAAACTGATCTGTGTTGGAAGAAGTAAGACCAGAGTGCTTCTTAGAGGCAAGAATGGCAAGACTTTGTCTTACATATTTGGACATGTTATCAGGGGAGACCAGTCCCTGGAGAGGGGCATCATGTTTGGTAAAGTGGAGGGGAGGCGAAGAAGAGAAAGGCCCTCGCCGAGATGGGTTGAAACAATGGCTGCGTCAATGAGCTCAGGCATAGGAACAATTGTGACGATGGCACAGGACCGTGCAGTGTTTCCTTCTGTTGTGCATAGAGTTACAGTCTTGGAAACGCACAGGGGCAGTTGTACCTTGTTCTGTAGGGTCGCTCTGCGTTGCAGCTGACTCAGTAGGAGTGAGAGAGTTTGTGAGTTGTACACCCTCCATTTTAGTATTACCCTAAACACAAGTTCTCCTTGGCTTTCCGGTAATACATCAGGAGGCACATGATGGGAATCCACCTGGATCACCCACCACACTGAGGCGGGACACAGGGTGTGTGCAGAGGAGCAGCGGGGGGAGCAGAGCGGTGAGGTCCCCAGGGAGTACCAAGAATAGACTTTGGGGCCAGGGCTTGGCGTCCCAACAGACTCGACTGGAGAACACTCCTGAAGGTCAACAAACAGTCCTTAAACTAACTACAAGCTTTTCTTTCTTGTGTTTTGTTTTGTTTTTTGGTCATTGGCTTGTTGGTGTTGTTGTTTTATTTGTTGCTTGGTTTTTCTCTGTCTTGTTTTTGTGCATGTTATTATCTCCGCAGGTCTGTCTAAATAAGATAGTCTGAATGAACACTCTGGAGGAGAAAACAACAGGACCAACAGTTCCAGGGGGACATGGGAGAGGGGGAGGTGGGAGGAAAGGTAGTGG
>NW_022111312.1:12028607-12042365 GCF_000313985.2 Echinops telfairi
CCTGATGCCAGGGGCTTAGGTGGAGAGCAAATGTTTTGAGAATGATGAGGGCAATGAATATACAAATGTGCTTCACACAATTGATGTTTGTATGGATTGTGATAAGAGCTGTATGAGCCCCTAATAAAATGATTTTAAAAATAAAACAAAAAAAAGGAAGCAGTTGGTGTGAACAAATGTCTCTCTCTGACCCCAGGGGGTTGGTGAGAGCAGTTCACGGGTCTAAGTAGGTTCTTATATTCACCAACCTCAGCCCAGGATTTTTTTTTTTTTTTTTAATGCGTAAGGGGGACTAGACTAGCTCCTGTTTTCATGTTCCTTTTCCTACAATGCCAGTACGGGGGACTTCAGAAAGTTTGTGGGAAAATGGGTTGGAAAGATCTGGAAAGAGTTTTGTAACTACGGAGCCTTTTCATCCTACAGATACGCCAAGTATTATAAGGAATCAAACATTGAAAAGCGGACTCTGCTGAAAGTCTTTGGGATTCGCTTTGACATCCTGGTGTTTGGCACGGTGAGTTTCTGTCCTGGCCCTTGGTCCCTGGCCCCCGGGCATGGCCCTCCAAGGAATGAGCTTTGTTTTGCTCGGAGTCATAAGCTGACTCAGAGCATCTCAAACTTGGGAGAAGAGGAAGGCCCGTCCTTGGGGTGCTGTCCATGAACAAATCATCCTGCAGGACAAAATTTGAATTTTCAACCAAAAAATACTCTGATTTTAAACCGAGAGAGAGAGAGAGAGAGAAAGAGAGAGAGAGAGAGAGAGAGAGAAATGGTTCTGATATATCATTTGTAAGTAAGAGAGCCTCACTTAAGTTGGCTTAAGAAGAAAAGTCCTTTGGAGGTGACTATGATGGGCACTTAGGGTGCTGCTCTTTCTGCTTGACCCAGCAATTGCACTGCAGAGCAGAAATGAGTTGCTCTGAATTCTAACCGTGTGAACATCCCCACTGTGTTTCCAAAGGAGGACAGTTTCTTTGTTCGTCAACCGTGCAGTGTGAATTGAACATTTGCAGAGCTGACCAGTTGCCCATTCAGCAGCTCTTCTACACTTCGCTGCAGTGCATCCCTTGCCACCCCTTGCTGACCCATCACATGTCCCACTTCCTGTTTCCTGTTTCCCTTCCTCCTTCTTTCCTAACCCTCTAAATTTCATCCTTGACTGAATGCTGCCCCTTTCATTCTAAGAAGAATGTCCTTCCCTAGTATTCATGTTTCCTTAACAGCCCTGTCTACTGTTTGGATAAAAATTGAACCATGGGGCCAAATTTAATTTCAGACCTGAAGGGTGACTAGCGGCCATAGTCTCAGGGGATCCGATCGCCAGTCTCTCTCTGACTTATAAGCCTGGTTTGTTTTATTGTGTGTTTTTTTTTTAATGGTTTTGAGTTTTGTTCCACATTTTTTTCAGGGAGGAAAATTTGACATTATCCAGTTGGTTGTATACATTGGCTCAACCCTCTCTTACTTTGGTTTGGTAAGTCTCTTTCTCGGTTTCTGTAAAGGACTTGACAAAATGACAAGTCACTTTTATCTCTGCTATTGAGAGAAAGGAAGTTCCACACCCATGCTGTTGAATCTTGAGCACACTGAGAGGAAATTTCTAGAAAAGGCAAATGCATAAAACAAAGACCAAAGTTTATGATTGGTCAGAAGGTGATGGGGCAGGGAGAAGTTATTGCTTCAGGGGTACAAAGCAAGTGTCTGGAGGTGATATAAAACTTTTGGAAATGGACAGTGGTGATGGTTGTATGGTGTGATGAATGTAATGGATGTCACTGTAATTGATGTGTTTTTAAAATGGTTACTATGGCAAATTTTCTATTTTTCAGTTATATCTATTTATATAGATATAAACAAATATATATTTATATATATAAATTTTCTATTATTTATATCTACAAGGGGGGCTTGAAAAAAATTGTGCAAAAAAACGGAATTGAAAGATAATGATGTTTTCCATGAACTTTTGGAAGTGCTCTCCTAGTAGAGGCATATAAATTGGAGAAACAGAAGAGGAGGCAGCAGTTTTATGAATGTGGTGCTTCTGTGTGTTTCCCCAGGCCACCTTCTTCATCGATTTTCTCATCAACACGTATGCCAGTGGGTGCTGCCGGTCACATGTCTACCCCAGGTGCAAGTGCTGTGAGCCATGTGGCGTGAATGAGTACTACTACAAGAAGAAATATGAAACTGTTGTGGAGCCCACTAGGGTAAGGGGCGCTGCCTGCGTGTGTCTGAGACATCTGTATAAGATGCCACCTGTATAGGGTCCAGTAGGTTTCTGAAGAATCTGCTCAAACAAGGTCCCAGTATCCCCCTTTGGGTCTAGCCTCCACCTGGGTAGACCAGCTCTCAGATAATGCCTTTGATCTTAAGGAAGATCAGAAATAATAATTGAGAAACAGCAAGGGACTAGAGCAAGGAAGTCTGGAGGGAGTTCCCAAAATAAGACTTTGAAACAGGGCATGACACCCCATCAGACTTGACCGGAAAACACTCCTAGAGATCAACAAACAGACCTTAAACTATTTACAGGCTTCTCTCTCTTTTTTTTTTTTTTGGCATTGGTTTTTGTTGTTGTTGTTTTCTTTTCTTTAGTTGCTTTGTTTTGCTCTGTCTTGTTTTTGTGCATATTATTATCTCTGCATGTCTATCTAGATAAGCTAGACTGGGTAAGCAATCTGGAGGAGAAAAAAACGGGGACCTATGGTTCCTGGGGGGACATGGGAGAGGGGGAGGTGAGAGAAAGGAAATGGTGTGTACAAACCCAGGGACAAGGGAACAACAAGTGATCCAATATCAGTGGTGAGGAGGGTGTAAGAGGCCTGGTGAGGCTTGATCAAGGGTAATGTAAACGAGAGGAATTACTGAAATCCAAATGAAGGCTGAGCATGAGAGTGGGCGAAGAGGAAAGTAAAAGGAAATAGAAGAAAGAACTAGGAGGCAAAGGGCATTTATAGAGGTCTAAATAAAGGCATGTACATATATAAATATATTTATATATGATGATGGGGAAATAGAGCTATAGTTTAGTATTAAGGTAGCAGATGGACATTGGGCCTCCACTGAAGTACTCCCTCAATGCAAGAACACTTGTTCTATTAAACTGGCATTCCATGAGGCTCACCTTCCTGACATGATTGCTGAAGACAAATGTGTGCATAAGCAAATGTGGTGAAGAAAGCTGATGGTGCCCGGCTATCAAAGATATAGCATCTGGGGCCTTAAAGGCCTAAAGGTAAACAAGCAGCCATCTAGTTGAGAAGCAACAAAGCCCACATGGAAGAAGCACACCAGCCAGTGTGATCATGAGGTGTCAAAGGTATCAGGTATCAGGCATCAAAGAACAAAAAATCCTATCATTGTGAATGAGGAGGTAGTGCAGAGTGGGGAACCAAAGCCCATCTGTAGGCAACTGGATATCCCTTTATAGAATGGTCTCGAGGAGGAGACGAGCCAGTCAGGGTACAGTATAGCAATGATGAAACATACAACTTTCTTCTAGTTCTTAAATGCTTCCTACCTCCCCACCCCCCAGGTATCATGATCCAAATTCTACCTTACAAATCCAGCTAGACCAGAGGATGTACACTGGTACAGATAGGAACTGGAAACAGGGAATCCAGGACAGATGAACCCTCCAGGACCAGTGTTGAGAGTGGCGATACCGGGATGGTGGAGGGAAGCTGAAGTAGAAAGGGGGGACTGATTACAAGTATCTACATATAACCCCCTTCCTGGGGGACAGACAACAGAAAAGTGGGTGAAGGGAGATGTCGGACAGTGTAAGAAATGACAAAATAATAACAATTTATAAATTATTAAGGGTTCATTAGGGAGGGGGGTCAGGGAGGGAGGGGGGAAAATGAGGAGCTGATACCAAGGGCTCAAGTAGAAAGCAAATGTTTGGAGAAGGATGAGGGCAATAAATGTACAAATGTGCATGAAAAAAAAAGATGTATTCTGTGATGAGGGCAACAAATGTACAAATGTGCTTGACACTATGGATGGAGGGATGGATTGTGATAAAAGTTGTATGAGCCCCCAATAAAATGATTAAAAAAGAAAAGAAAGAAAGAAGAACTGAGAGACAAGACAGACAGAGGGGTAACATTCTATCCCAGAATGTGTCAATGTTGTCAAGCATATTAAAGCAATAGAGCCAAAAGGAAAGCAAAAATTCTAACAATTTGGGAGGAAAAATTGGTAGGACCTAACAAATAACATGAAAGCATTGGACTGCAATATCAGCGGTTCAAACCCACCAACCGCTCTTCAGGAGAGAGTGGAGGTGACCTGCTCCCATAAAGATTTACTGCCTCAGAAACCCTGTATAGGGGCCCTAGGAGTCAGAATCAACCTGATGGCAGTGGTTTGGGTCTGGGGTAACTAATAATATTGAAGAGGGGCATGATGGGAATGCATAATAAGGCATACCTGGCACCCTTTAGAAAGGATGAGGTTGATAACAGCCCACATCGCTGGAGTCCTTTCCATGCTGTGAGGATTCTTCACAGTGATTTATAGATTCAGCCCACTGAATCTTCACAACAACCCACTAAGTAGATCCTGCTAGCAGTGCTGGGCTCCTGGCGGCACATTGACTAAACATTCAGCTGCACACAGGAAGACCAGCTCTTTGAAGCCACCGGCCATTCCTTGGGAGAAAGCTGTGGCTGGCTGCCCCATAAAGACTGACAGCCTTGGAAACCCTAAGGAGCAGCTCTGCTCTGGCCTGTAGAGTCATTCTGAAGTCATAACTTACCTGACAGCCATGGGTTTGGTTTTTAGTTTACTCATCTCTATTCTAACAAATGAGTAGATTGAGGCATACTCTTAGCTGCTGTCGAGTCAATTTTTACCTCATGGTGGTCCCATGTGGCAGTGTAGACCCCTGCACAAGGGTTTCTAGCCTGCCATCCTTATAGGAGCAGGTCGACAACTCTTTCTCCTGCAGGGCCACTGGCTGGGTTCAAAACACCCACCTTTCCATTTACAGTCGAATGCTTCACTGCTGTGCCCCCAGGGCTCCTTAAGTTGGCACATAGAAAAGTTTATTAATCTTCCCAACGCCATACAAGTAGTCAGTGATTGAGCTGAAGATTCCAGTTCAGACTGGTTGAATTTAAAAATCAGGTTCCTAACTGTTTGGCATAGGTACTGGCAGAAGCAAAGAGCCATGGCATCTCGTTGAATGAGAGAAGACAAGCGTAGAACAGCATGAGGTTCAAAAAAACAATGACGGCACACGTAAAGTCATCTGATGTGTTTTTTTATTGTGTGGTGCACACAATGTGACCACAGTGACCACACACACTGTTCCTGTGGTGTGATGTCCAGTGGATTCTGCCTCATATTGTTATTAGGTGCCTTCCAGTCAGTTCCAACTCATAGCGACCCTCTAGGTACAACAGAACAAAAGACGGCCTGGCCTTGCACTGTCCTCGTGATTGCTCTGTTGCAGGCCCACTGTTGCAGCCACTGTGTCAATCCATCTTGTCAAGGAGCTTCCTCCTCTTTGCTGCCCCTCTACTTTACCAAACATGATGTCCTTCTCCACGTGTCTCTCCTGATAACATGTCCGAAGTACATGACACAAAGTCTTGCCATTCTTGCCTCTGAGGAGTATTCAGGGTGTACTTCTTCCCAGAGAGATCTTGATTTTTCTTCAGTCTTCTTTATCCATTGTCTAACTTGCATATGCATAAGAGGCCATAGAAAACACCATGGCTTGGGCCAGACGCACCTTAGTCCTTAAAGTCACATCCTTGCTTTTCAACACTTTAAAGAGGTCTTGAGCAGTAGATTTACCTAATATTTGATCTCTTGACTGCTGCTTCCATGACCTTTGATTGTGGATCCAAGCAAAATGAAATTCTTTTCTCTGTTTATCATGATATTACCTATTAGTCCAGTTATGAGGATTTTGGTCTTCTTTTCCTACTGAAGGCTGCAATCCTTGATCTTCATCAGCAAGTGCTTCAAGTCCTCCTCACTTTCAGCAAGCAAGGTTGTGTCGTCTGCATACCACAAACTGTTAATAAGCCTTCCTTCGATCCTGATGCTACATTCTCCTTCAGATACTCCCGCTTGTTTGATTATTTGCTCAGCAGACAGATGGAATAGGTGACCTTATATGCAGAGTAGAACTGTCTCAGAGGGTTTTCTGGGTTGCAATCCTTTTTTCCCCTCTCTCTGGCCTGCAATCCTTGTGGGAGCCTTACAGTTAGCAGCCAAGTGCTTAACCACTGCACCACCCTGATAACATGCAAAACGCAAAATAATAATAATAAAGTGGTAACAATGGTTGTTCCCACAAGGTTGCTTCTAGGAAGGAGGAGGAGCCAAAAAGAACCTGGGACTGTATGGGGATTTGATTTATTTAGGAGGAAAACATGTAACGTCACTAACCACGTCTTCTGCTCTCAGCACCATAGTTTCCTGGATCAGAGAAAAATGTGTGGAACTTAAAAGCAACAAAGAGGGTTTGTCCTCCCCTCATCCATGAGCGCCACTGCCCTGCCCTTCCCCACAGCTGCTGACTACAGGAGTCACTGTCCTGTGTCCGTGTATTTACAAAGTGAAATCAGCGTTCCTGTTTGCAGCTAAAACTATTCTCCACTTCATGGCCCCAGGGGGATGAAAGAGAGCTCAACCCCTAATTTAAGTGCCAATAATGTAACTGTCCATCTGAGATGGTCAATCTTGAGGCGGAGGTGAGGCCCTGGGCTGGGAACGCTCCCGGAATGTGGGGAAGAACTAAATCACGTAGCCCTGAATGCAACAGTCAAGGCCACCCAGGAAATGTCTGTCCTTTCTGTGGAATTTTCCCATAAGTCTGTGATGACTAAAAAAAAAAAAAATCTATTTATTAAAACTAAACAACAGGAAAGGTAAGGTAGCTCGGGCTCCAGTTCTGATTTATCTTTGGATGCAGAAATCTTTCGTTCTGCGTTCAAGAGAGTTTAGGGGTAACTTGGTTAAAATTCTAACATTCGTTAAATGAGAATAACAGTTGCCTTTAGCAATGCCCCAGGTATCTTCAAATATGCCATTCTTGGTCATTCCATACAAAATGGGCCCATTTTTTAAACCTTTTTCTCCCTCCTAGAGCTTAAAATACGTGTCCTTTGTGGATGAACCTTACATTAGGATGGTGAACCAGCAGCTACTTGGGAAAAGTCTGCAAACTTTCAAGGGGGAAGAAGTTCCAGTAAGTAAAAGCATTTAGGGTTTTGTTGTTGTTGTTTTTAGGTGTTTGTTTGTTTTAAAATAAAACTCAACTAAAGATGAACAGACATGATGGCCGTGGTTGTCAAGATCTCTCAGAGGACAGCATACAGCTTTGCCAGCAGAGGGAGCCTGGTGGGAAGCAGCGGGTGGAGCAGAAGATCTCCCTCCCGGGGAGCAGCCATTGGGAGCCCTAGGGAGCATAGTCCCACTCTACACACAGGGGCGGTCAGGAGTAGGAGTTAAGGCAATGGTGACTGGTTGGTCAGTTAGGTGATGGGCAGGGCCATAGATGCCACAAGGGTTTGCAATTGACTACCAATCAAGAGGTTGGTGGTTCACACATAACAATCCTCTAGTTCTTTAATATTTCCTTCCCTTACTATTATGGTTTTGATCAGTTGTACCTCACTAATCGTGTTAGATTTGTGTATGTACATTCGTATATTTAAGTTCATTCAGTACATAAAAGCCAAGACTAACCCTTCAGAAATAGTAACAAGAGTTAACAGTTCCCTGAGAGTACAGGGAGAAAGTGGAGGGAGTGGGGAATAGGGAGCAGATAGCACTGATGACTGTATAACCCCACTTGATAGGATCGAACAACAGAATTATATGTGAAAGGATATATTGGATTGTGTAAGATATGGTCCAAAAAAACCCAACTATTATAGGAAAAAAAAAAATAAGGGTTCCTGGAGGGGAGGGAAGGGGAAGAAGGGATAAAGGGGAGCTGATATCTAGGAGTTCAAGAAGAAAGAAAATGGTTTGAAACTGATTGTGGTCACAGTTGTACATTACTGCTTGATGTGATTGAACTATGGAATGTTATGATATCTGTAAGAGCTTCCAATAAAATAATTAATTTTAAAAATAGAGGTTGGTGGTTCAAACCCATGAAAGACATCGAGTCGAACCCAACTCACAGTGACCCTAGAGGACAGGGTAGAACTGCCCCTGTGGGTTTCCAAGACTGTCACGGTTTGTCTTTAATGTTTCTCCACTGCACTCCTTCGTCACACTGCTGCTCAGTGTGAAGATATTTTCTTCATAGGCAATAGTTTATCTTGAGTCTTTACGATGTAACAGCAATACCTTAATACAAATCATGGGAGGAAGGCTTAGAGCTCTACTTCTAAAAAGCAACTGATGAAAACTTTCTGAGTCACAATAGTGTGATTCCCTCATGGGCTTGCCATGAGTCCAGGGTTGATCAACAAGGATCATTGAAGACAAAAAGGGTGCCCAAGCAAATGTGGCAAAGAAAGCTGATGGTGCCCAGCCATCAAAAAATATAACATCTGGGGTCTTAAAAGGATTGAAGTTAAACAAGCAGCCATCTAGCAGAGACGCAACAAGCCCACCAATGTCACTTTTTACAGGAGCAGAAGCCCCAGTTTCTCCTGTGGAGAGGTTGGTGATTTTGAACTGCTGACCTTCTGGTTAGCAGCAGAATGGGTAATCACCAGGGCTCCTTCAGAAAGCAAGGTGTGGCAATATGTTTCTGTTAAGACTGCAGCCAAGAAAACCGCCTGGAGCACAGTTCTACTCTCACTCATGGGGTCGTCATGAGTCAGAATCGACAAAAGATTTTATGTGCTGGTCACTGTCCTCGATATTGGGGCTATAACAGGAAACAGAGCAGACTGGGGTCCCTGCCTGTGCATGGAAGACCAAAACCAGAAACCAAACCCACTGCCATCACACCTATTCTGATGTCTAGGGACCCTATATAGGACTCCTAAGACTATAAAGCTTTATGGGAATAGATGACCTTAACTTTCTCCTGCAGAGAAGCTGGTGGGTTTGAACAGCCAACCTTTTAATTAGCAGCAGTCCAACACTTACCAGTATACCCTAGGTTGGATGGTCAGGGGTAGTAGTCCTTTCTAAAGAGGTAATAGCTAAATTGAAGCCAAGCTTTTCTGAAATCCACTTCCCAGATCTATAAAGTGGAGGTAATGATACATATGTCAAGTGATTCTTAGAAACTTAGGTGGAGTTTCTATGAAGCAATATGGCTTTTAAAACATTAGCACAGACCTGATACATACAAGGTATTTAATGAATGACAATAAGCATACATTCACAAATAATTTGTCCATGTAGATAATGTGCTCACACATGTAACAATGCACATAGCATGCACAGAAAACTAAAATCAGGAAGGAGTTGCACTGGTTTGCAAAAACTTATAACATGTGTGTGATTTGCATATGTAAAATAGTAGTAGTAGTCATGAAAACTTAAATATAACTATAAAATTAAGCTAAAATTAAAGAACTTGGGAAATGGCTTTTTCAGAGACCCCCGATGGACTTCAGAGACCTGTTCAAGCTGCCACTGTCTTTACCTGAGCCATCTCCAACTCTGGGGCAAGAGACAGAAATGCAGCCGTTGTGTGAAGCGACAACTCCTAAACCCCAGGACAGCCCGCGCTGGTGCCAGTGCGGACACTGCTTCCCATCCGAGCTCAACTCAACTTCCAGATGCCTGGAAGAGCTGTGCTGCCGGCAAAAGCCTGGTGCCTGCATCACCACCTCAGACCTGTTCCGGAAGCTTGTCCTGTCCAGACACACCCTGCAGTTTGTTCTGTTCTACCAGGAGCCCTTGCTGGAGCTGGACCCGGAGTCCACCAATAGCCGGCTGCGGCACTGTGCCTACCAGAGTTATACCACCTGGCGCTTCGGCCCCCAGGACATAGCTGACTACGCCATCCTGCCCAGCTGCTGCCGCTGGAGGATCCGGAAAGAGTTCCCCAAGAGCAAAGGTCAATACAGTGGCTTCAAGCATCCTTACTGATGACACAGGGCACCTTCACGACACCTCTCATTATACCTTGAGTTTATCCTTCAAAGATTGGTGGAGGCTCTTTCAGCCCAAGAAAAATGTGCTTTCTCAGTTTACAGCTTTAGAAATGTCCAAGAGCACAGTGGCCTGGGAGCCACGAGCTTCAGATTTTTATTTCAGGCTGAATTCTACTGATCCAGAGTTATGTGATCTTCGGCCTGTATCCACTGTGTCTCCTCACGACCCCACCAACTCTGGCACAGAGCTATCTTGCAGACAAACAGAGACACCCATTCCTACACGAACTCTCCTATCAATGTCGAAAGTGAGGCTTAGACCTGGTTGCTCCAGTTCCACTCCCTACAGAGTATTTGTATTCCCACCCCAGCCGTACTGAATCGGGACCTACATCTTAACAGGATCCCCAAGTGATTCTAATAGGCCTTGTTAAAAGGCAGATTCTGATTCTGTGTATCTGGGGAAGAAATGCAAATTCTTAGCAGAGGATGGCACCACAGAATGAACAGTTGTATGAATGCAGACAGTCCCACGAGGCGGCCAGGCTAGCACAGTCGTCAACTCAGAACAACCCCCGGGGTCCTGTTTGGCGGACCTGGAGGATTCAATATGGTCACAGGTCTTTGCCGCTCATTCCTTGAGACTTGAACTCTCTGCCTCCTCCTCTTGGATCTGGGCAGGCTCTGACTGCTTTACCCAGTAGTGAAAGTGATGCTGTGACAGTTCCAGGGCGTTGGTCCTGGCAGCAGCTACTTCCTGTCCCTTGGAAGTCTTGCTGAGGGGGAAGCCAGTCACCATGTAAGAAGCCTGGCTACCCGAGGCCACCCTGTTGTGAGGAAGTCCAAGTAGCCATGTAAAAGAGAGATGGCCAACTAGCCGCCAGCTGTCCAAAACCACTAAGCCCATTCACCAGACACAGGAAGGAGAGGAGGGCTTTCAGATGACTCCAGACTCCACCAGCATGTGACTGCAATTGCATAAGAGAAACCTATGTGATAATGCCCGGTCACTTTAAATTGTGGATGTAAGCACTAAGTTTGGGGTAGTTTGATACCAGGGACAGAGAGCAAGTCTGATGCTGGACACACAGGTTCAGTCCTGTGAAGTCTGTAGGGCCATCTCTAGAAGCCCGCAGAAGTCCGGGTTTATGGTCAGCTGTTCTAGAAGGACTACAGATCAAATTATGTAACTCACCAGGCCAGCCCTGAAATCCACCAAATCTAACTATTCAGCTGCTACACAGCACAGTAGCACACATCATGTTTCTATGTCAGGGAGCGACTACTGATGTCAGAACCTGGAATGGGCCGCCTTTAAGCCTCGAACATTGGGGACTGGTAGAATTCTCACCTATCATGTAGAAGACTCAAGTTTGATTCCCAGCCAATATACCTCAAGCAAAGATACCACCTGTCTGTCCACAGAGGTTTGTGTGCGATGTCCGTGGAGTGCCAGACTGGTTTCTGCGGAGCTCCCAGACTAAGATGTACTATGGAAAAAGGCCTTATGACCTACTTCCCTATGAATCACAATAGTCCAATCTATAATTGATTATTCAAATGGCACAGGGCCAGACATTGATCATTTCTGTTGTGCATGGAGCTTCTAAGAGTCTCTGGACTCGTGCCAATCACCGCCCTGACTAATAACAACACATGCCTTTAACACCCTGTGCTGTGCAGTCAGTCAAAGTTGATGCAGCCTGGATGCTACTGAACAAGCAACCCACACTCTAGTCCTTACCATTCCTATCCACCAACTGAGAAGGCGGCAAAAATGAGTAGCTGCAGGTTTTAAGATCCTCCGGTAGATTTCCTTGTTCATAGCTTTGACACTAGAGTAGGCTATCTATCTATTTCTAAACAGCCACCTTAAACTTAATAAAGTTTAGAGACCATTACTCAATACTGTGATTGACAAAGGACCTGTGAGGTTTTTATTTTTGTTTTTTACATATACACTGATTTACCATCTTGATATCTTCTAAAACACTGGGAGTTTCTATTTTATTACCGGGACTAAGGTGTGGCTGACCCAAGCCAGGATATTTTCAATCGCTTCCTATGAGAAAATTAGACAATGTGTAAGGAAGACCAAAAAATTGGCACCTTTGAATTATGGTATTGGCAAAGAATATCAAATATACTGTGGACTTCCAGATGAAGGTACAATATGTCTTGGAAGAAACACAGCCAGAATGCTCCTTAGGTGTGAGACATCATCTCATATACTTTGGACAAGGGGTCAGGAGAGACCAATCAATCCCTGGTGAAGGATATCATGGAAATGTGGAGGAAAAGTGGAGGGTCAGTGGAAAAAAAGGAAGCCCCTAACCCAGATGGACTGACACAGTGACTACAACAAGGGTTCAAACCAACAATGACTGAAGATGGCACAAGTTTGGGCAGTGTTTTGTTTAGTTGTACATGGATGGGATCTCTATGAGTCAGAACAGACTCACCAGTACCTAACAACAGGGACAATAACTCTGTGTGTGTGACCCAGAATATTTTCTAGCTTTAAACTCAGGAATCAAATGAATTAAACCAGACTGAACTTTCATTTTTACTACCTTTTGGAGATCTTTTTGAATATGAATACTGGATTATGGCTGGCTTCTTGGGGATAGAAATCATTTACTCTAAGAATTCTCTGTAAATGCTAGGACTTTCTATTCTGATGATCTCTGAGCCTTTACACCTTCATTTCTGGAACTGAATCCCTCACGTGTTTCTATCAACTCGTTGAGGCCCCAGATGGAGTCAGCATTTGAAATAGCAAATAACCACTGGATCCACCTACTGCTATCCTCCTTCCCCACTGGTGCTCTGGGCCAGAGGGGAGGTGTGACTTCAACTGTGTGCTACATGTCTGGCACTTCCTACAGTAACATGGAAGTGCACTTCTATTCTTATTTTCAGTGGACTGCAGAAAATAATGTTATCCTCAAAGGCATCCCAATGTGAGTCTCATTTTGTGGCATCTATTTTCTTGTACTTAAATCCATTTTTCTGTTGAAATATCACTGTGTCCATTGCTTTGTCTCCGTGGCGGAAGAAAAGCGATCTGCTCACTGGCTGATTTCGTGTACAATTGGAAATGGACTTGCATTTCTCTCCTTAAAGGGCCCATGTTTTAGATTCTTCCTAAGTCTAACCCAGCCATGTCTCATCCATTTTGATAATAAGAAAAACTGATGTATAAGTCACATTTATTGGAGTCGTCTCTTTTTCTTTTCTCAGATCATAGCTGGTACTTTCACCAACAATTTCACTCAATGGTCAAACATGTTTACATCTCTTCTTCAATATCTCCTTTATTTTCATTAATTTAGCTTCTTTCACAGCACATGGTGCTCCCTGGACTGACCTGGCTTTATATCTTTCATTGAGATACTCCCTGGAAGCCAGTGATAGATACGGTTGCTGTCCTCATGGGAGGTAAGGAGATGGACATTAGTCAAGCAAATGTAAACTTGTAACTTCTGACAAATATGATGATAAAGAAGGCAAAATAAATTAGGAGAGGAGGATTTGATCTACTTGAGGGGATCAGAGAAGCCCCCTCCGAGGAAGGAATCCCTTAGCCAAAATATCAGGAGTGAGTACTAGGAAACGAGGTAAAGGGGGAGAGAAGAGAAATGTACGAAAGAAAAGGCTGCAGGTATAGCATGTGCAAAGGCTCTGGGGCAGAGAGAATAGCAGGTAGGTAGAACTGTAA
>NW_022111312.1:12042465-12053656 GCF_000313985.2 Echinops telfairi
AGTCAGGGGAAGTAAGGCTGGACAGGAAGCTAGGGATAGATTGAACAGACCCTTGTAGGTCATGCCTCTTTGTCAGTGAGTCCGTTCCAACTCATTGTCCAGAGCAGGGAGTTTCCTCTTTATTCTAAAACCATTGGAGGTCCTGTAGGACTTTAAGGAGGAACCTGATAATATCATATTTGATATATTTTTGTAAGATCACTCTGATCATGGTGTGGGGGCGAACTACGAATGGTAGTAGATACGGTTTTTAATTTTCATTTCGGTCTCTCTCTATGCCAGGTAACGTATCCAAATACGCAGCAAAAAGTGGATGAATTCTCTTTTCTTGCTGCCTCTTCCTCTTGGGAAATTATTTTTTTTTAAAGGTTGAGCGCAAGAAAAGAGAAGGAAAAACTCTGGTGCACTTCCAGGTTTAGAATACCCACTGTCTCGAGTCTGTAGGGTTGAAATAGCTTGTTGAGCAAGGGGCATACTGAACTTAGAGACAGATTCAGTAGGTGGTGTAAGGCTGAGAACTAAGACTTCACAGTACTGGCCTCACATGGATTCACTTGTGTGAGCACCACGTCATCAAACAGGCCTAGCCAGGCCTCTAGTCCCTAGAAGCAGAAACTCAAGTCAGTCCTCCAGGTGGGAAACCTTCCATGTCCATGTCCCCTGACAGCTCTTTCTACTCTCTTTTGAAGAGATTGAGATGCTACTGTCTTCTTTCACTTTTACTGTCATCGTTCAGTTTCCTGTTTTCCATTCCCAGAAAGGTTCTTACTCATAGTTCCAAAATAAATAATCATCTATGGAAAAGATGTCATATGGCTAATATTGCACAAACAATTTCTTATAGCAAGATGAATGTAAGATTAGTCCCAATGGGTGGAGATTCACGATATCTCAAATATCTGGCTTTTCCAAAATGCTATGATTCTCCATTATCCTATCAAACACCACACCTCCCCTTAGGGACTCTGCAATTTGTCCCAATGTCTCAAAGAACTCACAAGCTGCTAAGGAAGTGGCTTATGTGGGAGTGGGTGCTGGTAGGTCCCAAATCTGAAGTTCAGACATCAGCTCAGGGATACTTCTCATCCACAGGACTGTAGAAGCTGATGAATCAGGTCAGCTGGGAGGCCACAACTTGAGTCCCGAGAATTAGAAGTCAGGCAGAGGCAAGTCAAATGCAGGACCCAAAGCAAGAGAGAGAAACATCCAAAAGTGAAAGCAAGTCTCACTTGCTTAGCCAGGCCCAAAAGCACACCAGGGCTCACATCAAGATGGCTTCTCCATACCCGGGCCAACAATCTTTTGAGGATGGTAACAGATACCTGATTTGTGTTTGTCATGGGGACTCAACACCAGCCTTCTGCTCCAGCCCAGTTGGCAAGGGGAAGTCACAGAGACGGCTTTGATGGAGGTATGGTTTTGCCTTCTGTGGACCATACTACCCAGAATGGTGATGTGAGCCATAGCCTGTAAGAAGGTGCGACTCAAAATACATTCCACCTTAATCCGGTCCTATTAGCATAACAGATAAACTCCTTCCAAAATGGATGTAGAGGCTAGAATTTAAAATACATCACAAAATGGAGACAGACAAAAGAGCCATAGTAAGTAATTGACTGCATCTCATACAGTGCTTGGTAAAGTGGAGGGGCAGCAAAAAAGAGGAGGGTCGTGGGTGAGATAGAGATGGGCTCAAACATAGGAATATCTGTGAAGATGGCACAGGACCGGGTAGTGTTTTGTTCTTTTGAATATCGGGTTGCTATGAACTGGAACTGCACCTAACAACAGCAATAAACAAATACTCTTAACTCTATTGAATTATCAAGGTCGCATGAGCCTTTGTCCTCAGGAATTGGAGAAGGAAGCTCTCTATACTATCTGGCTGTTTGAATGAAATCATTACCATATTAGACAGATTGACGTAAGGGCCAACTCAAACATGCACAGTGGTGCAGTCGGGAAGACCTTCGACCTTGAAACCAACCTCCTGGGTTCAGTCCTGGCTCTGCCGCTTATTGGCTGAGCAGCCTCAGGAGCTTATCAAACCCTTATGAACTTAGCTGTGTCCAAGATTGCTTTGAATATTAAATATTTTGAGCATACATGTATGTAAGGCACTTAGCACACTACCTGACACAGAGTAAGCACTCAATACATGCTAGCTATTATGATGATTAAAAATGTTGCTCATATGTCTAACGAGGTTAGGTATCATTCTTCTTTAGACGGTACTCAAGCACCACTCCAGCTCCAAGGCCATAGATTAAACTAACCTTTGACTATCTTAAACAGTTTTAAGGCAGTTTAAACACATACAAGAGAGAATTCACTAGCTCTGTGACCTCCACCCACTCAAATGTGTTATTCAAGAACTCATAAACTCAGTTAGTAGCACCCACCTTCTAACAGTAGTGACCTCAGAGAATAAAACAGCCTCTGAATGATATGATACCTAGAGTAACCTGTCAAAGTGCCTAGTCACTTATTGGCCCAACTAATTGATCAATGATCCAAGTTAAACTAGGGATAGACGCACAATCCTGTTAAAGAGTTCATATCAACAACAGGATTTACGACCTCAACATTGGATGCGGACATGCTGGTGGTGTAGCAGCTATCAAAAGTTTGTTCAATGATTACAGTTCTACATGACCTGAGTTCAGACTAGAGTAATCCAGCTCTGTTTTTAGCTATGAAACGATTCCCCCTTCTTCAAAAGGACAAGAGAAAAAAAAGCCACCTTCCCAGAAAGAAACAAGGGTCAAATTCAATACTGCCACCCCTGTCTTCCCAATTTCATCAATCCACTCAACAAGCATTTAGTGAGCACTGAAGCAGCTCAGTGCTAGGGACAATCAGGTGAGGTCCTAATCCCAGGTTCTTGTGAATGTGGCCTTGTTTGAGAAGAGGGTCTCTAAAGATACCAGTCAACCCTAGGTCATGCGGAGGCCAGTGGGCCCTAAGCCCATCTGAGTGGTGTGTCCTTATGAAAGAGGAGAAACACAGAGGGACACAGAGGAAAGCAGAAGCAGCATAGACATTATGCATCTAAACGCCAAGAAATTCCAAGGATTTCTAGAACCAACCAAAAGTTGGAGGAGAGGCAGGGGATAGATACCATTCCAGAGCCTCCAGAAAGAATCAACCCTACAGACATGCTGATTTTTATTTCTGAGCTCCAGCTCTGTGGGGCAATGCATTTCTGCTGTTTTAAGCCCCTTGCCCTGTGGTATTTTCGTGTGGCAGCCCTGGGACACAGCCAGATACTGTTCCATTTCCTCATGCCCTCCCTCCACATGCCATAGCAACGTGTCTTCTTAAAAAGCACTCCTTCTGTGTTCAGCACCACCTCCAGAAAACCAGGAGAATGCTCTCTGAAAGCAAAATGAGGGAAGCCACTGGTTGGCGTGCATTAACCTATTCACCTTTGGCTTCCTTGAGGTGACATTCAAGGCTTGGCCTTGCCTTGCCACCCAGCAGATAATTTTCTACTGCCTGAGAAGAGTGGCTCGGGAGATAGACAAGGCTTTCTACTCCAATAGACACAGTCGCAGGAACTCACAAGGGCAGTTCTACCCTGTGAGTTAGGCAGGTCACTGTGAACTAGAATTGACTTGATGGTAGTAAGTTTGAGAAGAGTAAATCTATATTCATCTTCAGAGAAAACATAAGGGAGGAAGACCACAGAGCCAGGCTTGTGTGTCCTGTAGCCCTTCCCTTGCTCCCGTGGGAGTTCATGCCTCAAGCAGGGTGTGGAGTTAGCTTTCACTTCCTCGGGCTTCAGCTGCATTCACTCCTGTGTTGCTGAGAGGGGACTAGCTCTGTCCCTGCAAAGTGGGGAGTGGAGCAACCTGTAGTCGGCCAGGCGACAGAGGCAAGTGACTACTGTGATTGGTTCTGCCTGGTGGAGGCTAAAGAATGTGTTAGAAGGGTCCCATCCAAAAAGGGCTGGCACTGGCCTACCATCAGAGATGGTAGGGGCACTTTCTTCACTGAAACAAATCCAAACGGTAAAGGGGAACAGGAACTGAGAGCGAGCAGCACATTTTAGAAGAGGAAGGTGCCTGAGCTAGGGAGGCCCCGTGAGAAGCACACTGAGGCCAATCCCATCTCCAGAGACAAAAGAAACAGAGTGCTCGACAAAGGGGCATATACAAGTCCCTCCAGAGACAATATATTTCAGTGCAATGAGGAAGGCGGTGCCTCATGCATAGGAGCATGTCTCCACTGGAGGCACTGGGCTGGGACTGACTCACACAGACTTCATCTGGGTTTTCTTATTGGTAAATGAAGAAGCTGGGTCTAAGGATGATCTCTTAGGTATGCGCTCACTTTGGGCATGTCATCAGAAAGGATCACTTGCTAGAAAAGGGTCTCATGTTTGTTAGAGTAGAGGGTCAATAAAAATGAAGGAAGCCGTCAATGAGACGAACTAACACGAAAGTTACAACAGGCTCAAACATACGGGCAGTCATGAAGGTGGCGGAGAACTTGGCTGGGGTTAGTTCTGTTACCTGAGGCTGCCCATGAATTAGAGCTGACTTGTAAATCTAAAATGCTCTCTTCTGTTTATGAAATGAGATGCCTTTAGACTTGACATTCAGCAAATAGGAAATGCTTCCTCACTGCCTTGTCAGTGGGCAATGAATGTGTTGTGTTCGCTAAAATCTCAAGTCCTTACCATGGCCGTTATGGTCCAGGTTGACCACTTAGGGCCCTCGCTCATGTCCTCACTCCCCTGCTCACTCCCCTCCATCACATTGCTCTTCTTACTGCCCCTGCAGCACACCTAGCTCATTCCCACCGCACAACCTTGGCACTTCCTATGCTCTCTGCCTGGGATACTCCCACCTGACTCCATCACACACCCAGGTCTTAGCTCAACTGCATCTAAAAAGGGAGGTGTCCCTTGAGTTTACAGACACAAAAAGAACCCGACACTCCAGAATGCACACACCTTAAAGGTGCACAAAGAACCGTTATAGAGCAGTCACGCGTGAGACCCTGTATTTCCCCCAGTACATTTCCAACTCAGGAGTCAGTTTCTCCAACCAGAGTTCAATGACATTAAATATTAATTTCTAAATTGTAGGTATTAAAAAAAAAAAGCTTGGAATCTGAATAGAAAGATGACTACATGCCTTGGGAATACTTAGAACTGGATGATAATGAAAACTCCCATGGCCAAATTTGGAACACAATTAATATAGCACTTTAAGGGGAAATTGACTGTTTTTTGTTTGTTCAACAGTTTTGTTGGTAAATAATATATATAACACATAATTCAATCATTCAATCATATCAAGGAGTATTGTACAATCACCCCCACATCAATTTTAGAGCATCCCCCCACCATGGTTAAATGGCCTTTAAGATGAGTTATGTAATCACAATCCGTTCTCCCTCCCATCTTCATTATTTATTCCTGAAATCCCCTTCCCCTCCCTATGATCCACCCCGGTATTCACTATGTCCCCTTGTATCAGTTATTATCATTTTTCATCCACTCTTCCTGTTCTTCACAGCTGGGAGACCCAACAGAAAACAATAAAAGACAAAATCACACTAAGGTGGCAAGGTTAAAAACATAATAGTATACAGACAAAGAAACGGACTGTTTTATGGAATTGACTGTTTTACAGACATTTATCAGGAAACAAGAAGGATGAACACAGGAATGAGCTGAGCATTCAACTCAAATGGGAAAAGAGCAACAGAGCAAACTCAAAGAAACAAGAAGGAAAAAACTAATTCGGGCAGGAAGCAATGAAATTTGGTAACTGAAACCATTACCAAAATATGAAACGATGAATAAGATACAAGGTCTTGTTATCAGTGTGTCTAAGGGAAAACAAACAGAATAAAACAGGCAATGTACTTAAGTCAGAAGAGGGAGTTTTGAACATATTAAGACTATCACAGTCAATCACATGCTGATAAAGGTGACGGGCTTTCCTTGAATTTTATTATGATGATTATTTATTCAGTTTAGATTTTGAAAGCAGCCTTTTTTTTTTTTATTGATTGTCACATAAAACGAATGCAAGCTAGGGTGTTCACAGATAAACCCAAGCACCAAGGACAGAGGCAGTACCAATAAGCACAACAGAAGAGCAGGCTAGCAGAGTTGTAGTTAAGTGCCTGGTCCTGTGCCAGCCTTACAATTGTTCTCATGTTTGAGCCCCTCGATGCAGACACTGTGTCAATCCATCTTGTTGAAGATCTTTTTTGCTGCCTTGCTACTTTACCAAGCATGAAGTCCTTCTCCACGGACTGGTCTCTCCTTAGTGTTCACTATTCAGTGCACACACAGCTGAAGGCCCCCAACCACCCAGCACGATGAGGACAAAAATTCTTCTCCACAGATGCAGCCAATAGGCCAGGTAATAGGACAACTGCAACGGACCCCAGGGAGGGCTCTTGGATCTGCTGATAATGGCTCTGTGCCCCTGCATCACGGTTGATAGCAGTGCACACATCATGTGTATGAGGGGTAAAGGGGTACCAAATACATATGTGGGGCAAATGTTCAAGGGAATCCTCCACCAGGTAGCACAAACATTTAACCTACTCTGCTGTCAACCGAAAGGCTGGAGGTTCAAGCCCACCCAGAGGCCCTCAGAAGAAAAGCCGGACAATCTACTTCTGAAAAAAAAAACAGTCATTGAAAACCCTATGGGCCACCATTCTAGTCTGACACAGACAGGGTGGCCAGGAATCAGCGTCAATTTGATGGCAACTGGTTTAGTTAAATCTGTATTTTAAAATGCTGTACTTAAAGAATGCATCAGAAAACTTCCCGTAAAGCGTTGACTTAGGATTTGAGCTTTATTATTTCTACTGGTGGTGTAGTGGTTACCCATTGGGCTGCAAGCCACAAGATTGGAAGTTTGAAACCATCAGCTGATCTGAGGGAGAAAGCCAGGGCTTTCTACTCCCATAAATAATTACAGTCTAAGAAACTCACAGAAGCCCTTCTACTCTGTCCCATACGGTCGCTATGAGTCAGTATTGACCAATGGTAGTGAGTTGTAATCACATTGTACTAATTAAAATTTTAAAGTTTGATTTTCTAGTGTAAGAATAGTATTCCGTAGCAGTCACTACTGGCTGCTAAGGTACTCTTGTGGCACAGTAGTAGGTTAAGCAGTGGGCTATTAACTCAAAGATGGGTGGTTCAAACCCATCAGCCTCTCTGTGGGAGAGAGATGAAGCAGTTGCTTCCATAGAGAAGATGGACCCTGAAACCCTGTGAGCAGCTCTGCCTGTGCTCAAGGCTCACTGTAGGCCAGAATGGACTTGGAGGCAGTAGATGGCTATTGGCTGCTAGATTGTTCTTGAGACGTTGCTCCACTAACCATGAGATGCTGACTGATTAGATGCTCACGTTCAACTGCTGGAAGGTGGATGTAAGGCTACTCTTGCCAGTACAAGATACTGTTGATAGAGATGTTGCCACCAAAATACTAAGTTTCCCTTCCTCTTTTCATAGTATCTGACCACGATTAAAACTTATCTCATTTTCAACTCTGTACCGGAAGGCTAACGAGATGGCAAAGATGTAACTTCATTGAAATAATTCCACAAACTGACACTTTGTAAGTTGTTTAAAGATACTTTCTGAATATCGCAAAAGCAGGTTAAAGATTGTTTTTCCCCCTGATATTTTCCATTTCTAACACTTTGAACGTGTTTTCAGGAGAGACCAGTCCCTGGAGAAGGACATCATACTTGGCAAAGTAGAGGGGCAGCGAAAAAGAAGACGACTCTGCACGAGATGGGTTGGCACAGTGATTGCAACAGTGGCTCAAACCTAAGAACAATGGTAAGATGGCACAAGGCTAGGCAGTGCTAACAACATCTTTGCATGTCTTGTATTGCACATAGATTTTATAAGCCTTTGATGGCTTGAAAAGTAAATATTGTCCCTAATATGATCATTGTTATGATCTAGCCAATACAATCTTTCCCAATTGTCTGTCCATCTCTTTTCTTACTTATTTAAAAGTTTTCTGTTTTCTTATTTAACTATTTTAAATTAGTTATTATTTAAAACAAAATAGCTTTTCAATCAATTATTCTGAAGTTTATCCTAGCAATCGAAAATATGGGCCCTTTAACAGAATTTCAGTTTCTATAGCACTTAAAGGTGCTTCCCACTCCATCTACATCCAAGAGTGAATATTCTCATATTAACCACAAATTCCCATGATAGGCCTTATTCCTATCCCTGACATTGAGACTGATGAGAGATGATGATCACTTAGGTGGCTTCATGACCACTGCGATCATTCACAAGGTCAGGGCTGCCCGTACTGATGGTGAAGTATGTAACCACTGGACCTTCTAAAGAGTGAGGCCGAAACCAAAGCCAAAAGGCAGAAATAGGCCCGACACAAGGCTTGAAGTGAATTGTGTTTCCCTCCTCATAAAGAGGCTTGAAGCAGGGAGCAGGCTAGATGCTGAGCATTCTGGATGATCCACAGGACAGAGCATCTTCTGCCTTCAACTGACCCAAAGGAAGTGGTCACAGTTGGTCACTCACTCACCTAGTGGATTCCTTACTGTGCTGAGTGGAACACATGAGATGGAAAGACCAGAAAAAGGGGAAGCAATGAAAAAAGGGACAGAGTACCACTCTACACAAATACCTCCTGTCATAATGCTAACTTGTAACTGCCCACCATACAGCTCGCATGTCTGGGCATAACTCATATCACACACCTCTACCACTTGAGTTATAACACCACACAGAAGCATGGGGTTCAATTGTTCACTAGCTACACATAAGGGCACAAGACGTTTGGCAGAATCCAACACCCATTCCTGATAAAAACACTCAACAATTGCTTCTCGGCCTTTTGGCTAAGATCAAGAGTAAAACCTTACTCAACAAAAGGAATTAAAAAGAAAACTTTCAATATAATAAAGGCCACATATAAAAAAAACAACAGCCAATATCTCGCTCAAGGAGGAAAAGCTGAAAGCATTCCCCCTTGCTAATGGAAACTAGACAAGGAGACCCCTTACCACCACTCTTATTCAGCATTATGCTGGAAGTCTTAGCCAGAACCAATAGACAAAAAAAAAAAAAGATGCCAAAGGAATCAAAATGGGCAAAGAAGTAAAACTATTTGCTGATGATATCATTTTATATGTACAAAACCCAAAGATTCAACTAAAAAAAGTTGAAAACCATCAAAAGATTGGCAATGTGACAGGATACGGGATTAACACACCAAAATTAATAGGATTCCTGCATACTAATAAAAAGAACTTTGAAAAACAATTGGGAGAATTCCAATTTCCCCAAGATTATGGGTTGAATTGTGTCCCCCAGAATATGTGTGTAACTCATGCACCTGTAAATATGACCCTGTTTGGAAACAGGAGCTTTCTTCTCTATATTAATGAAAACGTACTAGAATAGGGTGGATCGTCACTTCTGAGTTATCAAAAGAACAGAACAGACACAGAGACACACGGGAAAAGATATCAAGGAACACCAAGGGATGTCAAAGATGGTCAAAGATCGCTGGGGAGCACTGGAAACCAGGAGAGAGGCTCACAGAAGAAATGGACATAGCCAAGACTCTGATTTGGACTTTTCGTTTCCAGAGATGTGAGATTGGAAGGCATTCATGACAAGGGACTCAATCAACCCAACGATCGGACCGAGCAATTGTTCATTCAACCCGCTCATCTTTTTCCCTTGGAGCAGCTGATGCATTTGCACTGCTGACCTTTTAGTTAGCTGCCCTACGTTCAACCTGTGCCACCAGGGCTCATATACCAGGTATGTACATACATATCCTCAGCCAGCGTCTCTTTCTAAATTTGCTACATTCACACAAACATCTATTTTTAGGCCTACATTCCAAAGACGTAGAGAACACTTCATCTTACAGAACCTGTACATAAGTGTGGGTCTTTTCTTTCTAAAATTTTTTAATTAATCATTTTATCGTGGTGCCTCTTACAAATCCTTTAACAATTCATCATTCAATTGTATTAAGCACACTTGTACATAATGTTGCCATCAACATTTCCAAAACATTTTCTTTCTACTTGAGCTCTTGGTATCAGCTCCTTTTTGCCTTCCCTTCCCCACCCTCCCACTCTCATGAATCCTTGATCAATTATACATTACTGTTGGTTATGTCATGTCTTACACTGTCCATTGTCTCCCTTCACCCACATTTCTGTGATTCATTCCCCTGGCTGGTGGGCTATATATCCAACCTTGTAATGAGTTCTTCCTTTCTTCCCATCTACCCTCCTCCCCCATTCCCCTTACCCTCATGATATCGCTATTCCCACTACTGTTCCTGAGGGGGTTATCTATCCTGAATTCCATGTGTTGAGAACGCTTATCTATACCAGCCGGATTTGTAAGGTAGAGTGGATCATGGTAGTAGAGGAGAGGCAGCATTCAGGAACTAGAAGAATGATGTGTTTTGTCGGTCCTACACTGCACCTTGGTTGAACTGTCTCTTCCTTGTAACCCTTCTGGAGGGGGTATCCAATTGTCTACAGATGGGTTTTGGGTCTCCACTACAACCCCCCTCTTTCACATCGATATAAATGTTTGTTTTGGATCTTTTGATAACTGATACCTGATCCTGTCAACACCTCATGATCACACAGGTTGGTTTGCTTTTTCCAGGTGGGCTTATTTGCTTCCCTGCTAGCTGGCTGCTTGTTTAACTTCAAGCCTTTAAGACCCCTGATGCTACCTTTTGATAGCCAGGCACCATCCACTTTCTTTACCACATTTGCTTATGCACACATTTTGTCTTCGGTGATAGTGTCAAAAGGTGAGTATCAAAGAGTGCCAGGTTATTAGAACAAAGTGTTCTTGTGTTTAGGGAGGCCTTGAGTACAGGCTCAAAGCCTGTCTGCTATCTTAATACTTAACCTATAAATATATGTACATTGGTCTTTATCTCTTTCATAATTACATATATAAAAATTAATATATTTACATTGATAATATAGTTACATGTATACAGGTATAGCTACTTATAGCTATACCTTTATAAATAGCTTTTGCCTCCTACTTCCTTCCTCTATTTTGTTTCACCTTCCTCCGGTCCTACTATCATGCTCACCCTCCATTTAGTTCTCAGTAATTCCTCTTGGATATACTGCACTTGATCAAACCCCACCAGGCATTATACCCCCTCCT
>NW_022111312.1:12055933-12057035 GCF_000313985.2 Echinops telfairi
CGATGTACAAATGCGCTTTACACAATTGATGTGTGTATGGATTGGGATAACAGTTGTATGAGCCCCTAATAAAATGTTAAAAAATAAATAAATAAAAATACAAAAAGGAAAAAAAAATGCATTCAAGTCCTAAATTTGGTACCTGTGCATGTGACTTTATTTTGAAAGAGTGTCATCGCAGACATAGTTAACATGAAGTCACACTGGGTGGGGTGGTTCCAATATAACTGGTGTACTTGTAAGAAGTCTCAGAGGCAGATAGATATAAAGAGAAAAACAGCCAGGGAAAGACAGACACAGATTGGAGTGATGCTGCTACCAGCCAAGGAACATTTGGAGTCACCAGAAGCCAGAAGAGACAAGAGGGTCTTCCCCTAGAGCCCAAGAAGAGAGTATGACCCTGGTGAGACCCTAAAGTTGGACTTCTAGCCTCCAGAACTGTGAGAGAAAACCTTTCTATTGTTTTAAGCCACCTAATTTGTCATACTTTGATACAGCAGACCTAGGACATGAATCAGGGGCAGAACTAAGACTCAGAAACTCAACGGGAACCAAAGGATCTACTTTCTGAATCTCTCCCTAGTCTCTGCTTCTTGTTGTTCATATACTTCATACTTTTGCTTCTGCAGAATATTCTTCTCAGCTTCTCCTCAAACATGACCAACCTTTGTTTATAGTCCCTTGTAGAGAATAAAGAACTACCTCTATCCAATTTCATAAGCCCAGAGGATTGAATCAGATTGGCCTACTGGGTCAGGCTCCCTCCTGCAGTGCAATCAGCTGGAGCCAAGGGGGCAGGGTCATGGAATAAAAGAATGACTGCTGGGGGCACTTCTGTGGGAAAGAGCAGTTTCTAGAGGAAGAGGGCTGTGATGGGCTGGTTTAACTTGCAACAAAGAAATCAGATCATCAAGATGGTTAGAACTGTATCTAAAATAAGACTAAATAACCTCTATGTGAGGGTCTGAAGTGCTTCCCTATGAACTTGGAGTTTGGCCCCATATTTTTTAAAAAATCATTTTATTAGGGGCTCATACAACTCTTATCACAATCCATACACACATCAATTGTGTAAAGCGCATTTGTACATTCATTGCCCTCA
>NW_022111312.1:12057456-12060615 GCF_000313985.2 Echinops telfairi
TCATCGTTGTTATATCGCGCCCTGACTGGCTCATCTCCCCGAGACCCCTCTGCAAGGGGAACTCCAGTTGGCCCCATATTTTTATGAGATGTATTTTTTTCTTTTGGGGGCTTCAGTTGTCTACTTCCTGTTTCTTTTTATTTTTTTATTGAGATATAATTCAAATGTCATAGAAATCGCTTTTTTCAAGTGTACAATCCAGTGTGTTGTAGGTATAATCAGAAGGTTGTGCAATCATCACCACTAGATGACTAGATTACTTTCATCACCCCGAAAGAAGTCAAGCTCCCCCACCCCCAGTCACTAGCAGCAACTGATCTACATGGTTCCTTATCTTCTGAAAGAGTCTATAAATTTTTAAAAATGATCAATATCATAAGTATCACAGATCTCTATGAATTTGCTTCTCTTGGACACCCCATATCAATCAAATCAGACAGGTGGCCTTCTGTGTCTGGCTTTTTTGCCCAGGATGTTTCCAGGGATCAGTCACCGTGTAGCCCGAGTCACTGCTGCGCTCCTTTTGTGGTTGAGCACTATCCCACGTGTGGATGGGCCAGATTCTGCTCATCCTCTCCCCAGAAATCCTTTGGGTTGCTTCTCTTTGGGGCTATCAGTAACAACAGTACTATAAAAATTCACGCGCAAGCATTTGTTTGAACATACACTTTCAATTCTCTGGAGAACAGGCCTAGGAGTGGTCTTGCTGGACAAGAACAGATTACCCAGTAGGCACTTGTGTTTATTCAGTAAACTGTAGTAAACAACTTCACATGTGTCTTCCCACCCTTTTCATTGTAGTCATGGTTTCATGAGTAAATATACTTATATCAACATTATCAAATGTGTACTTCAAATATGTACCATTTATTATATGACAATTATGCCTTGATCAGTAAATTATACCTCAATTGGCTTCGTCGAGGAATAACTGACATACAATAAACACACAGCTAAAGCGTACAATTTGGTAAGTCTGATATATATATACATTCATCTATATATACTCATGAAACTATCACCACACTCACGACAGTGAATATATCCAATATAGTAAACAGAATAATTTTAATATTACATAAACTAAAAATAGGTTATTACAGTTTGGGCTTTCTGAATAAACATGTTATTCAGTCAGTCGCTGTTTTGTTGTATGCTTGACTGGGTGTAGTCAGCTATCTATTAACCAACCTGGGGGATTTTGTTGAAAAAGAAACAGGATTTGTGATAGAGATGCCAACGTCATTCAGTGGGGCGTGGGGGGTGGAGTAGGTGTTTCAGATACTAGCACTGAAGCAACTTTATAGTTACATGCAAAAAAAAATGAAGTTAGAACCTTATGCACACATAAATAAACTTAAAATAGGTCAGAGTCTTAAATGCAAACACTGAACTATAAAACTCTCAGAAGGCAGTGGTGCTGTGGTTAAAGTACTCAGCAGTGAACAGAAAGACAGGCAGTTTAAACTTACAAGTCCCTCTGAGGGAAAAAGAAGAGCGTCTGCTTCTGTACAAACTGTACGGTTTGAAAACCGGATGGGTCAGTTCTACTATATGCTATCGGGTCACTGTGGCAGAACCAACCGGAGGGCAACGTCTTTTGGTTTGGTTTTGTTTTGAATTGCTGCTTACAATAGAGAGATACGAAAAAGGCAAGAATGTAAATGAAATGACTTTTTTTCCCCCATATAATCTTTTTTCAGGCTCAACCTCTCTGGGCCTAGTGTTACCAACTAATAATTTAGGGAAAATTATATTTCTACATCCAACATACACCTCATTGCAGAATGCAAGCAAATCATTTCCACTTACGACTTGTAAGGCTGTTCATTACTACAGAGTCTAAGTGTTATTGATGGCTTGACAACGAGTTTTGACTCTCAAGGAAAACATCTTCTACTGAGACTATAGCAACTGGGGTTGCCTCTAAATTCAAGTTTACCTTTTCTACATGAAACCCACGCCTTCCGTTGATTCAAGCGCCATCGTGGTAAAGATCTTTCATGTCTGTTCTCTGCATCCTCCACACCAACGGCACGCCGGCCAAGCACACAGCAGGAGCTCAGTGAACATCTGTTCAATGAAAGAAGAAATGCTCACTTAGCCTGGGACCACCTTTTCCTAGAGCCAGTTTGAACTAGCAGCTCTCTTCCTCCCCTCCACCTCAACAGTTCCATCTTTACAGGCAGTTGCTCTGTTTCTTCAAATAGTCTTGGTTCTTCACATATTCACCTCATTATATTCTTTTTTTGCGGGGGACAAGGTGATGTGGCTTAAGAATTAGGTTCAAATAGTAGGGTGATGGGTGTTTTATCACAGGCTATTTTCCATGCCCCCTAAAGTTGTGGTAAAATGTTGGCAGTTGAAAGAATGGTCCCAGAAACATCACCTGCCCATTTGCCCTAGCTGCTTCCTCCGTGGTCTGCATTAAGAAATTGGAGTGTTGGATAGGATGTCAGAGCCCTGGATTCCTACTCAAATTCAAAAACTAAACTCGTGGTGACCCTATAGGGCAGGGTCTATAGCCCCTGTGGCCATTCCCACACTGTAATAACTCTTTACAGAAGTAGAAAGCCTCTTCTTTCTCAGGCAGAACGGCTGTCAAGTTTGAACTGCTGACCTTGAAGTTAGCAGCCCCATGTGTAACCAACTAGGCCACCAGGACTCCTCTTCCAGGCTTCTAGGGCACCTGCTATTTCATTTCCTCCCCCACCCCACCCCCAGTTAGGGATGCTGCTGCCACGCCCTCTCTAAAATAGAAGCTGTACAAATGTGGACATCCTGAGGGGTCATTGATACCTCTGGTGCCTCTAAGGAGGTCACTCATTCCAGACTTGGAGGTACTGAGAGGCTCATTCATTCGTGCCGGCCCCCGGAGTCGCACGTTCCTGAGGGGGTGGCCACTGAGCGAGTCGTTCTTCCAGGCTCCCCTGACCGCGCTCTGGTTTTGACGGGGCGGTCACTGACAGGGTCGTTCTTCCCAGTCTCCCAGAGCGGGTCACTCCGCAGGGAGATAACGGAGTCGGGTTTTTTTCTTCCTGGTCCCCCTGACGGGGTCGCTCGTTCCGAGGGGACAGTCACTGAAAAAGAGTCATTCTCCCCAGTCCCCCGTGAGGGGTGCGCTCATTACTAAGGGCATCTATCTCTGTGAGGGGCTCA
>NW_022111312.1:12060838-12095427 GCF_000313985.2 Echinops telfairi
GGCTGTGGGCGCTGGCCATGGCGGGCTGCTGCGCCGCGGTGGCGGCTTTTCTGTTCGAGTACGACACGCCGCGCATCGTGCTCATCCGCAGCCGTAAAGTGGGGCTCATGAACCGCGTCGTGCAGCTGCTCATCCTGGCCTACGTCATCGGGTGAGCCCGGTGCCGGGGGCCGGGCAGGCCGGGCGCACCTGCGCCAGGAGCCCGCGGGCGCCCTCCAGGTGTGGCGCCACCTGGGGACACCACCTCCCCGGGCTTGGGTGGCTGCAGCCAGGCCTAAGCCGCGGGATAGCCGAAGTCCCAGGCCCAGAGGGCTGCTTCTATTCTGTTTTAGAGGCAGAGCCTGCTGCCCTTTCATCCTCGCCTTTTTTTTTTTCTGCTTCTGCACCTTCTGAATTACTCTAAGCTTCCCCCTTGGCCGTGGGGTGGGGGGTGGGGGACTTGGCCCTAAAGGTCGCAATCCTGGCTCTCCTCATTCTGAGGATCCGCTGACAGGATACAAGGTTTGGGATTTCCACTCAGTTCCTGTTAGGTCTGCAGCTTCCGGCCGTTCCCGGAGTGTTCAGCCAGCGATAGTGGAGAGGGCAGACTTGCAACCAGTGTGTGGTTTTCAGCGTTCACTTCCTTTTGTTTGTTGGGGTTTTGTAAGTAGGCCTGCCTTAGCCACACCGTTCCCTCTGCTCTGACCCTTAGGTGCCCTTACTCCTTCCCAGCCCATTGCCTGCAAGTCTATTCTGACACCTGGTGACCCAGTGCGTTACAACTCGATAGTTTTCGATGGCTGGCTTTTCAGAAGTCGATCATCAGGCCTTTCTTCTGAGGCACCTGGTGGTGAACTGGACCCTCCAAACCTTTTGGTTAGCTGCCACGTTCATTAAACATGGGCACCCACGAGGGACTCCTGTGCCACCTGGAGGGCTTACTAAGTGTTGGATTTTGATTGAATGAGCCCATTACGGTTTAATGAAACTAGAGAGAGGAGGTGGCAATTACCTCGCCAAGGAGGCCCGCTTGAAAACAGGCTGCCTGTGGTGCCTACAGCTGCTGAGCCGGCAGATCTTGCCTGCTTAGTTGCTGCTTTGCCGACCTGATGCAACGGGCCTCGCGCTTTGCACATTGGAACCACTGGGGAATCATTAAAAAGTACCGAGTGTCCACTTTAATTGGTACCAAGGATGACCAACGCCCCAGCTGACTGTGATGTGCCGTAAAGTTTGGGAACCTCTGACCCAGTGTTTCCTAAACTTCCCTGATCGTGACAGACTCAGCCTGAGGGGCTGTGTGACAATAACCTCTGTCCCAGCATCTTTGGTCTTTGGAGATCCTGTTTCTTACACACCATAGGGGGGCAGCTGTGGGAAACACTAGGCTTCCAATCTCACAGGCAGAAAGGTATTCAAGACCATGGCTTCCCAGGCCTGGGTGCTACATCAGAACCGCGCCAAGCTTGCCTTATGTTTCAAGAGCAAGGCAGCACCACCACCACCACCAATTCTCCCCCTGCCCCACACCTCCCAGTGATTCAGATGCATCCTTAAATTTGAGGACTCCTACCAGTTGTGGAAGGAGCCTCGATGGCACAGTAGGCTATGTTTGGGGCTGCTAACCACAAGGTCATCAGTTCAAAACCACCAGCTACTCCTCAAGGGAACGATGCGGCTTGCTACTCCCCTAAAGGGTTACAGTCTCAGAAACCCAGAGAGGCAGTTCTACCCAGTTCTATAGGGCTGCTTATGAGTCAGAATCTACTCAATGGCAGTGAGTTTGGTTTGGTTACTAGTTGTGGTTGCAACTACTTCCAACCCATGGTGACTCCACGTGCACCAGGGTTGACAGAACCGTGCTCTCTCTAGAGGTTTCAATAGTTGGTTTGGGGGGGAAGTTGAATTGCCAGGCTTTTCTTCTGAGGTACCTCTGGGTGGATGACCAGGGCTCTATCCATGACTGCTAGAAAAATGTCATTACTTAAGTGCCTTGTGTTATCTGTTGGGCAGCGCAGGTCAACTGAGTTCACTGGCTTGATCGTGAGGATTTTGTCAGCAGGAAATATTTTGCTTTCACTAATCTTGCTGGGGTCAAAACTATCGCAGGACCTGGGTAACTCGGGACTTTTCGAAAAGCAGGAGCTTCTACTGGTGAAGCAGTTAGGTGCTGAAGTGCTAACTGCAAGCTCAACAGCCACTCTGAGGGAGAAAGGCAGGGCTTTGGACTCCCATCAAGTCACCGTCTCAGGAACGCACAGGGGGGCAATTCTGCCCTCCCTTGTAGGGTCACAGTGAGTTGGCATCAACTCAAGCGCAGTGAGTTTCGTTTTTTTAAAAAGGCTCAGAACTCCTTGATCTTGATTCACCTAGGTGAACGTGTGTACTCTTCTCCCACAGTTTCCTACAGCACACTTCCCTTCATGAGAGAGGACAAGCCAAGGCTCTGATGTTCAGTTCTCAGTCATGTGATGAGGAAGCAGTTGATGGCTGATGTGAAACTATGTTATCTCTGCTTTAGCAACTCACTGTCTGGGGTGGTAAAGTCATAGTGACCACCTGCCCTAAGCTTGCCCTACAGCCTGGGGCTCCATTCTGACTCACAGCGACCTGACCGACCGAGGCTGTCTAAGGCTATCAGTCTTGATGGGAGCAGACAGCATCACCTTTCCCGCTCAGAACAGCCAGTGGGTTTAAAATGCTGACCTTTCAGCAACCCAATGCCTCACCCACAGCACCACCAGGGCTTCTGACTATGCATTTATACCAAATGCTGGCATTCCGTTCCAAGAAGCCCCGAAGATGACTTGTCAGGGGGAAAGCCCATTTCTAGGATGGGCAATGAATGTAGGGACTACTCACACCAGACAAACCCAAACCAGTAAAAATCTGCAGAGACGCTAGCTCATTGTGACTTCAGAAATAACGGCCATCATCAACTGCTGGCAGATGGTTCCCGACAGTCCTGGTGGGGAGGAGCCCTGACTTGTAGCACTGATCCATTCTGTGGTAAATACTCCTCCCACTGTCTGACTGTAAGCTACCACCCACTGGCCATCAGTTTCCTAGGGCTGCCGTAGCAAACCACCGCAAACTCAAAGCGGGTTAAAACGTCAGAAATTGGTCTCAGTTCTAGAGGTTCGAAGTCCAAATTCTGAGAAGTTGGCTCTAGGAGAAGTTCCTTTCTGCCCTCTTCTGGCTTCTAGGAGTCCCAGGCTTGCTTGGGTGTGTAGCATCACATGATGTTCTCTGTGTCTCCTCTCTATATAACAAACCAGTGGCTTCTAACCCTTAGCGATCCCATAGGACAGAACAGTTCCCTAGAGCGTCAAAGACTTGTCAATCTTTACAGGAACAGACAGCCTCATCTTTCTCCTGTGGAGTGGCTGGTGGGTTTGAACTGCTAACCTTATGTTTAGCAGCCCAATGCATAACATCAAGTTGATTTTAATTCATAGTGACCCTGTAGGGCAGAGTAGAACTCTACCATAAGGCTTCTAAGGCTGTAATCTTTACAGAAGCCTCTCAGAGGAGCTGGGGTGTGTTGGGGGGTTTCGAACTGTCAACTTTTAGATTAGCCTACTGAGTGGTGGAACTGAACTATGAGCCCAGATCATCTGGCTCCAGTCTGGGCTCGGGTACCCTAATTATATCCCAAGCCCTGGTGGTATGGTGGTTACATATTAGGCTGCTGCCCACAAGGTCAGCAGTTCGGAGACGGGGCCTTCTATTGTCAAAGAGTTATAGTCTCAGACACTCACAGAGGGAGTTCTACCCTCCCTTTCTAGAGTCGCCAGGAGTCAGCATCGACTCTGTGGCAGTGAATGAATGTTTTTATATTTTTAATTCTTCAACCTGGTAATTGGGTCCTTATTTTTGAAGTGACAAGCATATATGTGGCCTGAATTCTTGGAGGAAGAGTAAGATGTTGCTGTAAAATGTTGCTTGTAGGGGAGGGTTTGCTTTTCTTGCTACTGTAGCACAGTGGGGAAGAGAACAAGCTACCGAGGCCCGAGTTCAAATCCTGGCTTTGACACGCTCTAGCGTGACCCTGGGCAAGTCACTTCTCTGGCCCTCAGGAAAATTGAGGTGGAAATCATTCCTACCTCATGGAGTAAGGAGCCCGAGTGGTGCAGTGGTTAAGCACGGGGCTGCTAACCCAAGGGTCAGTGGTTCAAACCCATCAGCCACTCTGAAGGACAACAGTCCTAGTGACCTGCTTCCAAGGTTGGAAACCCCATGGGGCAGTTTCCCCGTGGGGAAACCCCTCTCCTCCCTCCTAGAGGATCACTGAGTCCGAAGCGACTCACCGGGAACAGGTTGGGTTTTTTAAAAGTCTGTGTTTATGTCCATTTTGCAGAAGTGGAGTGGCTTTTGCACAGTCACATGGCTGGCCAACATGGCACTGCCAGCCTCTGTCTAACAGAGCTGTCGGCATCAGGTCATGTCCACCACCCCCTCCTGTGACTGCAGAGGCCTCTCTTCTTTTTCAGGTGGGTGTTTGTGTGGGAGAAGGGCTACCAGGAAATGGACTCTGTGGTCAGCTCGGTTACTACCAAGGCCAAGGGCGTGGCTATGACCAACACCTCCAAACTTGGATTCCGGATCTGGGATGTGGCCGATTACGTGATTCCAGCTCAGGTAAGGGCCCCTTTGGGATGTCTGTGGGACGGAAGCTGTTCGGTAACCCCTGTCTCTGGACTGACTTGGTGTCCGGACTCCCGACTGCCTTTGGCCACACGTCTCCCATTTCACCCTTGCCTGGACTCATCGCTTTAGTCCAGGAAAGGGTCTCCCTGGTAATAGCTCTGAAGCGTGTTGGGATTAAAACTGGGACCTTTCCAGATGGACACCCCACCCCCCCGTGTGCCTCCAGCCTGGAGAGATAAAAGCCAAAGGCACTGAGCTCTGGGAAAGACCCTGTGGGAGGCTTGGCTCCTTTGCATGGTTTGCATGTGTTTGGATTTGATGAAAAGAGCCCTGGTAGTGCACACTGGGTCAGGCCTCCGCTGCTAAAGGACAAGTCAGCACTTCAAACCCTTCAGTCCCTTGGCAAAGTCTGGTGATATGCTCCTGTAACGACTGCTTGGAGCGGACCCCCTGAACTACTGCCCTGAGATCCTATTTAAACCCCAAGCCCCAAAGATCCCCTCTTCTAAAAACCAAATGAGAGACACGCTTTACCTACCTAAAAAGATCGGCCTGGTGCCCTGTGCTCTTTGGAGAACTGCCTTTGTGCAGAGCCTCTCAAGACGAGACAGGGCCCTTAGGGGGCAATGAGGCTGCTCCTGAGGGAGGGGCGACTCAGACAAGGAGGGTGAATGGTTGCACAAGTCCAGCAGTGTGCCCCACGTCCCCAGATGGTGTCTGTGCAAACTGTCGGATGTTTTGCTGTATGTAGTCTCAGCGGCAGCAACAAAATAACAATTTAGTGGTGGGGGTGGGGTGGGGGTTAAAGATGACAGCCCTGGCCCCGCCTGGTCTTACAGGGTCATCGGGAGTGGGGATCAGCTCCATAGCAACGGGTGGTCAATGAAGGAGGGGGCCCTGTTGGGTCAGTGCTGGGCTGCCAACAGAAAGGTGGGCAGCTGGAACCCACCGGCCTCTCCGAGGAAGCGAGATGGGGCTGTTGGCTCCTGTAAAGGTGACACCCTTAGAACCCCCAGGGGGCAGCTCTGCTGGGCCACCCAGGCTCACCAGGAGTCACGGTATCCATTCCACAGCCACAGGTGGTTGGTAGTTGTCATTTTGCATTGTTGTAAAGCCAGTGTGAAGAACAGCAGCAGCAGCTAGAGCCCAGAAGCCCAGCTGAGCAGGCAGCCAGCTTTCCCACGCAGGAGTCCCCAGGAACAAAGGGGAAGCGAGCACTAGGGAGAGACGGCCTCCCCACCGTAGGGCTGGGAAGCCTCCAGGTTCCAAGGTCAATATTGATGCTCTTTGGCCATGGTAGCAGTGCCACGCCTCAGTACACACGTGGCGAGCTCCGACTTACCCTCCAGATGGCTGACGGGTGACCAGATGAGGGACTGAGCCTCAGAACTCTGCAGATGAGAGCAAGTCCTTTGGAATCTTCTTTCTTCACCGCCCCACCCCCATCTCCACCCCATTTTTCAAGACAAACATCTGAAGGGAGCCCAGGGGCAGAGAGAGCTGACAGGGCCCAGAGGTCACGTGGACCAGGGGCTATCCGGTTGCCCTGCTGACGTGGCCTTCTCTCACCAGAGACCATTGTTTCTTGTGAAGGCCTGGCCGTGTCCTGGCTGGCCCTGGGAGTCTCTGGGTTATGCCATCAGTTCGGCTGCTAATCCAGTAGTCGGAGGTTTGAGCTCCTCTGAAGGTTCCGCCATAGCAAGGCCTGGAGATCTGTGACTGGAGAAAGACAGCCCTGGGGCACAGTTTTACCCTGATGTGTGCGTGGGGTCATGCCGTGGGTCAAGACCAACTTGATAGCCCGGGGATGTCTACTTGCACTAAGGGAGGGTCCGAGCGGCCCCAGCTCCAGCCGGCCTGGGTGCAGAGCATACCTGTACCCCTGCCTCCTAGCTTGGAGCCAGTCCAGGCGAGCTCCAGAGGCACCCCCCACCCCCACCCGGCCCTGGGATGTCCTCCTGCCTGACAGAACCCCTGAACATTCCAGAGATAGGAAACAGGGGAGACTGCACTCACCTCCCTGGGAGACCTGACCCAGGGGAGCCAGAGCAGCAACCTCTGGAAGCACCCGGGGACGGCATGCACTAGTGAACACCTGGGAACTGGGGCCTCGGGGCCATTTCCAGTGTGGTTTGTCCTAGGCCTTTCTGCGAAAGAAGCCAGTCATCCCTGGGGCTCTTGCCATCTTGTCAGACCTGGCGGTGCAGGCTGACGACCGTGGCTCTCGTTACAGCTGTGAGGAAGCTTTGGAGGCTTGCCTTTAAAATGAGGGTCCCGCTTTTATTAGCAGGGGCCTTGGTGGCGTAGCGGGTTATGCACTGGACTGCTAATGACAAGGTAAGCAGTTTGAACCCGTCAGCCGCCTCTCGGGAGAAAGATGAGACTTTCTGCTCCTGGAAAGAGGTACAGCCTCAGAAACATTCAGAGGGAGTTCTACCTGTCCTGAAGAGAACAGGTTCTACCTGTCCCTGCCCTGGGAGCCCAAATGGGTCCTTGAACAATCACACTGGGAGGTCATTTTTACCTGCACTTCTTCAGTCTCAGCCTGATCGAACCAAACAACAAACTCACTTTCCACTCCCATAAACAGTTACAGTATCGGAAACTATGAGTCGCATTGACTCTATGGCAGAGCGTGACCTCTTTATGGGAGTAGAAAACCCTGTCTCCCAAGGAGCGGCTGGTGGTTTCAAACTGCTGATCGTGAGAGTAGCAGCTCACCGGCTGCAGGGTGCCAGCAGTAGCTCCAGACCCGCTGGGGCTGGGAGAAAACCTAGCCTTCCCAGATGGTGACGCTCTCTGGCCTGGCTGAGTCTTTTGTAATGCCTGTTATCAAAGAAAGTCAGCCAAACCGGAGGCCACTGAAGCCTTGTGTGTTTCTGCCTCTGAGGCAATCCGTTGGCGACGGTTTCAGCTCTTCTCTCTGGAAGTCAAGGCTTTCTGGAAGGATCAGGTCAGGTTACAGACTCACTTTTGTTTTTTTTAATTGAGGTGAAATTCACATGACATGACATGAACTACCTTAAATGAAACAGTTCAGTGGCATTTAGGACGTCCAGGGCCCTGTGCAGCCCAGACCTCTGCCTCGTTCCAAAGCCCGATCATCCCTCCAGAAGGAAGCCTCTTACCGCTTCACGGCCACTCCCCTCTCTCCCTTTCCCCCAACCTGAAACCCACCGCCATCAAGTCAATTCCAGCCCATTTTGACTTTCTCTAGGACAGAGTAGAACCATTCCCTGAGGGTCCTGAGGCGGTCAATCTTTCCAGAATCAGGCTGCCTCGCTGTCCTCCTGCAGAACAGCTGGTGGGTTCAAACCACTAACTTTTGGGTTAGCAGCCCAATGCTTCACCCACCCACTGTGCCCGCAACTCAAAGCAGCCATCACTCTGCCTACTGTGCCTGTGGACGGGCCCACCCTGGACATCCCATGGGAGTGCAGTTACACATGCCACAGTGGCTGGCTGCCTTCACTCCGCGGGATGCCTTCAGGGCCCATCCCACGTGGGCGCACCTGGCAGAACGCCCTTCCTTCTGAGACTGAATACTACTAGCCCAGGGCATGGAGAGAACATCTTCGTTTAGCCGGTCAGCCGTTGAGGGACCCCTTGGAGGTTCTGTCTTAGGGCTGTTGAGTCGCGCCGCTGCTCCGGGCATGTGTGTAGACGTAGCCGTGGAAAGTTGTTGATTCTGAGGGAAGTTTCATTGCCTGTGGTGTTTTCTGTGCGGCCTGTGGCAACACAAAACATCCTGGTGTGTAAGCATCTGACCCCCACCCTCTCGCCCCATTCCACAGGAGGAGAACTCACTCTTTATCATGACCAACATGATCGTCACTGTGAACCAGAGCCAGGGCGTCTGTCCTGAGGTGGGTGGTTCTTCAGGGTCAAGCCTCAGCCCCTCCGTTTCTGTGCCCGTCCAGCCACAGGTGGGGCCAGGCGCCTGGCACTTGCTTGCATGGTTCCTCTTTGTCAGATTCCAGATAAGACCACTGTGTGTCAGTCTGACGCCAACTGCACTGCAGGCTCCGCGGGCACTCACAGCAACGGTAGGGGCTTGGGCCTCACAGGAGCTCAGCCTGGGGGCCCTGGCGAGATCGTGGGGAGAAACTCTTTAGGGCCTTTGGGGTGCTGAGGGAGCCTAGTGTCCAGATTGGGGCCCAGGGTCCTCTGTGCCCACCTGTTATGAGAGCCTTGTTCTCTCTGTCCAGTAGCTCCACTTCTCCTGAGCCCTGACCTTGGCAGTGATGTGCCCAGAACTCCCAGTCCAAGCCTGGGCACTGTCTCCATCCCACAGGGGGCATGCCACACCCAGAGAACCATCGCAGGGGTGGGGCTCATCCCCAGAAAGTCCGAGCACAGGACAGATCATGGGTCTGTGTCCCCTGCCCCAGTAGGCGTTTCGACAGGAAGATGTGTGCCGTTCAACGGGACTGTAAAGACATGTGAGGTTGCAGCCTGGTGCCCCGTGGAGGACGACACCGATGTGCCCAAGTGAGTGTGGTGGGGACAGGCCCTGCCCCGCAGCAGTGGGAGTTGAGCCTGGGCCCTGGGGTCAGGGTAGAGAAGGGCTCCTGTGGAGTGGGGTTCTCAGTCAGCAGCCAGGCAGCCTGGGCTTGTGGTGCAGGATGAGGCTGTGGGTCCCTGACTCTGTCAACCACAAAGAACTGACGACTTCTTCGTGGGGGCGGGAGGGAGTCCCCAGGTCATAAACACACACACACACACATACACTCATACTTATGAACATACAGAAATGCATATGCATACACATACTCACATGCATAAGAACACACACATGCACACACAAATGTGAAGACACCTGTGAGCACGTGCACCCATACACATAATACATGCATATATGCCTAGAGAAATGTGTATATATGCTCCCCCGACACCCCCCACACACACACACACACAAGTGCATACACACACATGACCGGGGCAGTTTATTGGCTTGGCTAACCCAGAAAGGCCTCAGAAGAACACCAGGGTGCCCACCCCCCATTGACTGTTCCCTTCCTTGAACTTTTGAAGTCCCCTCCCGTATCTGCCTCCTATTGCCTTGGAGTGGATTCTGACTCACGGCGACTTTAGAGGAGCTGCTCCAATGGCTGGCAAAGTGGCAGATCTTCATGGGAACAGACAGCCTCATCTTTCTCCTGCATAACAACTGCTGGGATGAACCACCAACCTTGCGATGAGCAGTTCAGCACTTAGTCCGTGCCCTGCAGGGCTCCTCTCACACAGCTCTGTACATACACGATGCGTGCACACATCACACGTGGTCCTCCTGACACAGAGACTGCTCATCCAGCAGCTTGCTCACAGAAGGGTCCAGGATCTGAAAGCTCCACAGGATTTGAGGGCCTCCGTCTCTTGGGAGGAAGATAAGGCCATCCACTTCCATAAGGATTTTCAGCTTCGGAAACTTTCGGGGGCCATTCTCTGCCCTCTGAGCAGGGCACTCGAAGTTGGAATCCAGCCGGGAACAATGGTGTGTGTACATACCCTTACCTCTGTATGCAGGCACACACACAAACACAGGAGGGGTCTTCAAAATGTCTATGGGCAAGCGCCAACCTCTTTCCATGCCGTAGCCGTGGCCTTGTGAAGCCTCTCGCAGACTCGTCCTGTATGCCTTTATTAAAAATAGCTTGTCGCTTTTTTCCAGCCCTGCCTTCTTAAAGGCTGCAGAGAACTTCACCCTTCTGGTCAAGAACAACATCTGGTACCCCAAATTTAACTTCAGCAAGTAAGTGGTGGCTGGTATGCAGGGCCCTGGGGGTCCCTCCCCTCGGAGATGTTTCTCACTCTCCCTCTGTTTCCTCCCGGCTTTAGGCGGAACATCCTTCCCAGCATCAACACCTCCTACCTGAAGTCATGCATTTACCATGCAGAAACAGATCCCTTCTGCCCCATCTTCCGCCTGGGCAGAATTGTGACGAGCGCGGGACACAGCTTCCAGGATATGGCGGTGGAGGTCAGGGTGGGCCTTGAAGGTCGGCAGCCCGGGCTTCTGGCCCGGCTGTGCCCTGAGAATGTGCCCTGTGTCTGCCCCACGCCCGCAGGGTGGCATCATGGGCATCCAGATCAGATGGGACTGCAACCTGGACTGGGCCGCCACCCTCTGCCTGCCCAGGTACTCCTTCCGCCGCCTGGACAACCGCGACGCCGACCACAACGTGTCCCCCGGCTACAACTTCAGGTGGGAGCTCGCTATGCCGGTTGTAACTGGGTTTCTGCCCATGCTGGCACCCAGCCCATCGCCTGGGCCAGCTCCTAGCAGCACCATCAAGGGCAGGGCACCCCAAATGGGGAAGGATGTCTGACTGGGGCCGGCACCTGTCACATCCTCCCCTCTGCTCTCCTGAGGAAGCAGGTCAAGGTCATTGGCAGAGCCAGACAGAGTGCTGAAGGACCTCAAAAAGTTGGTGGGAAAATGGAATGAAAGGATCATGGAAATTTCCCACAAGTTTTTTGAAGCACCCTCTAGACCAGTGGTTCTCAATCTTCCTAATGCCTCACTCCTTTAATACAGGTCCTCATGTTGTGGTGACCCTCCCAACCATAAAATTATTTTCGCTGCTACTTCATCACTGTAATTTTGCTACTGTTATTAATCGGGCAACCCTTGTGAAAGGGTCATTTGACCTACCCCTACCCCCAAAGGGGTCTCGACCCACAGGTTAAGAACCACTGCTCTAGACATAAAAGTTTGCCACTGTTAGCCATTTTTTAAAGCCCAGTCACCATGTTGCACACCCACCACTGTCCTTGGGACACACTTCTCGGGAGACACGCGGCTCGAGCCCAAGGCCTGGGTATGTGAGCCCACCCGCAGGCCCCTTGGGAGAGAGGCCTGGAGATCTGCTTCGGAAAGGTCACAGCCTTGAAACCCGACGGAGCCGTCCACGCTGTGCACGTGGGGTCCCCCAGAGTCAGGAGGGACCCCACGGTAACAACGGTCCCCTTCTCCAGCCCTTGCCAACCGCAAAGATCTTCCTGTGGATTTGCCTTTTTCCCAATATTGCATGCTAAGTGGAACCGTGCCATTATCTGACCTTCTGTGTGGGGCCGACTTCTCTCGACATGGTGTTTTCCGGGCCGACCCCCGTGGGTGGGTAACCCGTGTGAGCCTTGCCTTCAAGCCTTGGGTAACTACCTGGGCGTGGAACTGCTGAGTCGTACAGTGGTTCTGTTAAGCCTTTTCACCAGCCGCCAGCTGGCTTTGTCTTTCTTGGGCCAGCCTGACTTGTGGCCCTCCAGTCCAAAGGTCCCAGGGGCCTGACCCAGGAATTGGCGCTCTATGGGTTTTAGCCTTAGAAAAAAAGGCCTTCTCTGGGATTTATAATCTGATAAGGGTGCCGGGGGCCAGGTCCAATTTGTCGCTCCCCTGAGGCTGTAACAGAATCTGCAGCAAGTTCGTTCTTCCTTGTATTTTCACGTTTGTATTCCCACTGGTGAAACAGCCTCTCCTCCCCCCTGCAGGTCAGCGGGGCTTTTGTGCTGCACTTGTCTCCCTCTAGTGGCGACGCATGGAGTCGACGTGAGGATGCTAAGGAAATGTCTAATGTAGGAGGGAGTAGTCTGCTGGTTGGGGAGTCAGGCTCAGGTTGACGCATCTTGACTGTCACCCAGAAACCATTGTGGGGAACTTCAAGCTAGAGTTGGACAGAGCAGTAGGACCTTTGAGCAGGGACACTCCCCCTCAACCTCTGACAGTGATTTGGAGACTGAGGCCTTATGGGTCACGGCGTAGGGTGGCTGTGTGCATGATGGCTTCCTGTTTCGGTGGCCCTCTCCTCCCTGTGTGTGTGTGTGTGTGTATGCATAACTTTATCGCATGGCAGTTAAAGCGTTGAGCGACAAACTGCAAGGTCGGCATTGGGAAGCTAGCAGTTGCTCCTCAGGAAAAAGCTGAGGCCCCGGCTTCGGTAGAGACTTGCACCAGGAGTTGGGAGTTGGAGGCGGTGGTTCTGGCCCACAGGGCCGCTGTGAGGCAGCACTGACTGACAGCAGTGAGCTGGAGTTACAGAGGTGGAACCACACAGCATGCACTTCCCCCACCGAAATCACTCAGTGGTGGTTCAGCCTGCCACCACCTTCTCATTCTACTGCAGTGATAACCTTCCCAGCCTCCGCCCCTCTCAGACCTAAGCAACCAATCTCCTTTCGGTCCATAGATGGGCCTCTTCTGGACAGTTCATAGGAGCCCTGGTGGCACAGTGGGTTAAAGTGCTGAGCTGCTAACCAGAAGGTTGGCAGTTCAAACCCACCAGCTTTTGTTCTCAGGAGAAAGGAGGCTGTCTGCTCCCTTGAGATTTAGGAAACCCTGGGATGTACTTCTACTCCGTCTTATAGGGTTGCTGTTAAGTTGGAATCAACTGGACCGAAATGGTTTGGGTTTGGGACGTTGCCCGAGAGCATTCACAGACCACACTTGTCCCTGGGGACCCCCTTCTTTCACCCGGCGTCACCTCTGAGGCTCGTCCTGATGTGGCGCCCCTTAGAACTTAGTCCTGGGTCCTGCTGGGAAATAGCCCGGTGTCTGGGTAGACCTCATTTTGCGTATCCATTCCTCTCTTGATGGATCCTGTCCTGAGACTGAGTTTTGTAGTTGTCCCCAGTCCCTGCTGATGTGGTCTTGGCGGCTTGCTGGCTGGCCCTTTTCGCCACTAGCAGCCAGGGTCTCTGAGAAGGACAGGTGGCTGGGTCACCTCAGGAAGGACACTCCGATCAGAAAGTGCTGGTGGAAACCGTTGAAGCTGTCTTATGCCCTCTGCCATCCACATTAACAGGGCAGGTCCAAGGGTGCCTGTAACTTTAGCCAGGTGTTATAGCAGCAGTGGCAGCAGCGGTGGGGGTGCTGGAGGCCCTGGTCCCCCTGCCCACAAGGTGTATCTCTAGCCCCATCCCCTCCCCAGGTTTGCCAAGTACTACAATGACCCGACTGGCGGGGAGCACCGCACCCTCATCAAGGCCTATGGCATCCGCTTCGACATCATCGTGTTCGGGAAGGTAGACTTGCCCAAACCTCTCTCTGTTGGCGCCTGGAGCCAGGGGCACAGACCCTCGCCCTTGCCACTACCGCCACCCAACACCTTTCCTCTCTCCTGTCCCTGCAGGCTGGGAAGTTTGACATCATCCCCACCATGATTAACGTGGGCTCGGGCTTGGCCCTGTTAGGGGTGGTGAGTAATTGACACCTTGACGGTCCGCCTCCTCAGCAGTGAGGCTGCCCCCGTTCTAGACTTGTTTCCTGGGACCCTCCTCACCCCCTCCGCCTTCCCCTTCCCAAGACCATGCCCACCTGCACCGCATGCCTGGCCCTCTCCCCTAAAGCTCTCTGGCTCCTTCTCTCTCACTCTGGGCCACCCCAGGCGACAGTGCTGTGTGACGTCATTGTCCTCTACTGCATGAAGAAGAAATACTACTACCGGGAGAAGAAATACAAATACGTGGAAGATTATGAGCAGGTAGGCCACCTCCTGGCCTCCCCAGCAGACCTCTCCTGCACTGTGAGGAGACCTGACCCTGAGCCCAGCATCTGGCCGGGGTGAGGCTCTTCTACAAATGTGGCCGCCATTTTGTGTGCCGCTGTCCCTGTCCCTACACGCCCCAAGCCACCTGCTCTCAGCACAAGGATTTCCCTCCTACCCTTCAGTGGGCTCGCTGTTTCTAATCTAGTCCTGTGTTCAATTAATCATCTCAGGCTCACGTGGGTCATGGGTACTAGGACAGCACCGGTGTCTGCAGACATCTGGCATGCCAAGAGGAGCCCTCGGCTGCTGTGCCACTCAGTGCGTGCCTCTCAGCGGCAGCTGTGGGGCCTCAGTCCTGGAAGCCACAAGTCTGAGATGGCAGTGTCATCGGCAGGCCAGGCTCTCCCTGAAGGTTCTAGGGGGGAATCCTTCTTGCCTCCCCTCTTTCTGGTGGTCCCAGGGTTCCATGGCTTGTGGGTGCATCCCCACTTGGCCAGCATCCCTCTGTGTCTCACCTCTGTCACAGAATGCCCCTTGGATCGGGTGCGACTTCCTGTTGACTTTACTGATACCAGCTGTGGAGCCCTCGTTCCAAACAAGGTCACCCTCACAGGTCCTGGGGCTTCAGACTCCAGCATCACCCTTTTGGCAACACGACTCACTCCCTCATGGGCACCGAGCATTGGGACCCCACACCAGGCCCACCTGTCGTGAGGACGTGGGCATCTGTGAGGACACTGAGGCGTTCTGGCTTAGGGGTGTGCTCCTATGTGCTCTCCTTTCTCTGCAGGGCCTCAGCGATGACACACACCAGTGATGCCCCCCCACACACCTGGGCTCTCTGTGGCCCCCACCAGACACCAAGACAAGGAAGAGGAGGCTCCACATTCCCCCCCGAGAGCGCACAGGACTCTGCCTCCACCCTGGACGGACCGCAGGCTTCCCAGCATTCCTGAGTGTGAGGGGTGGGATCCAGAGAGAGGGCCACAGGTCTAGTTTGGGGCCAGGTTGCCCCTGTTGTCCTGTGGCCGGGGATGGGGTCGCTGGGGCGAGCTCTGCGCCTTGGTGGTGTGCTCCTGTGCTCACGGGCTGGAGCCTGCCCCTGGCCTCCTGTGCTGGCTCACCTCTGATGCTCCTATCTCCGGCCCCCCAGAGACAGCTCCAGAGCTCCGCGGCACAGCAGCTCTGCACAGGCGATTTCTAAAGGAGCGAAGGGCCCTGCCTGGTGGCCGCGGGGTCTGAGCCAGCTGGTCTGAGGTCCGGCGCAGGCACTGGACTTGGCCGCACAGTCAGGAGCTGAATTCAGGATTTCTCTCCCGAGAATCGGTGTGGATCTGAGAACATTAAAACAAGCCATTTCATGAGCCCCATCTGTTTCCTTTGTGTGTGCTGGAACATTTCTTCCTACTCTTTAACCCATCCGTCCTGACTCACCGCGTGCAGGAAAGGTGCCAGAAACCATCCACGTCGGGAGTTCTTCCCCCGCCTTACTCTCGAAGGCCCAAGTTTGATCCATATTAGATGGTATTCCTAGAGAATTCACATTTTGTTTTTCTATAGTGCCGGGGTTCCCAACCTATGGGCCGCGACCCCTTTGGGGGTCCAGTGATCCTTTCACAGGACTCACCCAATTCATCACAGTAGCAAAGTGACAGTGATGAAGTAGGAACGAAAATAATTTTATGGTTGGGGGGTCACCACCACATAAGGGACTGTATTCAAGGGTCACGGCATTAGGAAGGTTGAGAACCACTGCTCTCGTGAGTATTTAGGGACCCCAGGTAGCATAGTAGGTTAATTATTAGGCTGTTAACCACAAGGTCAGCAGTTCAAACCCACCAGCAACTCCTTGGGAGAAGGAAGAGGATGCCCTCTCCCATAAAGATTCATTGGAAAGTTCTACCACCTATAGGGTTGCTATTGGTCAAAATTCATTCAATGGCAGTGGGTTTGGTTTGGGTTCTAGTGGCACCCCTCCCAGCCCCCCACCCCACCCACCCCCCGTTGACATTTTTTAATAAAACTGCAGCAGACATCAGGCAAACCATGGGCAGCAGGGACCCCACGGCTCAGCGTTGTCCGGGTCTGGCACATTTTCCACCTCTGACAAGGTGCACACCGAGCACGTTCCCATCACTTTTTTCTGTGGGAAACCTTAGCGTGTTCCTTCTCTGACAGCTTCTGCAGGTTTTACTGCACTGCAGGCGGCAGGACTTGGGGTAACATGTTGGCAGGTGCTGTTGGAGTCAGGTCCAGTGCACGGCGACCCTGTCAACAACAGAACAAAGCAGGGCCCGGGACCGCGCCAGCCTCCCAACTGTCCTGATGGTGGAGTCCGCTGTTGCAGCCACTGTGCCGATCCACCTTGGTGGTCTTCCTCATCTTCCCTCCTTCCCACTCTACCCAGAAGGATGTCCTCCAGGATCTGGTCTCTGATGACTTAGCCAGAGGGGCTTGTCTCCTCCCTCCCACTTACTTCTGCAAGCCCTGGAAGTCCTGCAGCTGCAGCAGCAGCAGCCACCACCCCTCCCCTGCCACGGGGCCTCCGTGGCTGCGATGTTCACGACAGCTATTTCTAGCTCCGCTTCACACCCACTTTATTCTGCGTCTGAAGGAGGCCGGCTGCCTGCCCCTCCACTGCCCGGCCAGGCCCTGAATACAAGCCCAGGTACAGAGAGCAGCACAGGTTTGAAGCCCTGCCCTTCTGCTGGGAGCCTGTCTCATTGGCTAAGGAGAAAGAGTCCATCAGACACCTCGGACACAGTTCCAGGCCTTACCCCCATTTGGGTTTTTATTATTATTTTTGGTCTTACCCCCACTTTGGAAGCTGCCGCTTGGACACTTGGGGTGGAAATGGAGCTGGGAGCCCTGGCCGTGGTTCCAGGCTACAGAGCTGCACTGGTAGACTTGTCTTCTGGCACAGGGATGACCTCTTTCAGAGGTGTGCCTTGGAAGAAAGGCCTGGTGACCTACTCCTGAAAAACCAGCCACTCGACACCCTGGGGGGCGCATTCTGCTCTGACACACCCCAGCAGTACACTACCTTCAACCTGGAGTCCGTGGATGAGCTTCCGAGGGGTCTCTAACCCCTCAAACTCTGCGAAATGAGACACTCTACACAGGTCTGAGTTTCCCTCACGCCCTCCAGGGAGACCTCTGGACTGGGACAGGCCAGTGGTTTGCTCTGGCCAGTCCCATTCCCCCCACCCCAGGCCTTCGGCAGCAGAGCTCATGGCTGGGTGACACAACGTGCTGCTACTTCCACAGGCACAAAGATGCCCTCAGACAGCATTTCAGTCTGCAGCCCCTGAAAATCAGCTACAGCCAGGCCCTCCTCGGGGAGGTTGGTGAAGGGGCAGGGGGCTGTGGGGGAGGCTTGTCTAACAAATTCAGTGCTCATTCTTGCTTATTAGCAAGTTGGGCGCCCCCGGACAACTGACCTGTTTCCTCGGCCTCACTGACAAAAACTGCTCTGCCAACCTCATGGGGTACACTTGTCGTCCAGTGTCCCAGTGTTATTTAAGATTGCCCCAAGGGGCTACTAACCCGTTTGGCTTCCACCAGAACCTAGTAATTGCCTCTCTCCTCAATAAATGTTGCCATGTAGGCAGCTCACCTGGGAAGCTTGGTAACAGGCAGGTTCCAGCTCAGACAGGACCTGGGGTGGGGCCTGGGGCCCCCTGATCTCTCCACACACACACTAGGGATTCATCCTGGCTGTGGGGCTGGCAGCTCGCTGCCAACCTAGGAGGAGAGCAGACGGATGTGCATAAACCACAATAAACCCACAGAAGACGCCCCCGAGGCCCAGGATGTGCACCATGTTGCTGTCTGTTTATTTCAAGTTTACAGAGAAGCTTAAACATCGTGGAAAAACAGAAACACCAAAGGCCTATTTTCTCTGAAGTCCATGTAACTTGTAAGTGATAAATACACAGTATTTAACTCTGTACACCTGATAAAGGGAAAATGCATAGTGGACAGGACCGGGAATTAAACATGAGCATGGACACTCACTGGGTCACAGGGTACAAAGTCCAGTCCCTACTCGGCCGGGGAGAAGTGGGGACCGAGACCTGAAGACCTTCCCTAGCACCTTGGAAGCAAGTGGGGGCCATACCATAGCCCTTCCACTCTGCAAGCTCACCTGCGAACGGGTGGGTGAGGGCAACAGGGATGCCCACCCTGAACATAGATTCTCCTCCTTGTTCCTGGAAGGCTGGGGGCACCAAAGCCCTTGTTCCTGGGAAAGGCCAGAGCAGCAGGGGGTGCCCTTCAGAGCTTGGATTGCTCCACAGAAGTGCTCTGGGCAGGCCTCTGAAGGGTCAGGACACGGGGCAGGGGCCTTGTGTCAGCCACAGGCTGCTACCCCAGCTTGGTCCCACGGAGAAGCCAGCCAAAGAAACTGGGGGTGTCTTGCCCGCAAAGAGCTCTTCTTTCCAAGAGAGCTGGCCTTCAAAGCTCTGGCAGCCTGTGCTCCGGTGAGGCACGCCGCTCTACACACACAGCCCAATCTCTAGGAGCTGAAGCGAGCTCTGGGCCGTTCGCAGATCTTCGAAGTTTCCTTCCTCAGACAGGTGTCTGCCTTAGCCAGGTTCTAGCCTTCGGGGGGAAGGGGGGTTGGTTACTGAACTTCCCATGGGGTTTCTTCCCGCAGCAGCTTTCTTTGGTGTTTGTAGAAAAGCCATCGGCCAACTGTGCAGCCTGAGCAGGGAAGTCTGGCGGTGGGGTGGGGCCTGGTCCTAGCCCGTGGTGTAAACACAGGAGCAATCCCACACTCCAGGGCCGGGCCTGCTCTGGGCACGGAAAAGCATCCACTTTGACCATGGCAAGGTGCTTACTGCAAAGTAGCCCACCATTTCCCCCATGCAGTGAGGAGGGATGGGGGAGGACAAAAGGAAGTGCTTAGTGTCAGAATAGCAGGCAGGCAGGCAGGACACTGCGACGGCACGGACGGACGGACAGACGGACGGACCTGTGTCCTTTGTGCTTCTAACCCAGCATTCTCGAGTTCTGTGCTGCTTGTAAAGTGGCCAAGAAAGGTCTTGCTAAACTACAGTCAGGAGTTGGAGACCAATCTATGGAAGCCGAGGGCGCCTGGGGTTGTGTGGACGGCAGCCGTCGGGAGAAGGCCTTGGACCAGCAGTGATCGGAGTGAGACTATGGAGCATGTGTCTCTGGAGACCTTGACCCCAATTCCCAGGAAGCACAGGGTCACCCTCCCGGCGAAGTCCTCTCAGTCCCCTCTCCCCACGAGGAAGCTGACACCTGCCCACACGGGTCCCTGGAAGACCGACGCTGGGACTCCAACCACAGTTCTCAGGACTGGCTGAGAGTCAAAACAAGGAGGATCTTTCTTTCTTGGTCTCTTGGCTATCTTCTGGACTTCCTGTCACTCGGTGCAGTCTCACGAAAAACCAGGGACTGTGAGGACGATCGTGTGCTTCTTGGTTGAGAGGAAGGGATTTCCGCCCTGGCTCTCCACCACTGGGCACCTTGTTCCATGGACGACAAGCCACTGGTGCTGTGGCTGGGTCAAGGTCAAAGCCTCAGTGTTCTCTTGAAATACTCACAGGTTCTGAACATGTGACGCTGCTAATACACAGGTGGCGGGGTGGGGGGTGTTGGGGCGGTTCCCTTGGCTCTACACCCCGTCCCAAGCTGGAAGCAGTGAAACCCACCCCGGAAGCTCTGAATAACGTGGGTGTCGTTGCTTAATCTTACCCCATGTAATGTACATGGAAGCGGAGGATTTTTTTTCGCCCTGAAGTTGTGGTCATTTCACAAAGAGTTGTGACTACAGCTCGGTCGACCTCTTCAGACTCCCGTTTGGAGGAGGAGCCCGGCCAGGTCCTTGGGCGGCGCTCCTCCCACCACCACTGCCCAACACCTTGCGAGGGCTGGCAAGAACGACCCCCTTCTGAAGCGAGCAGACTGAACTGTGAGCCCTTTCAGTTTCCCTGACAACAACTGGGCCTATTAGAAAAAAAAAAGAAAAATGTAAAAAGTCCTTCTTATAAATAAGGGGCAGCAAAGCCCAGAGCTCCTGAGGGCCAGCCCTGCTCTTATCTTGACGCCCAGGGTCCTGGCTTCCCGACAGTTCGTGGAGTGTGCGTGAGGCAGAAATCACACCCGCTCTTCACAGGTACAGCACCTCGCTCTGCAGCCCGGGGCTCTGCCATTCCCGACACGTATCCAGAAGCCTCCGCATTTGGTCCGATCGTCTGGCAGGCCGGGCAGAGTGCTGGATTCACAACCAAACGTTTTTGGCATAGAAATGTTTTGAAAAGCGATGGCCCAGAAACACGTGTGCATTTGGGTCTGCAGCGACTCACGCCTGCCCGTCCAGCCAGCCGGCGGCCGAGGTGGATGTTGGGGCATCGAATCCCTCCCCCCACAACTTTTGTTTTGTCCCCTTTCACACAACAAAGGAAGAAACAGAACCAGAGACGGTGGTGGCGGTGGCGCTGCAAGTCCGCGGGCATGCTGCTGAGGGAGGCGGACGGACAGGGCAGCACCAGAGGTGGCATGCGAGCGGCGGTCCCGGCAGCTACTCCAGCTCCATAGCTTCTTCCTGGGGCTGCGGCGGCTGCATGCAGGCCGGGGAGCCGGGGCCCAGGGCCCCCCAACTGTCAGTACAAGGTCCAGCCTTCATAGGAGCTCCTCCTCCTCCCTCATGAGGGGTGGCCTGGAGCTGTCTGCACTGCTGACCTTCCTGCTCACAAACAGAAAACCACCATTAGGACCCCCCGATAGTCAGGACGGCAAGGACGAATGGATGGACCACTGACTGCGGGACGGACAGAAGGCACCCCAGCCCCTGCTGCATCATGCGTGCTGCCTGTTGCCCCATCACCTGTCACCCGACTGTGGCGTTCTCCTTTTTCTCATGCTTCAAGACGGGTGGCACGGGGAATACGCTTTCCTCTGCTACCTCTGTAAGTGGGAAGCGACACCGCGTGCCAAGCGTGGAGATGTGATTCCATCTACCGCCAGTGCCCAGCTCCCAGTGGCGCGGATGCTTCAGGGCCTGTGCTCTGGGTCTCAGTGTGTTGCGGCCCTTCCTCTGCGTCAGGCTGTGACCTCCTTTGGGGAAGGAATCACGACATTGGGCTTCTACTTCTGTCTGGCAGGCTCCGTGGGCACAGGGAGCAGACCACTTGTCTGGCCCAGCACAGAGTCAGGCTTCAGGCAAATGCTCGTGGACAGAACTGTCCCCAGCCTCTGACCCCACAGTCCATTGGAACACCACCCAGGATAAAAGGCCTCCTGGGTGGTGTGAGCATGTCCAATAAGAGACCAAGGACATGGAAGAGGCGCTCAGGAACACCCCACAGGAGAGGCCTCCAGGAGGAGGCCCAGGAATCAAATGCAGGTCCACCCTGCCTCCGTGAGACCAGAAGGAATGGACGGTGCCCAGCTACCACGACCGAACATCATTCTGACCAAGGACCCAACAGCTGAAGGCTGAACTGGAGGAGGAAAACTATGGAACAGAATTTCAAACATACATGCATGGAAACAAGACGGATTCGAGCCAAACCTGCAAACCTCCTGTCCAGAAACAACCTTCAAACTTTGAACCAGAACTGTTCCAGGAAAGTCATCCTCCAACCCAAGAGTTGACTCCGTTCATAAAGAACGCATGCCTCGAGCGCGGGACTCTTGGTCGGGAATTTTCTCTGCGAGTGTGAACTGACAACGGTTCGGCTAAAGGACAGGCGAGACCCTGAAGGGCCAGCGAGTCGCAGTGAATGGTGACACAGCCATGTGGGCAGAGACCAAGAGAACAGTGACAGAGTGTGAAGTGCGGAGCCAAGGTCATCGCACTCCACGAGGAGGAGTGGTGGAGGAGTGGCTGTGGGTGGGTACTGGCGTCGCTGGGTGCTGCTGGGTGGATTCTGACTCGCCAACCCTGTGAACCGCAGCGGGAAACGCTGCCTGATCTGGGCCGTCCTCCCAGCGCTGCCAGGTCTGAGCCCCCTGCTGCAGTCACTGTCAGTCCTTCTTGTTGAGGGCCTCTGCTCTTTTCACCGACCTTCTCTTTTACCAAACATGAAGTTTCACCATCCTTGACTTTAAAGAGCTTTCTGGCTGTACTACCTCCGAGAAAGATAGGGCTGTGTGCATTGCCACCAACAATAAATGCCTTAAATAAGGAGCATTTCTTTAAAAAAGAAAAAGGGTTCAGAGGGTTCTCAACGCCTCGCTGCTCTGGGTAAACAAGCCCCCTTCGGAAGGAAGCCACGTGGGGGCTCACCTACTGTCTCCACAGGAGGACCCTTTACCAAAAGGCAAGCCCTTGACGGGCACCAGGTGGAGAAAGCAGGGCACCTGTTCACTCTGAGGAGCACCCACCTGGTTGAAGACCCAGCTCATGGGCTTTCTGTGTGTCTGTGGAGGAGCCGGGGCAGAGTCTGTGGGGACCGGGAAGCCAACCTCAGTTCTGCCCTGCAGGTCCCACCGCAGACGGGAGGGGATCTGGGAACAACCCAACCCAGTCCATCCATCTCGGGCCCTGGAACCTCAGCTGAACAGACACCTGCACATAAGCTCAGGGATGGGCAGTGACTCCCAGCCCTGGCGAAGGGAGCACACAGACGATGGGATCCTGCCGGCCAGTGCCAGTCTGCCTGTGTCTGATTGGGACCCCACTGTGATTTTAAATGAAACCTAGTTCTGGCAGACTGTACAGCAGTGGTGGCAGAATTCTCACCCTTCATGCAGGACACCCAGGTTCAATTCTCAGCCGGCGCACCTCCTGCGCAGCCACCACCCGTGTGCTGGTGGAGGCCTGTGAGTTGCTAGGATGCTGAGCTGGATCCAGCAGGGTTTCCAGAAGGGTGGGCAGGGGAAAAGGCCTGGCAACCAACTCCTGAAAGTGAGCCAGTGGAAGCCGTGAGGAGAAACAAAGGTCCGATCCACCACGGATCACAGGGACGGATGTCCAGGACCAGGCAGCACTTTGTTCCGATGTGTGTGCGGATGTGTCTGACCACACAGTGGCTCGAGGCAACAACAACGCTGAGTCTGAGGCTGCCCTCCCTCCCTACCCTTGAGGCACAAACCTGGCCTCTCTCTACCTACAGCCTCAGAGACATCTGGGGACTTCACAAGGGCCACGCAGCCTCCTGGGACCCTTGGTGGCTGGTTCTAACTGCTCCCTGCCATTTCACCTGCTCTACTCCTGAACAAGGTTGCTCTCAAAAGCACAAGCGATCCTGAGCAAGACCCCTATGGTGTGGCTGATAAGTACATTACAGCTCATAAGCCAGCTCATGACAACAAGAGATCGCCATCCTCTGTCTGGGCAAGTTCCCAGCAAGCAGCACTGTTCACAGCAGCCACAAGGTGGCAACAGCCGGAACTATCAACAGACAGGCATACACAGCGGAAACTTGAAAACAGGGTGCTCTCGGTGGGAGAAGTGACACGCAAGTGTACTGGTGTCTGCCACCATTCACACGAATGGTCCAGAAGAGGCAAACCCGGAGAGGCACAGGAAGGTGTGTGCTGGGGGGTGACGCTTGAAAGGCTGGGGTTCAGGGGAGTGACTCTAAGGAGTGCAGGGTTTCTTCCTGCCCTTGTGGTCCAAGCCAAGGGTGCAGAAGGACATGCAAGCCGGTGAACCTGTCACCGAGTGGTGTGGCTTCCATGAGTGAACTGAGCATGTGAATGACCTCAGGCAGAGCTGTGAACACCGTGAAAGCCAGTCTGGACTTCTAAGCTGAGGGTCAGGAGGAGTCCAGGCGCCAGGAAGCACCCAGCATGATGACCCAGCCATAAGTGCTGAGGGGACAAGTGGCTGCAAGCTCGCCCAGTAGTTATTATCTATCATCCCAGCCCTGTTGGGGCTCTTCCTTCCCGTTCTGGGAATGCTGGCCTCGTGGACACTGTAAAAGTGGGAAAGCCAACCTAGAAGGGTCATGAGACTCAGGCTCGGTAAGGTGTCACATGGGACTTCTAATAAGTGTCAACACACCGGGCCAGGGCATGCCAGTGATACGTAGAGGAGACGAGGCAGTGGTGGGGCTGTCTGACAAGGATTCCGCCATCAATATGTCCTGAGCATGCGTGGGTGCAGACACCCGCGCAGGGGACCCTCCAAGCTGCATCAGGCCCAACCCCCATGTAAAGAAGTCATAGGTGTGATTGCACAGGGGAGACAGGCTTCATTCGTCCGGGTGTTCGTTCAGCCCCACCTGGGCCTTGCTCCATGCACACTGGCAGTATGGCACACAAAGTAGGTGCCAACCCAGCCTCGGTGGCCTGCGCCACCAGCAGGGTGACCCAGCAAGGCCCCGCATTCCTGGGGAGCGCCATGCACCGCAGCCCGGGTCCACATGCACGGCAGTCACCAGGCCGAAGCCTTTGGGTGGCCCTGGCTCTCCTCCAGAGTGGGTGGGCAGGCCCAGTGCCCTGTAGCTGTCCCCACCCCCCAGGCCCCGGCACAGGCAGCAGGCGTTACCTTGGGCTCAGGCGGGGGCTCACACTCCCTGGTGGGTTTTTTGCTGGAACCGCCAGAGGGAGGGAAAAGGGATGTGAGGAGGGACGCTGGGCCCCAAAGGAAGCCCACCCCCATCCTGGCAGTGCCCTGACCCCCAGACCTCTGACTGTCCATGAGCAGGTGGGCAGATACCTCGCGGTCATGACAGGAATTCCCCACTCCCAGACGCCCGCCCCAGAGGAGTAAAGCCGTTCCACTAACCCCACCCAGGGCCTGAACCCCACCAGCAAGTACCAGTGCTTCTGAGCCCCAAGACTTCCTGCCAGGTGTCCCAGTTAAAAGGCAAAGGCACTGTGGCGAGGACTGGCTGCCCACAGGGTGGGTAGAACCAGGGTGGGCGGACCACAACCAGCAAGGGCTCCAGCTCCCCTGCCGTGCCGCCGCCACGGCCACGCCCAGCAGGGCGGAGTGCCGGCTCCAGCCCCGCCCACCAGGAGGCCCGGATACTCACAGGAGCAGGCTCCCGGGCGCCGACAGGGGGCGCTCCTCCCGCCGGCTGCCCTCAAACGGGTTCCCGAAGGAGCGTTTGCGAATCATGGTCTTCACCAGGATCTAGAGGAGAGCAGGGGGCAGGGACACTGATGACCGCCCGGCCCCTGGAGAGCGGGGGCGTCCAGGCCACCTTTCACCCGTCCCTGCGTTCCCCCCGCGGCTAGCAGCTGGGGACTGCGGCTTTGAGGGAAGTTGTCTGGATCGAGCCTGGCCTGCTCCAAAATCGTCCTGGCCCGCCCAGGCGAGGGCCGCCTACTGTGTGTCCCAGGCGGGATTCTGGGGTGGGGACTTAATTCTCTTTTAAAGACACACTTCCCGCAGTGAAAGGCAGGATGAGGGGTCATGGTAGTGGGGGGTGAGGAAGCCTCAAGGAACCAGAGGGAGATTGTGTGTTTCACCGGTGCTATACTGCACCCTAGCTACCCATCCCTTCCTTGTGAGCCTTCTGTAAGGGGATGTCCCATTGTCTACGGATGGGTTTGGGGTCTCTGCTCTGACCCTCCTCGTTCTCAACAATGTTTGTTTTGGCTCTTCTGATGCCTGTTACCTGATCCCATATGGCCGCTTGATTAACTTCAAGCCCTTAAGAACCCAGACAAGATAACTTTTTGTTCTAAGAGCTCTAAGAGCCCCCAGTAAAATGAGTTTAAAAAGAAGATACCGTACTTCCCATTTTTTAAAATTCGCCCTTTCAGAGTGTACAGCTCAGTGGCATTTACTATGTTCATAAGGTTGTGCAAACATCACCTCTACCTAATTTCAGAACATCTTCACCTGAGAGGACAGACTCTGGATCTCTTAGCACTCACCAGCAAATGTCTCCCTCTCTGGTCCCCCGTCATCACCAATCTGCATCCGGTCGCTATGGATTTACCTATTCTGGAATTCTGCATCAGGGGAATGAGACCCTACTTGGCGCAAGCTTTCAGGCTTCCTCTGCATGGAAGCTCCTGTCTAGTGCTGAATACTGTTCCACGGCAGAGTGCGACCGCTGTGCTGATGCATTCGCGTGCCCGTGGGCACTGGGGTTGTCTCCTACCTCCGGGCTAATAGTGACTAATCGTACTATGCACAATGGATGGACTTCCGCTTTCCTTTCTCTAGGGTAGATGTCTAGAAGTGGGATGAGCTGGGTCATACACCAAGTCTGTGTTTAACTCCACGTACTGTCAGACTGCTCTCCATGGTGCCTCCAGCCAGTCTGACACTCCCAGTGGAGTGCCGAGGGGCTGGTTTCTTGAGGGAGCCCTTTCAGCTGAAGACAGCAAACATCTTTCCAAGTGTAAGGTAACAGCCCCAAGCCATAGGGATGGCACTGCACCCACTGCTGGGTGCATCCACAGGAAGCCCTTCCAGCTGATGGGAGGCTCGGTGGGCCCCCTCTACTGCACAGGATAGAGCTCTTTAGGGGCCCCCACACACCTGTCCACTCCAAGCACAGGCCTGGGAACAACCCTGCCTGAAGTAGGAGGGAGACCCTTCTCAAACAAGGTAATAACCTTCCACCACTTTCAAAGCCCATCTGCCACCACGTGGCATCATCCAATTTAGAGTCCCCTTGTGGTTAGGCCTGCTCTCCCCAGAAAGCCTCATGATGTGACTGAGATGCTGGTTCACACCTTCGTGGTATATGTGGCGTTATCAGTCTCAACCAAACCAAACTTGGGGGGAAGGGCTCCATCCGCTTTCTCCCTAGCACCCGGGTTAAGCTGAACATGTGTCTGTGGGCAAGTGAGTGACGTCTGACTCTCCATGATCTCCTCTAGGGTCATGTCAAGTCCACTGCCCACTGCACCTCCAGCTCTGACCTCAGAAAATGACTGGTGTCTGAGAAGTGTTTCCTGTTGTGTGATAGATGTATTTACAACAACAACAACAAAGAGCAGCTGCTTTGTACAAACCAAACACCTCATGGGATCTGGCTCCCTGGTTTGGTGGTGTAAGGAGTGTGGTTTCAAGGACATTCTAGATAACTGACTTAATAACATGTTGGTTAGTGTTTCTGTCGGAGCTCCTAGTTCACTTGGTGGTGCCCAGGGTCTTAAAAGCTTGCACACAGCTATCCAAAGCACAACAGTTGGTCTCTATTAGCTTGGAGCAACAGAGTTAGGAGAGCCAGGAATAGGAGGAGGCCATGGAACTCACGGCTAGTTGCCTCTATCAACAATGGCCCACGTGGCCATGAGACTAGAACTGGATGGTGTCCAGTACCATTACTGAACATTCTATACAGAGATTCCAGAGGAAAATTCTGATCTCAGGGGAACATGTAGAAAAGAATTTCCAACACTCATGCACTCAGGCTTTCGGGAGCCCTGGAGGCTGGATGAATCCCTGAGATCACTGCCCTGAGATCATCTTTAAACCTTTAACCACACATATTCCCTAAAGTCTCCTTTAAAACCACACAGTTTAGCTTGATTAGTAACGAGGGTCAGCCTCGAGCACTGTGCTCTGTTAAGAAGGATCTACATAGGATGACAGTAACAACAGCACCTTGAAAGATGAGACAGGGACCTTGCGGGCTGTGAGCTTACATGAGTGGGGGAGGAACAACCCAGAAAAGGACGGGGAGGATGGCTGCACAACTGGAAGTCATCAAAGTCACTGAATGACATACATTCAGTGTCTATCGGAATGTATCCATTCAGCAAAAACTGACGTGTGTTTTGCTGTGTATAGTCTCAGCAAAGTAAATGAAATTAACATCAAATACACAGGAAGTGTTTTTTTCCGGACTAACCGATGACCAGACTGACCTCCGGAGTCAACATAGTTCTCCCAAGAGCCTACAGCTAGTTCCTTGGGAGAGGAGAGAGTTGGGAGAATGCTGACTCTGGGTCCCCCTCCCCCAGATTTAGAAAAGAAGCACCCACAAGAAGTACTGGGAGTCCAACAGGGCGGGGCCCCCCATTATGGGTGCAGGGAATGGGGACAAGGGTGGAGGGTCAAAGAGGAGTGAGTGAGTGGGTGGCATGGGTGAGCTTTCAGGGGCCAGTCATGCAGGGCACCCAGGCAAAGAGAAGGAAGAGGTGGTGACACAGTCCAGCCGGAGACCCCAGTCTGGAAGGAGGTGTCGAGCGTGTGTCAGGGAGCAGGAGGGAGCGTGCGAAGCTAGGAAGGAAGGCGCTGTCCTCTGGGCCCCTAAAAGTGGCGCGTCCTTGAACGTGGATATGTGAGGGCTCGGCAAATGGTCCTGGTTGTGCCCTTGCAAAGTCTGCCTGTCTGGTCAAGGCCGCCCACACATGGTCAGCTGTACTGCCCACAACTTTCGGGGGTTGGTCTTCTGAGATTTGAGCGCAGCCCTTCTAAGTTCTGGGGCTCCCCCCTGGGCAGGGCTTGGCTATCAGAAGAGTCCCAGAGCCTCCAAGGCTAGGCCCGAAGGACTCTGTGTTCTGGTTCCTTCTTCCTGGGCCCAAGCCCGATTCCAAGCTACAAAAAGGCAGCAACCTGCTCTCGGGATTCGGGTAGAACTTTCCGACCTATGATGTGAGTCCTTGCTCCCAGCCCTGGGAGCGGCCCACCCAGCAAAGGTCTTACACCACTTTCCCTCTGGAGATGCAAGGTAGGCCTCCTTGCCTCTCACCTGCCTGCCCCCCACCAGCTCCCAACATGCTCTGAAAGCAGAAGGGGCTGCGTTTCCGGAAGGGAACTGAGATTCGTAGCCCCAAGGGCAGCCCTCTGGATGGTACTGGGCCCTAGCTGGTTCTCAAAAGGGGTAGGGCCACTTGGGCTGCAGTGATCATGCCCCCAGGGGACCTGTGGGTGCAGGGCAGCCCCTTAGGCCCAGCATCTGCGGGGGACGCGGCAGGCTCTGTCCCTCCTCTAAAGCAGCGTGCCGGGCAGGCCGCCTTACCACGGTCGCCAGGCTGGGAATGTGTTTGACCGAGTTCTCAACTTCCTCTTCGGTCACCTCGACCAGCGTGCAGTTCTCGTCCTCCGACGGCAGCGGCTCCGCCCCGTGCCTCGTGACCCAGGGGTGCAGCTTCAACGAACGACAGGAGGGTGAGGCGGCGGCCAGCTCGCGGAGGACGAGAGCACGCGGCGCCCACAGCGGGCAGCGGGCAGAGAGCAAGAGGGCATGCAGCAGAGGCGGGAGGAGACGGAGACACAAGGCGGAAAGGCAGGGTGGGTGGGGCTTTGAGGATGAAATGTGTGCTGGACCCGGAGTCTCCCTCTCTGACTGCCTGCGGTCTCAGCAGACAGGACCGGAAGTAGTCCCTCCTCAGCCCTGCCGCCTGGGGACTAGGCTCTGGCAGGTGAGACCAGCAGGAGGGACGCAACCAAGGGGGACCCAGGCAGGCTCTGCACTCCTCCCTGTGGGGTCATGGCTCTGACTGCCCAGCCATCAGGGCTGTCCTTCCATGCTCCTTTGCTAAGGGCCCGAGTTTCCCCAGAGCAAATCTCTGGAGGGCCGGATAGGAGCATCGGGGGTGGAGGAAGGGGGAGCCATGTAAGGGTCTCTCCTAATGGTGTTTCTGCAACACCTTCCCCAAGGGGCTGGCACTGGGGCAGGGAGCCAATCCAAGTGCGTCCAGGCTGCCTAGCCGGTCAGCCCTGTACCTGATATCCCATTGGTGGCTCCAATCCTCAAGATCTACTCCCTCTGGTCACCAGCCCCCAGCAGCCCAGAGGGCAGTGGTGCCAAGGAGGGTGGGCGCTCTGGAGGGAGGAGTGGGCTGAGCCAAGGTGGGTTGAGCCAGACAACTCCAAGCACAGGGCACAGCCAAGCTGGGCGCATGCCCCCCGACCACACAGCCCTCTGGTACCTTGATCTCCGGCACCAGGATCCTGGACTCAGGGTTCTTGTCCAGCATGCGGGTGATCAGGTCCTTCAAGTCCTCCGCGACGTCAGGCCTGGAGAGACACGGCGGAGTGAGGGCGAGAGGTGCATGCCTGGGGGCTGGGTGGGAGGGGCAAGCAGAACTCGGGGAGGGGCCGATAGGGGCAGCTGGCATACTCACTGGTCTGGGAACTCCAGGGTCTGGCTCTTAATCTTACTGTGTAAACACATGATCCGTGCATCCATGAACGGGCACTAAGGAGAGGCCAAGGGCAGAGGTCAGTGGCAGTCACAGCCCGAGTAGGTGTCACCCAGTGCAGTAGCCCATGGGGACACACACACACCATGGGCGATACCAGCTGAAAACGCCCCTCCCCTGGTGGGGCAACCCCATCCTAACAGGTAGCTGCTGGTGGGGTGGGGGAGTGAGAAGGTACTACACTAGGTGACCCCAACTCTAGGAGGCCACTGTCTTGACACCCCCTCGACCTGTGGCACCAGCCCACCTCAGGACCTAGGGCCATGTGCGTGTCACCTCCTCTGATGGGGCAGGAGCAATTCCTATCCCCCAATCCTAGAAGGCCCACAGACCTCCTTCCAGAAGGCCAGGAGCACTGCTGCCTCAACTCCACTGAGGAGCTGGGCTTCAGTTTACCTGCAAGGCCTCTTACTCCGCACCCCCTCCCCCCGGTGAACCAGGTGAATAAGAATGGCACCTGGACAAAAAAGCCATCCAGTCGTGGCTGCAGTGGCCTTCCACAGCAGAGGCTGGACAGGCCCTGTGCCCAAGGTTTTCTTGGCTCACATGTCGTGGGCTGTTCCCTCGGCCTAGAATGTTCTTCCTCATGCTTTCTCCCTTGCTTCAGGTCTCGCCCAGAGCTCACCTGCTCAGCGAGGCCTTCTCTGGCACCGTTAAGAGTCCCCCTCTCCCCAACTCTACCTTCTGATTTCTCACCACAGCAGGTCTCCCTGAGAGCAAATCACCTGGTTTTGTATCTTCCATGTTTACGGTGCCTTTTCTAGATGATTTACACAATGAAAAATATGCTGCCTGTTTATTATTACATACTATATATTAATTTGTTGACTGCTTAATTCCTCCAGTCCTACAAGGTCAGAGGTTTCTGTCTGTCTTGCTCACGCTGACTCCTCAGTGCCTAGGAAAACTCCTTTGGCCTCGATCAGGGGCTCAGTGAATATCTTTGAAATAAGGAATATATCTGAGTTGTTTCTGTCAATCCTCACAGAAGCCATCCAAAACAAGGACCAGTATTCTTATTTTATGGAAGAGAAAACAAAGTACAAGGGGAGGGGTCCTGGCTAGGGAAGAAGCCGGATGGGAGCCTGACCCGTTCTCCACCCTCCAGGTGTCAAGAGGATGCTCCCTCATAAGGCACCAGGAGTAGATCAAGCACATGCGCTGGAGGAATGGGCCCATCCAGGAGAAAGAGTGCTGCTATGGATTAGTGATGCCTGACTCGAGGCCGTTTGTTGTCCTTGTCTTAGATTTATCAATTATTTACCGGCTCTAGAGCCTCTGTCAACCAGTCTGTTTACACAGAATTTTTTTTCTCCCTCCACAGATGAGATCATCACATACAAATACATACATACTTGGAAAGGATTTAGTTTTCACTTTCAGATCTAGCTGTGGAAAGAAGAGATGGTGTAACCTTCCAACGAATACGGACTGCCTCCCCACAAAGCTGATGACTACTAGCCAGCCTTAGCCCAGGGGGCTCCCCAAGAGCACTCAGGGGACAGGACACCCTACCCCGTTACCTGGCCAAAGACAAAGCAGTACAGCGTCACACCCATGGCCCAGACATCCAAGGCCTGCAAGAAGGAGAGAGCGTGGTGTGAGGGGAGAGGGGAAGGAGCTCCTGAGGCCACCCACTGCACTGCCTGGCCTGCGTCCGATCCCCCAGTCCTCCCTTCCAGACCTTCATCCTTCAAGTGGGGACAAGGCTGAGCCTGCCCCTGGGCTCCCTGGTGGGCCTATGACCTGGGCCTGGCCAATGAGAGCCAGGCGTAACACCTGGCTCAAGGATGGGCAAGAATCGGAGCTGGGCCAATCAGAGCCAAGCCCGGGACGTTTGCTGAAACTCTTCAGAGAGAGCTCGTGACTGAGCGGTCTTGCTGATGACACCGAGACAGGAAAACAGCAGAGGGAAGGAAAGAGACCAGCTCATTTGAGCCCTTGTGTCCAGCTAAGCCCCAAGCCAGCCATACCCCCCTCCTCGGCTAAGACCCTCGCCCAGGCAGCATGCACCCCTTCAGGAGGTCCAGCCCACGTTCCCAGCCCATGCGCCCGGATACCTTCCCCGAGAAGATCTTCCGGGTCTCCGAGAGAGACTCGGGCGCCATGAAGGCGGGCGTGCCCACGGTGTTGGAGAGGAGCGCGTCGCTGCCCTTGAACTCATTGCTGACACCAAAGTCGGCGATCTTGATGTGCCCGTCTTCTCCCACCAGGAGGTTGGAAGGTTTTATGTCCCGGTGGACGATCTTCTGGTAGTGCACTGGGTGGGAGGGGGAGCCACCTAAGAATCTCCATGTGGCCTGCCCCGTCCAGACACAGCCTGGCACCCTCTGGTATGTCTCCCAAGGTTCTAGGCCCTTCCCAGCCTTCCCTCCCCCATGCTGCTGAACACCCACTTGAAAGATAAGGAGAATTTCTTGAAGGAAGCAACCCCTCCCAAAGATAAAGATTGAAACACAACTCTCAATACAGTAACAGCCTGCTGCCACTGCTATGTCCCAGTGGCTGTGCTGAGCTTGGCTCCCACTGGGGAGCCTCAACTATGGATGTAGGTCAAACGCGCTTTCATTACTGATGGCCACAGTCAACCTGTCCACCAGCCCAACGATGAGCCGACCAGATGTTCCTGCCCAGATGCCAGCTGGTGGCAGGGGACAACCCTACTGTAATGGATCATTTTCTGCCTCAACTTGGCTGGGCCATGGTGCGCCCAGCTGCTTGGTCAAACACTAGTCTCGTTACTGTTAAGAAGTAGTTCCAAATGAGCTGATACCCAGGGCTCAAGTAGAAAGAAAATGTTTTGAAAATTAAGGTGGCAACATATGGGCAAAGGTGATTGACACAATGGATGGATGGATGTAAGAGTCCCCAATAAAATTATTTTTAAAAAAAGTTCCACGTGATTAAATCAGCTCGCTTAAGTAAAGTAGAGCTCCCTCCCTTCCTGTGGGGGGTGGGGGTGGGCCTCCTCCAATCGGTGGAAAGCCTTATGGGCAAAGAGGGAGTTTACCCTAGAGTGTCCTCGGCCTCCAGACCACAAGCAGATATCTCACCTAAACTCTACTCTCCACTCCTTATGGTTTTGGGGACACAAGACGGCAGGGATCTCTAGCTGGCCACCTCACCTACAGGTTTAGGCCTTGCCAGCCCTCGACCAGTGTGTGAGCCAATCCTGAACAGGAACCTGTATTGGGGTTGCTCTTGTGAGCTGCTGTTGCGTGGACTCAGACGCACAAAGGATCTGACGTAGAACAGAAAAACGCGGCGTCCCGGCCTGCACCATGGTCCCCAGGGTTGGTATGTGGGAGTCCACTGCGTGGTGACTGTGTACCTAAAGCTGGGTCTATCTTACTGATTCCGTTTCTCCAGAGAACCCTCAGATGCCTCTGGTCTGGAAGGCCCAACTGCCGTTTCTAGAATCGCAAGGATGACGGACGATGAAGATGATGACGGACATGACGGTATCGGGGAACCGCAGCAGCTCCTCTGCTTGCCCGTCTGGCTCTGGGCCCAGCCCTCAGCCCCATTCAACACTCACAACAGCCCTATGCTTTGACAGGCATGGGGGAGACTAGAAATGGAAAGAGCACCAGCCAATGGTGGGTGAGAGTCCAGAGTACTTTATCCCCATTGGACAGATGGGGAAAGGTCATGGGTTGAAGAACATCTCCCCAAAGCCATGTCTCCCTGGAACCTCTCGGGTGGTGACTTTATCTGGAAAGTGGGGTCTTTGCAGATGTGATTGGTGACCATGAGATCTTCTTGGACACTCGTCCCACATGGCGGTGCCCTCGTAAGAGGAGACACAGGACCACAGGGAAGGCACACAGGAAGAGGGAGACCACACCAGGAAGGCCAACGACCAGCAGGGGCTGGAAGGAGGCGAGGGAGGCTCTCCTCTGCAGCCTCGAGAGAGCACGGCTGTCAACAGCAGCTTCCAGAAAGAAAACACGTTCTGTTACGCTAGAGCTGCTTCGTATGAGGCCACCTGTTAAGGAAGCCATAAGAGACACACACGGGACACAAAGGTGCAGGTGGCTGACAGGACCCATCACAGGCCTGTCAGGAAAGGGAGGGACAATGAGTGCCGAGGTCAGACAGTGCTGGGTGTGCGCAGAAAGTGCTGGATACTGGTCAGGACTAAGAGAACCTCTAGGACAGTCTTTTCTGCATGGCACGGCCCCAGGACGGCTGGCTCTGTGTGGCTTGGCACGTGACTCTGCCTCTCACACAGTTCTGCTTCCCGCCCACCTCCTCGCATTCCAGGAGGGAGAGAAGGAACTTTCCACTCTCCACCTACCACCCTGGGAAGGGGCCTCCCCCAGGTCCCGCTTACAGTACTCAATGCCTTTGATCAGGTCCTGGAAGTAGAATCGAGCTTGGTCTTCCGAGAGCGGCTTGAGGGTGGGCACCTCCATGACAGGCCTGGAAGGTGGA
>NW_022111312.1:12095601-12119091 GCF_000313985.2 Echinops telfairi
AGCTGGACACTCACCCTTGGTTGACCAGCTCGAATACTGTAAGGGAAGAAGGGGTAAACCGTCACATTGGGAGGAGAGGCTCCATCTGCCTTTCCTCCTCACCCCCTCCCCTCCTCCACCTCTAGCAACAGCGAGCAACACAGAACGCAGTATGTAGGGCCAGGGAGAGGAAAAGATACTCAGAGCCAAGGCGGCAAAGGTAGGAGGCCCCGACATTCCTGGGACCCAGTCTGGCTTCACCTCGAGCCCCCAACTGGACACAAACAGGATGGTGGGAAGAGGAGAGGGGCAGGTGAGCAGGAAAGGGCACTGGAAGAAAGAACGGGAGAGTGGGAGGAGGGCACGACGACTATTGGAGTCTGGAGGCAGAATCTCCCCTTAGGAAAGCCCCCCTCTTGCTCTTGCCTCAAGCGAGTGCTCGGTCACAGAACACAAGGCGGGGGAGGGAGGTCCCACGTGTTGGCCACACCACAAGTCACACCAGAGATTCCAGGCACCATGACTGATGCTACGGAATGTCCCTCAGCCAGACCCAGCTCCTGGGCCACCTGATGCCACCCAACAGGTCACAGCGGCACAGCCGCCCACATGTCTCCCGACTTCGGGCCCAAGAAGCTCATGATGGGGGCCTTCCTGGTCCAAGAAACAGCTAGAACAGGTCCATCACCCCCTTCTGCATTCTCAACACTTCCAGACCCTGCCAGGCCACGGCTGAGTGCTGCTGCGGACAGGACTCGTGCTCCTCGGCCTCTGGCCCCAACCAAGACCTGGAGTTAGAGATGGGGGGCGGGACAGGGCTTCCCCACCACCTTAAAGATCACCTCAACCATGCCCCCTACCCCCCACCAACCCACACACAAACGCAAACCCCTTCAGGGCTCACAGCACAGAGAGATTTCATGCCATGACAGCTGCTTACAGGGACACCACCCCCACCTCCTACCAAGTGCCGGAATAAGCTGTGTTCAGGGAAAGGGCTGGGGTTTTTTTTTCGTTGAGGTGAAATTCACCTAACATAAATTAGGGGTTTGGCAACAAGCACGTCAGTGGGGTTGGGTACATCCACGGTGTGCAGCAATCACCGCTCCAAAACAGCAGCAGCAGCAGCAATGGAGAGTCTGCCCCATCAGGCAGTCGCCTCCCACTCCTCCTGCCCCAGTGCTGGCAACCACTCATCTCCGCTGTCTCTAGGCATGTGTCTCTCCCAGATAGTCCATAGAAGCAGAAGCAGACGCTGTGGTGTTCCTTCGGTGTCTGCTTTCTCCCACTTCGCAGGCTGTGCATGGATGAGAACTTCACTCTGTTTCAAGCTAAGACTCTATTGAGCCCTAGTGGTATAGTTTGTTACTAATTCGCTAGCTGCAAGGTTAGCAGTTCACACCCATTGGCTGCTCCTTGGGAGAAGGATGAGGCTGTCTGACCCTGTGAAGATTCAGTTCTACTTGGTCCTATGGGGCCGCTGAGTCAGGATCAATGGGATGGTGGTGGGTTTCATTTTTTTCGGGTAGACATACCACGTTTTGTTTAGCCGCCCATCAGTTCATGGGCATTTGGGCTGCTTCTATTTTATTACTGTGACTAGTACCACCATGAACAAGTACGTAGATGCATTTGTTTCATTATCTGTTTTCAACTCTTTCGAGTATATAATGAGCAGAATTACTGAGTCATATGGTCAGGACTTTAAACCAGTACTAACTAAATCCGTTATAGCCAAGGGAACAAAACTGTCTAAATAATTTTAGAAATGTGGATGAAGCAGGGGAAAAGTCAGAATGGGAAAGAGCAGGGTTGAAGTTCTGGAGTGGGAGGAGCCTAGTTCCGGAGACTGGATGATTACCAGGAGCTACACGTGCAAAGCAATACATGATCGGCCACTATTTTTGTGTCGGACACCATTGTTGACAACTCTCTTGGTTAGGAGGCTTGGTTGCTATCCCACGCACACACTGCCCTTGTTTTCTAAGAGGGAGGATTAAGTTCCTGGTAGGGCTTGGACCCAGAAATTTCATCCACGTTTTACAAATCCGGGTCTGCTCCGGTACTGTTTCATGGGCCATGTCTGAACCCGGAAGAACGAGGTTGAAGCCCCAGATACGACACAGCTGCTTGAATTCCTTCTGCTGGAATAAACTGGGAACATAAACCTATAATTAACCAAAACCACTGCCAGAGTCACTCTGAGTTTTGAAAGCCATAAATTTTCACAGGAGCAGCCAGCCTCGTCTTTCTCCCTGGCAGTGACTAATGGGTTTGAACCACTGACCTTGTGGTTCCCGGCACAGAGTGTAGCCCACTATGCCATCAGGGTTCCTTAAGCTGTACTCCAGGAAGTGAAAAATCCTACAGTTGATTTCAAAGCCCCATGGAGAATGACTTGGGAGTTGCCTGTTGGGTCTGAAACCACTGAAAGGAGCATTAAGGTGCCCCAGGACCACTGAGTGGAGTCCAGGTCGTAGGGACCCTGTTGGGCAGGACAGACCTCCTCCAGGGGGTCTCTGAGGCTGTACGTCCTTATGGAAACAGACTGCCTCACGTTTCTCCCAAGGAGCAGCCCACCACTTAACCCACCGTGCCACCAAGGCTCCTGAGTAGCGTGGACACCAAAGAGTTGTGTAACGCTCTCTCAGGGCTATCTTAGGGTGCCTGAAGGAGGGAGCCCATCCTTCCAGAAAAGGCCAGAGGTTCTGACCAGACAAAGAACTTAACTCCACAAGCCTTCAAAATAAGAATAATAATCAGGGAGACGAGCCGTTGCTCCAGGCCGTGGTCTTCGGTAGAAAAGGCTGCGTGCCGGAGGTGGGGCAGGCTCCAGCCTTTCTTACCTTGGTTATTCATGCCTCCACTCGTGAAAGCAGTGGCGGGGACTCCTGTGCCTGCCTCCCGCCTCCCACGATCGTCGGTGAATCAGGAGGAGGGAAGCAATCTGTTTTAAGTGGGACCCTTTCCAGTCACTCAAGAGCCAACTGCTCTCCAGGATGGGAGTGGTCAGAGACTCACCCGCAAGAAATGTAAGCTTTCCCCCTTTTGAGGCTGGTCGGTGGTGACAGGACCCTTCCGGGTAGTTAGCAACCAGCGCTTCCACATGACCGTGTTTGTCCTTCTCACGCACGAAGAGCGGTGGATGCAAAGTGAAAGCTAACGGTGCCTGGGTCTTCAAAGCCGCTGAAATCACGGAGCCAGAATGAGCGTGGCTCCTGGAGGCACCATCACCCAGAGACGTTAAAAACATCTGTCCTTTGTAAAGCTATTTGAGGAACTCTTTTTTTTTTTTTTTAAATCATTCTCAAAACTCTCCAACAGCTCCTGGATGGAGTTGAGCAACGTCCCTTCAAAAGTCATGTGCACCTTGAACCTGTGGAGGTGATCTTTGCAGGGAGAACTGAGTTAAGATGAGGTCATTCTGATGTGTGTGTTTGGGGGCTGGGGGGCGTGGCTACAGCCAACGAGGAGAGGAGAGACAGGTAAGATGGTCAAGTAGAGACAGACAGAGATGAGAGTGGTGCTGCCCCAAGCCGAGGAAGCCTGAGCGCCACCAAGAACCAGGAGAAACACGAAAGGGGCCTCTTTAAGAGCCTTCAGAGAGCCAAAGCCTGGCTGACACCCTCAATTTGGACTTCTGGCCTCAAGGACTGGAAAGAATCCGTCTCTGGAGAGAATCCATCTCGGTGGTTTTAAGCCAGCTACTCCACCCCCCCTCTCTCTCACACACACACACACATACACACTCCTCTCTCACACTCATTCTTTGTAGAGCAGCCCTAGGAAGTTAAAACACATCTTTCTGTTCCAACTAGAATATCAGCTTCCTGAGAGCTGGGGCTTGCTCTTTCTTACCCACCAGTGCACCCTCAGTGCCTAGAAGGGTGGCTCACATGTACAAGGTACTCGATAATATTTGAAAATTAATAAACAGGAGGCCCAGATTAAACAAAAACCCCCCTTCCATTTCCTGCTTCAAACCAGGGCTCTGGTCTCTGGGGCATCCCCATGGGGATCCAGCAGGACACAGGGAGGGAAGGGCTGGAGGAGGTGGCTACCTCAAGGACCCTGGGCTTGGGTCCCCACGGGTGGCTAAGAGTGGACAGAAGGGCAGAGCTCTTACCCATATACAGATGGTCCTCATTGGGGTCATCCAGGACCTGTCGGCAGACATGGGGAACAGGCAGGCAGAGACAAGGAGGGAGAGAGAGCGTGGTGAGAGGGGGAGAGGCAGCTCCCTGACACCACGGTCCAGAGCCCTGTGTTCCCATGTTAGGAGGACGGGAAAGGGAAACATGACCTAGAGTCTGGGATCCAAATGGCCACCTGGGAAACAAGCACCTCCTCGCCCCCATCTTTAAGACCCCTGAATCCCCAGAAAGGAGGTCACAAAAAGGGAGGTGCCAGGAGCAGTGGCCCTGGAAGCCGATTCTGACTCCCGGCTTTTCAGAATAGAACTGCGCTCCATGGAGTTCCCGGGGCTGATCTTGCTGGAGTGGTGCACCAGGCATTTCTTCCAAGGTGCCTTTGGGTGCACGCCCCCCTTTCACCTCGTCAATTAGCAGCTGAGTGTGTCAGTTATGTGCACCACCCAGGGACACAGGGCACCTGGTGGGACTCGGAGGAAAAGAGTGTTAGCCCTGTAGGCAGGCTCATGCCTGTCGGCTGGGGAGAGGGAGGAAGCAGGGGCCCCTGCGGCCAGAGGCTTCCTGCCCTTGCAACAGGGCAAGGTGACAGTCAAAGCCTGAGCGAGCCTGCTGAGGGGGCTGTTTGTTTAGCGGGAAGAGAATAAGCCCTGAAGGAAGACAGAAAGGGTGAAGGGCAGGCCACGCATTCCTCTAGCCTCAACGTCTGCCCCTCTGAAATGGGGATCACGAAGGAGGGCCCAGGAGGGGTGAGGCCTACAGGAAGTCACAGGGAGTGAGAAGGGCCTAGAGCCCCAGCTAGTCCCACTTGGCCCTGCTCCTGGCGGGTGGCTATGTACTTGGCTTTTCCTGGGGTCCGGGCACCAGCCTCTGGGAGGAGCCAAGCCTGGGCAAGGGCATCAGCCTTCCTCCCCCGGCCTTGGGCTGCTCACCTCCACCAGCTTCACCACGTTGGGGTGGTCGAGCTTCTTGAGGATGGCGATTTCCTGGTACACCTGCTCAATGGGGCCCCGGGGCTGGATGCAGCCCCCTGGGGTCGGCCGGGTGCCTCGGGGAGGGGGCCGGCCTGGAGGAGACATGGAAATTTCCATAGGAAAAAAAAAAAGATTTTCTTTTTTTGAGATATAATGCACATATCATCATGATGATACATTTTAGTTTATTCACAAGGCTGGACATTCATCACCATTATCTACTTCCAGAACACGTTGTCACGGTAAGAAGACACTTTGTACCCACTGGCAGTCAGTCCATATCCCCTCCACCCCAGGCCCTCGTAATTGCTCATCTATCTGGACATTCCATAAGGAGCCCTGGAGGTGTGGAGGGTCAGGCGTTGGCCTGCTGGCCACAAGGTTGGTGGTTCACACCCACCAGCCACTCCGTGGGCGAAAGATGAGGCTGTCTGCTCCCACAAGACAGCTGCAGTGTCAGAAAGCTTCCTGAGGGTCCCTGTGCATGGGAGCCACTCCATGACAGGGGATGTGTTTTGGTTTGAACATGTCCTATCATGGAGTCAGCTGGGGTTCCCCCGGGGTCATCCCATGTGTCACTCCTTTGTATTGAAGGTAAAAAAATACACTGATCTCAACGTGATCCTGACTCATGGCGCTCCTGTGGAGGGGTGCTGAGACTGTAACTCTCTATGGGAGCAGAGCGCCTCATCTGTCTCCCACTGACTTTGAGGTCAGTAGCCCAAAGCTTGCCCCACGGCCCCACCAGGGGTCTTCTTTTTACAGCGGACTAATACCGCACCGTGTGGACAGACCGTGTCTAATTCTTTAGGTGATGGGCAGTTGGCTCTTCTGGCTCTGCTCCTGTGAACCAGCATGTACACATTTCGGAGCGGAACTGCAGGGGCAGGTAGAAATGTGTATGTTTTGAGGAACTGCCGGGCTATTCTCCTCTATTGGATATTTTTACTGGAAGCCTGTACGAGCTCCAAGAAGTATCGTAAGAGGAAAATGGATTGAGGATGTCAGCAGGGCCCAGTGCTATCGTGGGGGTATCCACCCACAGCGCTCTCCTGCCAGCCACCCAGCACAAGGTCTCCAGGGGTCACCATTTAGTGGGCTCTGCCCTGTCTTCCCCAGGATCCTGCCCCAAGAACCAAGGCCCCGGCCCCCCAGACTCACGCGGAAAGCCTGCCTGCCGGATCAGCTTCTTCTTGGACAGCACCTTCATTGCCTGTGGGAGAAAAGTCCCCGTACTTGGGTTAGCAGAGTGAGGAAGACAAGGCAGGGGCAGGTTCCCCAATCCTGTGGTGCCCACCTGGGGCAATACGGGGAGCTGGTAAGGCCCTCAGAGCTGTAGAGATGTGAGTGTGAGGGGATGGCTGCCTGGTTTACACCTGGCTTACAAACTGAGGTTACATCAATGCCTTAGGTTACAGAGCAGAGCCAGGATCTGAACCCTCTTCCGACCGACTGAGGTCTGAGGGCAGTGTACCCCCCACACATATACATACACTGTGCTCCAACTGTCGGGGATGGAGACACCACACAGCCCAGTGGGCATACGATGTGTTTGCTTCATCTCCCCATTTCCCACCTGCCGAGGGAACACCTCTTCCTCCGAGCTACCACACACAAGGACTGGCAATAGGACAAGACCACGGCTAGGACAGCCTTCCCCGAAGCCGAGGGCTGGGAAGGAGGCTTTTTCTCTGGGCTGAATGGGGCGGGGTGGGGTGAATAGGGCGACTCACATAGTAGGTGTTATCGTTTTCGTTGTAGGCCAACTTGACCACGCCGTAGGAGCCCTAGATGAAGGGAAATGCCCATGATATGCTAGCTACGCGTTAAGGTCTGCAAAATGAGGACAGCCCACCCCCACCCCCATACGGGTGCTAACCGGAGCCCACTGGCCAGGGCTGGCCTGCACTGGTGTTTGGCTGGACTCGCAAAGTTTGGACAAAGTCCGAATTAGTTGCCCAGATTGAACAACAGGAAGATTTCATTAAAAAAATAATAAATAAATCTGGATTCCCAGCTCCTTTAAGTAAAACAGCAAGAACTGGTGCTAGAGATCCCTGGCTTCCAGTGGGTAAAACCGTTTGCCACAGACTTTACCACTCCCTATCGCCTTACCGCAGCCTGCTACCGCGCTTCCTGTGACTCACTGGTCTACACGGGCCCTTGAATTTTTGTCCCCTTCCTGTCCTGATACTGCCCACTGGGGAAGTATCCCCTTGGGGAAGAAAAATCAACCGGTCACCGTGGTGGGGATACAGCCATCATCATGGGGACACGCAATTTCCCTGGAAGCTGGATTTTAGAAGTCAAACAAAACCACCACCAGGCCAGGACCAAGCTCTCCTACGCCGGCCCAGGGGCTCCTCCCCAACGCTTGCCAGGTCCCCTCCTTAGGCATCCCAGGTGGGTGTGGAAAGCAGTCAGGGCCCTAGGATAGCTACCTTTCCAATTTCATCCTTCAGCGTGTACTGATTCAGCTGCACGCAGTCCTGGGAGAAGGCGGAGGAGACATGGGGACAAGGCAGCATGAGTTAGCAGCGAGTGAGCGAAACCGAGAACACCCTTAGTCCCCGAGAATCCGACTCGGGTGCCCCCTCCCCACCCCACCCGGGCGCTCAGTCTCCTAGCTTCTAAGGTCAATGGTTCTGCTTCTTTGTTCCTTGTGTTCACAACGTGAACACCTTTCAAAGAGATCCTTTTACTCTGGTAAGACATGCCCGGGAGTGAGCCCGTCAACGAGGGCCATGTGTCAGCCGCCGTGGTCCTGCGTAGCCACACCCACTGTGCAGCACTGACTGCTAGTTCCAGAACATTCTTCTCAATGCAGACCACCCTCCATTCAGCAGTGACTGCTGTCTCCCAGGCTTCCCCATCGAGCCCCGGTTTGTCTCCTGGTCCCTACTCTGTGCCACTGTTTCCTGGGGGTCACCACCCTGCTCAATCGTTGTACCAGATTCCTTTCACGGGGTCCACTCCTGGAGAGCCCAGCTTCCTAAGGAACCATGCGGGGGGCGGGGGCCCAGGGGGAGACAAGGGTGGGCCTGGGGACCCGACGTGGTGGGCTCATGCACCTGCATGCCCGTGATAGAGACGTGGTGGGACTCCACGGTGGGCCTGCGAGGCGGCCGGGGCGAGGACTGTGGGGATCCCGCGGGCGAGTGGGGCAGCACTGGGCAGACGCAGCGCCCATTCATGTCCAAGTTGCCGCTGGCTGCCAGGCCGCCCTGAGACCGTTCCTGCAGGGACAGCTTGCGGGTGGCGAGCTGGGGCCTGGGGGCCTGGAGGGGTGGCTCTCGGTCACACTCGGTGACCACGATGAAGGACTCCATGCCCAGGCGCAGGCTCAAGGTCGAGAGGCCCTGAAGAGCCTCACAGGACTTCTGGGCTTCCCTGCTGCCGTCGCCACCCCCGCCCCCCAGCTCATCCTGGGGGGCGGCCTGGTCTTCACTGGGCTGGCTAGAGATGCATGATGACATGGTGTGCTCAAAGACCTCATCCAACACACGGGGGCACTCCCGTCTGCATGATCACAGGACCACCTGCAGAGAGAAGAGTCACTCACTAGGCTCAGGGGCAGGGGTGACAGGAGCCCCTTTCCCCTTGGCTGTTTGACACCCGACCGAAAAAAATCTTGTAAACCATGATGTGATTTGACCCCAAGTCTCTACAATACTATACTCTGCATATCCTTTCTCTTAAGAGACACCCTCCCACGCCCCCCAATCCGCTCTCTCTGCTTCACACCCTATCGAGGATTCTGAACACAAGTGCCTAGAACACAGACAAGAAAAATGAGGCTCACGGGCAAGAGATGACAGCCTGGGAAGCTCTCTGGGGCCTGTCCTACTGTGTCCTACAGGGCTATTCTGAGTCAGAATTAACTCAGCAGTAATGGGTTTGGTTTGTGAATCTTCATGGAAACAGACCGCAGGCCTTTCTTCCACGGCACTGCTGGGTGGATCTGGAAACCAACCTTTGGTTAGTGGTTTGTAGCCACCTCCCAGGACAGCCAAATGCCTGTAGACACCAAGTATAAGCAACCATAGCTCTCCGGCAGGCCCTACCGAGGGCCAGCTACTCCCAGCTCAAGCCAACTGCTGTGAAGCAAGGGATGGGGTAGGATCTCCTGACCCTCACATTTCCCCTCCGAAGAGACCCCCACTCTGAGATATCAGACGTATCTCCTGATTTTTAAACTAGTAAGTATTCCTTCTTCCACTGCCTGTCAGGGTTCCCTCCTGTGGTGGCCTGTGTGTTGCTGTGACGGTAGGAGTCATGCCGCCTGCACCACAGGGGTCTCCCCGGGCGGAGAGGTCTCGGTGGAGCTTCCAGACAAAGACAGACTAGGGAGAAAGACCTGAACACTAGTCAGTGAAGCACCCCTGGATCCCAGGAGAACATCATGCTCTGACCCCTTTATGTCAGAGAAGGCATCCAAGATCCACCCGGCTCCCAACAGCCGACGCAAACACAGCAACACATGTGGAAATGGGGCCACACAACATTTGTTCAGTGCCCCATAGTCACCATGGGTTGGGGCCAACTCAACAAGAATGATCAATTATTTCAAATACCGTGGCCTGTACCAGCAGACCAGTAAGACGGGGAGTCCCTTACCTCCGCAGGGACACAGGCAGGGCAGTCCAGTTTACAAAGCCTCGACCACACACCAGCACAACCACACCACCCCGAGGTCGTTGGTTTGCTTACTGCCACCAGGCTAAAGCAGGGAAACTGAGGCTCGACAGGGCAAAAAGGGGCTTGTCTAAGGTCCGCCTGTCCAAAGCCAATCCGTCCAGCAGTCCAGGTACGTGGCTAGCCCTCAGGTCAGTGGTTCTCCACCAAGGAGTGAGGGCTCAGGAGTCTCGTGCGAGGAAAGCTCTCCACCACCACTACCACCACCACCACACACACACACACACACACACTCTCTCTCTCTCTCTCTAAGGATGTATGAGGGGGGCTTCAAAATGTTCGTGGGAAAATGGAATACAAAAATCAACACGTCTGTGGGGTAACAGAATGAACGAAATGGAATTTTCCCACACGTATTTTGAAGTCCCCTGTCTGCACCAGGGGTGTCGATGATGTCTGAAAGCCAGGCTGGAGGCACAGCTGTGAATCAAATGCTTCCCTATGTCTGCTGGCACCACCACCAGACGGCAAGCAAAACGATGGGTTACCAAAGACTGACAGCCAACCAGTCTGGCAGCCCTCAGAAAGCCCAAGGTAGAATTGCCATAGAACGCAGCAATTCCACTCCTGGGCAGTGACCCCTGGGGACTGAAATCGTCTGCCCACAGAGACACAGGCACATGAGTGCCTCTAGCAGGATCCGTCCTAACAGCTGAGAAGCAGAAAGAACCCCAAATGTTCATCAGCAGACAGGCGGATCCGCCCCCCGTGTGGGTTGTTCACAGAGGGGAGAAGGGGTCAGTCGGAGACCCGGGCCCGCTGACCCCTGCGAGGACACGGATGGACCTCGAAGATTTGCTGCTGAGGAAAAGAAGCCAGTTACAGAAGGCCACCCGTGGCCTTCCTCCACTTCTGTGACAAGCCCAGAACGGGCAAGACTGCAGAGGCTGAGCGAAGAGTGGTGGCCGCCAGGGGTTGGGGAGCAACCGCTGTCTTGCAGGGATGACAGTGTTCTGAGCGACATTGAGGTGGTGGCTGCACACCTTGGCCGAGGCAGGAAATGCCAGGGAATTGCACCCTTTCACGTGAGGCCTGCTTTGATTCAAGAAATAACTTCCTCCCTCTCTCAGACATACGGGGAACTGCAGGCTCCTGAGTTTCACAAATCCTTCTCAAACAATGTCATGGAGGCTCCAGGAGTGCAGGGAGCCCACCGAGGCAGCAGAGGGTGAAGTCTCCACGCTGACCAAGAAGGGCTCTCGCCGGTGCCAAGAAAACACTGGGCACCACACGGTAAAGATTCCAGGACTGGACAGAGTGACATCTCTAGATACCGCTGGGTGGGAGAGGGGGTAGGGAAAGGAGGGAAAAAAAGTCTGATGGGAGCAGAAAGCTGGCACCCACTGGGAACCCGGTCTAAGGAGTGCCCAATGGCCAGAAAGACCTCCTGAAAGTGACCCCACCCCCCAGCCCTGGGTGCATGACCACATATGTCAAGGCAGAGGAACGTGCGAGGACACCGGTCACAGGAGGCGGTCAATGGACACGCTGCTCAAGGTCACCCATTGGAATGCGGTTGCTGGGCACCTCAGGGCCCCTTCAAACTCGGGGTGACCCCAGGAGAACTGCCCCACAGGGTTTCCTGAAGCCGTCGTCATTACAGGATGTCATTTTTCCGCCAGGGAGTCACTCAGTGGGTTCGAACCGCTAACCTTGAGGGCAAGCAGCTGAGCGCTGAACCACTTTGCCACAAGGCTGCTTTCCTAGCAGAAAGGATCGTCGTGACAGCACTCAGGTGTCCAGGTCTCTGGCAATGGGGAAGAGGCCCCCCTCCAGCACGGCTGGTGGGAAAAGATCTGGAAGCACCCGAGGGTGGGAAGTGTGTATGATAACAAAGCCTGCGTGCCCACATCCTCTGATTTAGCAACGTCGTACCTTGCTATTTATTCAACTGGACCAGCTAACGCGGGACGACAAGGATGTATGTACAAGATAATTCCAGTGGCGTGGTTTCCAATAATCGTTCCCTGGGGACTGAATAAACAAAATGAAGTACATCCGCCTGGGAGAAAAAGATGCATTTGTTTACAGAGCCAGGCAGCCCTCTGTGTCCTAATATGAATTAGCTCCCAGGCATCTGGCCTCCCCAGTGGCCTGATCTTCCTCCCTGAGCTGCCCCTGCCAGGGTGGCAGGAGTCCCTAAAAAGACAGCCTGGCCTGGCCGTGCCTGAGGAACAGTCAATGGATGAGTCTCTCTTGCCAACGGAAAAGCAATTGCTTATCGATTTCGATGGCAGACCAAGGACACCAGGCCAAATGCCCCGGAAAAGCAGTCTCCTTGGCCAGCTGGTGTCTGGCCAAGTCCCCTCTGCTCTTGGCCTCTGAGGTCTGGGGAGGTGGCTGGGTCTCAGGCCCAAGTACCCAGCCTCTGCTACACAGGCCCTTTAAAACCAGCCCAGAATCCTCTGACCGCTAGTGTTTGGAAGGCTAATTTAAGGTTCCAATCCAGAAGGAGTTGGTCAATGCTGAAACCAACAAGCACACCCCCCCACACACCCCCAAAAAACCAAACCCTTCACAGAAGTACCATCTTTTACGGAGCAGCAATGACAAACATCCACATGAACCCCAACAGTGTGAACAGCAATGGGGTAAACCGCTCAGCCCGCTGCAAGGAGGCTGCATGGGCAGGGGTGTCTCTGCTGAGTTGAATCTTCCTCAAGACACCAGGAGTCCAGAGCCCAATACCCCAAGCCCCAGCCCCAGGTCCTTTGGCGTGAAGTCTGAGCAGAGCCCCACCACGCCTCCACAGCACCCCCATCGAGCTCCCCTCCCCTGTCAGAGGGAGCCTAAACAGATGGGAACCACCAGACCCTTCCTGGAGCAGATGGGCGGGCTCAGGGCCAGGGTGCAGGAAGGGCTCCTTCCCCTGCCAGGAAGCCAAGTGACACAGCCCTCTAGGAAACTGCTCGATGTTTCCTGGGGGCCGCTTCCGCCGGCACCTGCCCCCCCAAATGGCCAGCTCCTGGCCAAAGCCACCCTCAGGAGCAGCACTGAAGCACGAGGCTTTGGGTGTGCCAAGGTCCCCTGAGGTTGCCTTGTCCCAGGCAGCATGGGGCAACAAAGGGGCCCGAAATAGCTCCAAGAATCCCTGCCGAGGCTGGAAAACGGGGCTCTGCTAGTCATTTCCTTTCCCTCTTCCCAGGGGGAAACTGAGGCCCAGGCAGGCCCTAAAAGACATGCCTCTGTTCTTTCCGCGACTCATTATTAGAGACCTACTGTGTGCTAGGCTGAGCTGGAGGGGCATGGAGGGCTGGCTGGTTGGATAGGGGCTGGTGGAACCCCTGGGACTCTGGCCTTAATGTCACTCTTTGGGTCTGTAACTTAACTCATGCCCACGGCTCAACTTCCAGCCAAACAATTGAAAGGCCTATAAGGGGAACAGTAACACCAGGGAGGTATGTACACCTTAGAGGAGCCCACCGTCTAAGATAAAAAGGGCAGCCTTTACCCAGGGGCAAAGTACAGAGGGTCAGCAGAGGAGGAGGGAGGGAAACAGGAAACCCAGGGGGAAGTGGGGTAATTCACGCCCCACTGTGGGGACTGCGAACAATGAAAAGAAACAAGCAAAAGGTGAATGAACTGCTGCCTTTTCTGCTCTATAAATCTTCCCCTGATTTACAACTTTTGAAAATGTATGCACACACATACGTGTGTATGTGCAAAAAAGAAAAAAAAGGGGGGGGGTAGATGTGCGACCCAGGTTTTTTTCCATCGGGAATTCTGGGACTTGGAGAAGAATGTCTCTCCTGCTGATGAACTTGAGGGAAAGTACTCGCGTGTACCTACCAGGGACTGGGAGGAGGCTGTCTCGGATTGAAGCCACCACAGGCCGAGAGGAGGCAACCGAGGTGAAGGTCTCACAGACATAGATGCTGCGCCTGGATCCAGCCGTGGGTCCCACCGGGGCCACTACCTTCCCTTTTAGTCTTAAGCCAGTTCACCATCGGTTTTCTGTCACCTACAACCACGGGTTCTGAATGGCAGACGAGGTGAAGATGACTGAGAGGAAGCCTCCTCCACCAAGCTCCCGGCCAGAGGTTTAGTCCCCTACTGCCGAAGGCTCCCGTGCAAGCCACGCTGCCCACCACGGCCCCTGACAAATGGGTAGCCTTCACCCTGACGGGCAGGCACAAGCTAGCACTTTGAAAGCCTTTTCCCCTAACAGGAGAGAAAAGGAAATCCAGGCTGGGGAGGGACACCCTGGTAGGGAAGAAACTGACAAGAGGAGCATCTACTAGTAGGTGGGGGGACAGAGAGCTAGCAAGAACGTGTACAACAAGGAGCAGCATGTTCTACAGTTGATTGTGGTGATGACTGCACGGCTCTTCTTTAAGATTTAAAACACTGAATTGTATGGCATGTAAATGATGTCAATGAAACTGTTAAAATGAAATGAAAGGTTAAAATGAGGTGGCATACCTTGAATCTGGCTTGGTTTGACCGAAAAAAATGTGGGGGAAGCCACTAGGATGCTAGCTCCTATTGCTGAAGGCCTGGCGTCAGGAGACCCTAGTCGTCACCTCTTCCTGTCTTGGAACACTGAGCAGTTCCAGTTGCACTAACTGTGCAACAGAAGCCTAGTGACAGTAGGAGGGCTCCGCCAACCCACAACCAGAGGTCCAAACCAAATACCAAACTCTGTCATCAGCCAACTCACAGCGACCCTGTAAAGGCAGACCTGCTCCAGTGGGATTCCCGGACTGTAACTCTTGACGGGAGTAGACAGCTCCATCTTCCTCCAACTCGGAACCATGGTGCCTCCAGGTTCAGGCTTTGTAGGCCATTGGGATTTCTGTTACAGCTACTCAATCCTGTCTGTGCGTGAAAAGTCAACACTAGTTAAAACAATAGGTTGTTACATGGAGGTGGCCAATCAAGCTCGCCCTACAAACGAAAAGACGGAAATAGACAAAAAAACAAATCTACAACTAGGAGCTGTGGCTACATTCCTCTCTGATGGAGACATGGTCAAGGCCAGTCTTTTCAGGGCTTACCCATATCAGGGACTCTTCTAAGCACGCGACAGGTACAATAACCTCAGTTAAGCAGGTCCTGCTAGGATCTGTCTCACCAGTTAGGAAACTGAGGCACAGAGCACCCGAGTGACTTGTGCAGGACCGCACAACTTGCCCACCATGTGGGCAAGGAAACAACTTGCGTTCAGAGGGTAGTTTCCTCAAGAGAACAAGGTGATTAGGATTCCGCTCTCTACCAGACCCTGAACCTTCCCTAGCGGTGCAACCTTGGGAAGCGGTACAAAGCTAAACGTGCTGGGGCGTGCACACAGACTCACAGACCTGTGCTGTTGCCAAAAGGGGCTCCAGAGGTTCTCAATTCAGGCCGCTCAATTTGCCTGCATTTAGTGATAACAGTAGTTTTTATTGATCTTCCTCAACATCTTATGTCCAGAGAGGTCTCCTTCACAGAATCACACTCAGAACTTCAGATCCTGGCTTACCAACCGGTGTCCTAAGAACGCACGCACACTGATGCAGCTGTCCTGGCTCACCTGGGAGTAGCTGCAGACACGCTGAGGTTAAGAGACCTCACCCAGCAGGTTGGTGGCTGAGCAGGGACTAGAACCAGGTATCCTGGGTCCTACCGCCCACCCCGTGCTCATCCCTCTAGCCCTCCACATGACTTCTCCATGGAGGAACCACACCTCAGTCTGGCTATTTGGCCATCCTTAACTGTCTGATACCTTCTTGGATGGCTCTTGCTACTTTGTGGGGACATATCTGAGCAAGGCTTCCAGGTACCTGGCTACCCAGCCTGGAAAGGAGCGAGGGAAAGAGAGAATGTGGGTTACACAGGTGTATCTACAGGTATGGGAGGAGGGTCGGAAACATCAACTACCTGGCTCCCACGACTCCACGCCCGCACCTCCTCCCCCTTCCCTGCCGTTAGGAGGTGATGCTGGGTTGAACTCCCCTCCCTTGAGCACCAGCACACAGCAACACCAGCTGAGGGGGCCAAGTCTCACACCTGGACCCGCCCCACTCAGCACCCAGCAGGGAGGACGATCAGGACCAGCCTATGTAAAAACAGAAGGCAACACCCAGTATCCCTTTAAGAACCCCAAAGGAAGCCTGTCTTGCGCTCACCCGCTGCCCACCCCTCCCCACCCAAAGAGCTGGTTCCTCATTGAACTTCTCCATCTACAAGCTGATCTGGGCACCGCCAGCCAGGCCCCTTCCTTGCCCACTCGGGTCCTCCCCATGCTGTCCCATGGGCAGGGGCCAAGCCCTGGGACCTCTGGCCTGTCTCCTCATTTCCTCAGGGTCCCCATCCACCCCAGGGCTCCAGGTTGGAATGTGTCCTTTTATCTCTGCCACTGCCATCCTCACCACTATTTCCAGAAGCCGTAAGATAAAAAAAGGCAACATAAAAATAGTTGTTGGGCAGCTCTCCGTGGGGGTGGGGGTGGGCGCACAGTGGAATGTGAGAGCGCTTCTCCTCCTCCTGTGAAGGGCCAGGAAGCCTCTGCCTCCGGCCCCTCCGGACTCCCTGACATCCCATCTGGAGGCCGGGAGTTCTGGGGGAGTCCCAGTATCCTAGGGCTGCTTGTCAGGGGTTGAGAGCATGCTGACTGAAGTTTCTGGGGCCAGAGCTCAGTTGGAGCCCTGTCTCCACCCTCTCCTGGACTCCTGCCAGCCGGCCCCAAAGGCAACAAAACTTGGGCTTCCCCCTAAATGTCTCCGAATTGGGAAAATGATTCAGAAGGCAAGACCACAAAACAACCAAAAACTGGCAGCTGGCAGAACTCAGGCCCCATTTTAGTCCCTGGTGTGCACACACACACCATACACACCCGCTCGCAGGCCCTTGAGGGCCCAAAGGACTCCCCAACCCCCCACGCCCCACCCTGCACTGGTTTGACTTCTCTTGAGGATGGTGTCCAGTCAGGGGAGAAAGAGAAAAATTAAGAAGAAACATGAATTCAAACGCATTGATGTTACCAAATGACACACCTGAAACTGTTGACTTGGCACGTGTTGGGCCACATACATTTTTATACCCACCACCAAACACACACACACACACACAGAAGGTGGGGGGCGGAGGGGCATGAGCTTCTCCTTCAGACAGGAGAACCACTGGAAAACTATTTTCCAGTCACGAGCTCCTAAAGGGGGGCAGGGCTGCAAGGAAAGAGGCTTCACAGGCCAGCGAAGGGGGGGAGGGGGGGCTGGGTCAGAGCAAGGTGTTTGTTCTTTTTTTTTTTTTAATGAAAAACGCCTCCCAGGGAGCTGTGGACAAGGGGAAGTGTATTTTTGTGTGCATAAAAACAGGAGAGATGCATTTCAGTTACGTGGTTAGCTGTCCTTCAGTTGGCCCTGACCCATAGTGCATGGCACGGGAATTGAACCCAGGGAATTGCACAGGAGGAGAGCGTTCTACCACAAAGCCACCCCTGGGCCCAGGAGCTTTCTGTTGTCTGGTGCTGTTCAACTCAATTTCAAGCCACGGCAACCCCCACAAGGCTGCGGCGAGCTGTCCTGTAAGGCTTTCTAGGCTGTAATCTTTTTTGTTTCCCCTCCCTAAGCAGTAACCTTTATGAAGGCAGCTCTCCAGAAAGTTCTGCTATGGAGCCCCTCCAAAAAAAGCCAAACAAAACCTTCACTGCCATTGAGTTGATGCCGACTCACAGTGACCCTACAGAACTGTAGAACAGGGTAGAACTGCCTCGGTAGAGTTGTTGGAAGCCCCGTCTTTCTCCCACGGAGCAGCTGGTGGTTTTGAACTACTGACCTTGTGGATCGCAGCCCAACGAGTAACCACTATGCCACCAGGAGTGGCATCCCTGGTAGGTTCAAACCACCAGCCTTTCTGCCAGCAACCAAGTACTTAACTGTTGTGCCACCAGGGTGTATTACTATTATTATGGTAAAGAATATATAACAAACTAGGTGCCATTTCAACATTTCTCACAGGTACCACTTGACAGACTACCCATCCCGTGGAACGGTTTGACTCCCTGCGACCCTACGGGACAGAACAAGCTGTGAATCTTCCTCCCGCTGAGCAACTGGTGGGTTCAAACCGCTCACATTCTGGTCAGCAGTCCAGCGCTAAACCCACGGTGCCACCAGGGAGCCTGATGTACAATTTAGTCGTATCGGGTTGTACAGCCGTTAACATGATCATTTCCAAGTTTGTCCATCACGCTGGACAGAAAAGCTCTGTTCATCACTGGGCTCAGCAGTAAGACCCATGGAACGAAGCAACGAACACGGAAATTCAGAGAACGCCGGCCCAGTGCGAAGAGCACAACCACCGTGACTGAACCAGATGCATATACAAGCCGGGAGTGGGGGCCTGTTTGGCCGTGTGCGCGCTCACTAAAAATACCAGACACGAATGTTTTTTATCGCACCCACGCATGACCCCAAGACCAGAACTAGCTGGTGCTCAGCTACCACTACTGACGGCTCTGAAAAGGTGCCCACAAGAAGGTGCTGGCTCAAGGGGGAGGAAAATGTGGAACAAAGCCCATATTATGAGAGACCAGGCTTACCGGTCAGACAGATGGCTGGGACCCCCTACACGGTGGCCCTTTGCACCATCAGGTGCAGATCTGGAACGGAAGTCAGCCCATGTTAGAAGGCAGCAATCGTCCAAGGGCAAAGCGCAGAGGGAGAAGACAGGAGGAGGACAGGCAGGGAGGAAGGGGGATCAGTGACGGTCCATTGAGGGGACTGTAATGCAGTTGAAACAAAATGTATATGAACCGTTGGAAGGAAAACTGGCGGTCTGCGCTGTAAACCCTTCACCCAGCTCACACCAACAAGTTAAAATCGACCTTTTTAAAACGCCAGCTGGCCACGTGCAGACCACAATCTCCCCTCCGGCCCCCGGTGTGTGCACGGAGCTCCTCTGGGTTGGTGCTCTGCCCACGTCCCCCTGGCCATTCCTGGAACAGACCTCCAAGCACCCAGGTGGCTCCGAGTGGCCGCGGGGCTGCAGCCGGGGCTGTGTGGTGATGCTGGCACTCCTCTGCAGATTGACTTCCCTGGACGGAGCCTCACAAACCCAGGGGGGACCTGTGAGAGCTGGCCCTCAGGCACTGCCTGGCTCTGCCATTTTCCACAGCTGACCAAAGGTGGGTACTCCCTAAAACCTAGGCTCAGGAAGCTGCCCTCCAGATGATTTCTAGAACCATCGGTCCACTGCAAGATCCTGCTGTTGGAGTGACCTTATCCAGGTACCTAACGGGGAAGGACTCTTGAGAAAACCCACTGCCACAGAGCCGAGTCGATTCCCAGGCAGCTGGACCCTGCCTCCCGCTGAGACCAGGTAACCGGCTCCAGAGGGTTTCGAAGGCTGTCAACTTCACGTTGAGGAATGAGGTGCACCTGAGCCAAGGCACGAGATTCACCGTCCCTCCGGATGCAGGTGAGAGTTGGATAACGAATTTAGAAGCCCATGCATTTGAATGCACGCTGTCGAGGATGGATGCTCAGGGTACCCCAGACTGCCTGAAGAACAAACACGTCTGTCTAGGAAGAAATACAGCCGATGTGCTTCGTGGAGGCGAGGCTAGGGCGACTTTATCTCACCGACTTTGGACATGTCAGGAGAAGCCAGTCTCTGGAAAAGAACATCCCGTCTCGCAAAGTGGAAGGTCGGTGGAGAGGAAGCCACTCAGCAAGACAAACTGACACAGGGGCCGCAACAACGGGTGCCAAGATAAAAATGACTGTGAGGGTGCGGCAGGGCGGGGCCGTGTTTTACTCTGTGGTGCGCAGGGTGACTCGGACGGAAACCCTTCAGCAGCATCTGCAGATGACCACGACGATGACCATGATCTGGACGGGCTGACCCTGTTTTTTCTGTGGAGCAGCTGGGGGCTCAAACTACCGACCACGCTACTAACACACTGCACCCCCAAGTGTCCCACTAGGAAAGCAGGAACACCTGAGGTGGGGAAACCATCAGGACATGGCCTTCTGACTCAAAGGAAACTCTGAGCGGCATCTGCCCCCCCCCACCCCCCTCCTCGTCACCGGAATCCGGGAGGGAAATGGGAACCAGATGCTTCCAGCAGCTGTCGGGAGAAGGCATATGCTGGGAGAGGAAGAAGGTTCTGGATGACCCTGCACGAGTGACCTAGCGCCTCTCTGGGCCCTTCTATCAAATAAATGGGTTCATCCTTGGGTAAAGGATGACTTTGTGGACCAAGTTAAAATTGGAGTCCCAATGCTGTGGAAATCGTTGGCCTGCTCCTCACAGTCTCTTCAACCTTGCCAGAGAGATGCCCTCACATCCACCAGCTGTGGACGCCCCCCAAAACTAAAGTTCTGGGACACCCCCCCAAAAAAAAACCCAAGTTTCCAGAAGGAAAATTCGATCCCTGACAAAATCCTAAGGGTGGGACCTTGGTGACTGCAGAAAAGGCCATCTACCCAATCCACCCGCCCAAGCCCCTGCTCAACGCCATCCCAGCTCTGCTTCTTAACCTGTCCTTCAAGGCGCAGCCCAAGCAGACACCTTCTCCAGGCAACCTCCCAGAGTCACGCAGCCAAACCGATCTTCTCAGAACCCCCGCTACATTTGTCTTGCCCCAGGCTGCTGTTGAGCCTCAACCACACTCACTGCCACTGAGCCAAGGCCAACTCGTTGAGACCCCAGAAGGTCAAGTAGAACTCTCTTTGAGTTTCAGAGACTTTAAATCTTTTCAGGAGCAGGCAGCCTCATCTTTCTCCAGTGGAGCAGCTAGTGGATTCGAACTGCTGACCTGGCTGGCGGATAGCAGCTTGATGATTTGCTAGCAGCTGGTGGATTTGAACTCGACCTGGTGGATAGCACCCACTACGCCACCAGGGCTCCTTCAGCTGGCAATGAGGGCATGGCAAATTGTTTGGGTATGGACCTGGCCTGTTAGTGGGACAATCGGTGTCCCTGGCTCCTGCCCACCACAAGCCAGGAACTCAGCAGAGTCTTGACAACCAGAGTCGCCCCCACACTTTTCCAAAAACTCCTCAGGAGAGAGGCCCGCCCCTGATGAGAACTACTGCACAGTGATTAAGGAATATATTTGGTTCCCAGCCACTAACGACCCGAGGGCAGAGACAAGTCCCAGTCCCTCTGCTCCAGCACCTCAGAGACCCTCGGAGCTCACGTCCTCTGATGGAGCCAAGCTCCCGAACAGGCAGTAAAGTTCAGAGTCCAGCCATGTAACCCTGAGCACGTTCCCGAACCGGTCTATAAAATGGGTTGGCTGGCAGCACCACGTCGGAGCTGTAACGAGCCTCAGTTCCCTCATCTCTAGAATGGGAATGAAAATCTCTGCCTCATAAGGGTTTTGTTACTGTTGTTGTTTATCCTGTAATTGCTGAGAACTGACATAGCAAAGCACACACTTACCAACACTTCCTGCCTGTACAGTCCGGCCGCTGTGATGACATTCTTCATGTTGCACAAACATCCCTTCCCCACTGTCCCCTCATTATCTTTCAGTTTGATCCCAGATACCAAACCATCCATCCTGACTCTTAGCGACCCCTATTTGATGGAGTAGAGCTGCCCTACAGGGCTGCCTGAGCTATGATCTTTACAGAAGAAGACTGCAACATCGTTCTCCCACGGAGCCACTGATGGGCTTGAACTGCCAACGTTCAGCTTTACCACAACACCCGACACGAGGGCCCCTTTGCTCCCACACAGATAACCCTCGGGGCAGACGATAATGCGCAAGGCAGACATTCATTACGAGTTATGCTGAATTACCATTAGGCTTTAAGAAGACTTCCAGGGAGTGTTTTGGGGTTTAGCTTGAAAGATGCTCTCAGGGAATAGTGCCTGTGATTCTCCCCTCTCCATTTCTCCACAAAGTCTGGAGTCTATGAAATTTTGAATTCCTCTGCATTCCTCCCCGCTTTGACTAGATTTGATCTACACTACAGCATCGTCGCTCAGTGTCCGGTCACAGCAGCCAGGCACCATCTACTTCTTCTGGTACAAGAGGTACTTGTTCATGGAGGCAATTAGCAACACATTCCTCCTCCTCCTCCTGTTGTTCCAGGCAAGTAAGAGTCCAAAGATTGTGCCTTGGGTGACCTCTTGCCAGCTTTTAATATGGCAGAAGGTCTTGCTAGGTATTAACAAAACAATGCAAGCAGAAATAGCACAGTACCTAGTACACAGCAATCAGAAATCAAACCACTTCCATCAAGCTTGTTGCAAATCATAGCGACCCTATAGGGCAGAGTAGAACTGTTCCCTCGGATTGCTGGATGCAGCAGGTGTGTTCCAATCCAACCGTGCCACCAGGGCTCCTTAGTTCCTTGCAAGAACTCAATAAATGTTAGCCACGAACAATTAACATGCTCGGCTGCTAACGGAAAGGCTGAAGGTTTGACTGTATCCAGAGGTGCTTAGGAAGAAAGGCCTGGCAATCTACTGAAAAATCATCTACTGAAAATGGTACGGAGCTCAGTCCTACTCTGGCACACATGGGTCGAGATGATTCAACGGCACTGTGCCTGCTGTTACTACCAGTCCAAGTTGGGAGTTCATCAAATGCCTGTTCTTTTTTAGCATAAAAATATGCTGACCCCTTATCACCAATGGCTGCTCCAGAATTTCTATGTCAGGGAGAGGGATTTCAAACAGCAGTCTGAGTGGAAGCTGCATTTCTGTAACATGCATGCTTGTTCTTAAAATGCACCTTTGTAGGAGAATGAGGCTACCACGCTGCAAATGCTGTCTCCCCCTATGGAATCAAGAATTACCCTCTTCTCTGACCCCTAGGGATTGCTGGAGGTGGGGGGGCTGTTAAAACAGCACTGCCCAAGTCGTGAGCACTGCCAGTGTTCAGGGGACAAGAAGTTTGGGATTCCTGGAACCACCAGGCTGAGGAATATAAGAGTAGCCTCTAAGGAGAGGGACAGGCAGGTCCCACCCCAGGACACAGCAGGTGCCTCTTCTGCTGATGCCACCCAGATGGCTCTAAGCCAGCCAGCCCTCACCTTCTGCAGGAGCTGGAGTAGGTGCAACCTCTGTAGAGCCAAGTGCAAGCAGCCAGGGCAGGGGGCTGGGCTGTGAAAACATCTACTTCCCAAACTGGGCAGTGCACGGGGTAGGAGCCAGGGATAGCTCCAGGCTGGTGCAGGCGACAGCTGGGCACAGGCACCCACCGAGACCCAACAGGGCTGGGCCCCGAATTCTGGAGTCAGGCAGGGTAGGGTGCCTACCTCTGCATTCCCGACAGGCTGCAGCCCCAGGTGATTTAGGTCAGAAAGGACCCAGGCGGGCAACTCAGGCTGCGAGCCTGAGAGCTAGGGAGAACGGAGGGTCAGCAGAGACCATACCCCTCCCCTTCCCTCCCCTCCGCCCCCCCACTCCCCCAGTTCCGACAACTGCAGGTCTAAGGTTCCGCCGCCTGGAATCCTACCCACAGGGGCCTGGGTTTGCCCCCAGGACAAGGTGCGGGTGGGAGGGCATCTCCCCAGTGTTAGGTGTCCGCACCTGTCACACAAGAAGGGGTGGGCCTAGTCTGCCTCCCACATCCTTCCCTGCCCTGGCCCCAATGACAACGGTTCCAAACTCGGGGACCGCTCCTGTCACTCAAACCGGGCGCGGCCCAGGCTTAGAGGCCATGCCGAGGTCCACAGTGCTGCAGGGACGCGGGGGAAGGGGCTCCCGGGGCCGCGTCCCCCCTCCCCACGTGGCGGGGCGTGGGGCGGCGC
>NW_022111312.1:12120032-12131553 GCF_000313985.2 Echinops telfairi
ATTCTGCCCTAGTGAACAGGGGCCGCCCTGCCCACCACCCTTGGGACAGACAGCCCCCGAGGGGACCCATTACCCTACACTCTGCCAAGCTGCCGGAAGAGAGAACTCCAGCGCCCAAGCCCAGGGTCCAGTGCCGCTTGTCAGCTGGGTGGATTTCCTGCCCCTTGGGTCTGCTCCTGTGGTTCTGCAGAGACAAGCAAACAATGCGGAGGTCCTGTAAGCAGCACAGGCTGTCGTGTCGCTAAGCTCACATAAACCCGTGACAGTAAAACACTGGAAAGGACCAAAGGAGTTAGTCATTGGATGGAACCTCATGTTGTTGTTAGGTGTTGGGTGTGTCCAGCACTCACAGCAGCCCGCATGTGCAAGAGAACAAAGTGCTCAGGCTGGCGCCATCCTCACAATCATCATTATGTCTGAGGTCATTGTTGCAGCCACTGTGTCAGTTATTGAGAGTCTTCATCTTTTTTTTTTTTGCTGAACCCTCTACTTCATCAAGCATGACCCATGTCCTTCTCCAGGGACTGTCCCTCCTGGTCACATGTCCAAAGTGAGTGCTTCTAGGAAGCATTCTGGCTGTACTTCTGGTAGTACATGGTACTTTCAGTCTTCCTTGCCAACACCATCATGCGAAGGTTTCCATTCTTTTCAGGACTTCTTTATTGTCTACCTGTCACATGGCTTGGGTCATGCCCCCATACAGTAGTGAAAAGGAGGGTGCTAGATCTCTACCGGCTGGAGGAGATCCCGAAAACAAGGCTGAGTGAGAAAGTTGCAGCATAGCGTAAGATGCACACTGTTTCTTAAGCCCACACAGTATTTATTGTTCAGGGATATCCAGTATGGAAACGTGTTTTAAAACTCCAAGGGTACATTGAAGGCAGACCTGCCGACCACAGGGAAGGAAACAGAGGCAGTGAGCTTAAGGAATGTTGTACAGTTTGGGTGCCACAGAAGAAAGGCCTGGTGATCGGCTTTGACAAAGGTGACAGCCAAGAGAGCCCTATGGATGGGGTCAGACTCGACAGCAAGAGGTTTGGTTTTTGGGTCGGGTGTACAGTAAGAAGAGTTAGCAGTGCCCACACAAATCCAAGGTTCATTTATTCCTAGGATTCCCATGATCTGGGCCCTCAATGACCTTCCCTTTCTAATCTAAAGCAAGGACTGGAACAGGTATCTGATGGTCAGCAACTATCTTCCTGTTTCTTGACTTGACTCTGCCCCACGGGGCTGCCAGGACTTCACAGAGGCAGACTGGCACATCTTTTTCCCAACAGTGGCAGGTGGGTTCTGTTTACAGCTGAGCACTTAACTGCTGCACCTCCTGGAACATAGGGTAGGTACCCCAACCCAAAGGTTTCATTCATATACTCTCAGCACCGTTTCTGGAGTCGGACCTAGTTTGAATCCCAGCTTCACAATTTACCGATTCAGTGGCCCTAGGTGAATTGACTTATTCTCTCGGTGTGAGGTTCAAAGGCGGTTGAAAAGTTAGCCTCCCTGCCTTTTTGCTTACTTAACCCACTTAGCTTTGTTAACGTGAAAGCTTAGTGCAGGGCCTGCCACATGGGCGTTCAATCGATGCTGTTATGAAGACACCCAGCACAGAGCTAGCACCCCCAGCAGCTGCGCGTCTTCCTTATTAAAGAGAATCAGAATCGAGGCGGAATGTCATGTTGTCTTCACTGAGGCAGGAACCATCCCACTCAGGGAAACCATGTTCTTCTTAGATATCAAATTAAGTATTCGAGGTGCCCTTTGTGTTTCCTCCTCCATAAATACCAGAAAGAGAAAAAATTCCTATTCTAAGCAAACAGACCCTGTTGTCTTGACAACACAGATTGCCAAGAAAATAAGCAAACAAAACATCTGAGTCTTATTTTTAAAGAATACTTGAAGAGTGAAGGGAGGGGCCGAGAAGGCGTTCAGACTCTCCCTGAGTAGGCTACCACTGCCAGCTCCTGCTCGGTGCTGTGCTCCACTCACTGGAATGTTCTGTCTCCTGAACCCTGAACAGAGACCAAAGCAGCAAGACCCATCACCCCGATGTACTTGCTTTAGTGACCCCCATTTCTCCCACTCAACAGGACCGCAGAAAGCCAACAAGGGCAAGAGAGAACAGAAGAACCCTGAAAGGTGTCCCTTCAACTGGTCCCAAACATAAATAACATCATAAAAGGAAAAGCTTGACGTGAGGAAGCACGCCGCCTTTGACACAGTTTTCTGGAGGGAACAAATTCAGTCTGCCGCAAAAATCATCAGGGCGTTCATTTGCAGCACTGAAAAATGTTAGCGGGAAACGGAAAGCCCCCTGGACAGGCAGACCCATCGAGTTGTACATAGGCAAGCACAGAGGCAGGCTTGGGGGAGAAAGAGCCTAGCTCTGGGGCCTCTCAGACCTGGCAAAGAACCCTGACCTTCTGGGGCTGGGTGAAACCCAACTTCTGGGGCTGTTTGCTCCCTTGTAAAATGGGGAAGTCCCTGGGTGATACACATGGCTGCGGGCGAGCTGGGCAGTGGCCCAAGATCCATGCTTGGTATAGGGCAGATTCTCCATTATTTTTCAAGACATTTCACTTGGCACACAGCCCACCAAGTCATGCAGCTGGTCCTGGTGAGGCTGGAGACTGTCTGCTGTCTATGTTGTCCCTAAGGATCCACCTCTTGGAATTCCGAATGCTGAAGCAGACTAGGGAGAGTTAAGGCCACTTCGGGAGGATCTCACTTTAAACACACGGCATCCAAAATGACATCAGGCAAGAGAATGTATTTGTCAGAACAAAAAAGAAGTGGAGAATAGCAATTACTTCCTGGGGAATGGAATCACTTTTTACCGTATAGCCTTTAAGGAGCCCAGGCGGTACTACAGGACAGGTGTGGGGCTGCTAACCTTAAGGCTAGTGATTCAAACCCACCCGCTACCCTGTGGGATAAAAATGAGGTTGTTCGCTCCTGTAGACGCAGTCTCGAAAACCCGAAGGAGCAGCTCTACACTGACCTATAGGGTCGCTATATGTTGGAATTGAGTCGACTGCAGTGGGCATATAGCTTTTGGTAGTATTTCATTTTTATTACACACAAAGTATAACCTTTGTTCAGAGGGTAACACAATCTCTGTGAGCACCAACATGCCAATGCACTTCTCTTATCTTGGCACCGAGCCTGTTGTTTTCCAAGCAGCTGTCTTGGCCCAGTAAACATCCTAACAGGGGAGTTGTAATATACTATCTCAAAGGAGTCTGGAGACACAATGGCCCCAACTCAAGGTTGGAATTTCTGAGAGAAAGGTCAGATGACAGAAGCAGCACAATGTGCTTGGTTCCCTGTTGCTGTATCAGGGCTGCTTTGCTACAGATGCAATTTTTATACTCTAAACACAGGCATTTCTCTGTAAACACTCGAAGTTAGGATAAATTCTGGTACAGAGAAATAGCTGGCTTCTGCTTCTTGACAGGGTAGAGACCTGTAAATTGTGAACAGTGTATATTCGAGCCTCTAGCCGTCCCTTAAATTGCAATCACCTTATTTATGATGAATGCTTAGACTTTAGTTATCATCCAAAAACTAAAACCAAACCAGATACTGTGGAGTCCAACATAGCTCAGCTCTGCGGGCTCATCAAAGCAGATCAGCCAGGCCTTTCCTGCAGATCCCCTCTGGGTGGGTTCACCCCTCCAGCTGCTCAGTTAACAGATGTGTGCAGCTGTGTGCTTAACCATTCACCACCCAGAGACACTTAAGTATCCCTGGCCCTTCTGGTACATAATTCCATACAAAAAATAAAAACGTACCTTTGTAAAAGTTAGCACCCAGAAAGCACTGAAACCTGCTTTGGGTCACTGGTTTGAAAACCACCATGATCTTTTCCGACTCACCAGCTGAGCCCAATGCTTGTTCAAACTCGAAGGCCCAGACCAAGCACTGATTTAGTTGTTCACGAGGAGCATGTGAGCCTCCCCAAAGCCTGTGCTGACCCCTGGAGACAGGCATCCTAACACATGGAGCGAGTCTGAGCCCAGGTGACAAACGGTCTCTGGAACTCAGCCTGAGCAGCCTTTCTGGCAACTCTGCCCAGCTCACATAATTTTTGACACTTGCACTAACTGGTTAACCAAAGATCTGTTAAGCAACAAAAAGCTGGTCAAAGAAGAGAGAAAAGGAGAGACAAACAAGTATGTTCTTTCTAGCAACAAAATAAAACCACAGGAAAAGCAGTTTATTGACAAGAGGGTCAGCGCATTACAGACATAGCCTGTGAGGGGAACAAGGCTGAACAAGTCCACAGTCGTTGGTCCAGGTGGCAAGGCCCTGCTAGAGGTGGTTGATCAGGGGCACCCCATGAGAGGGCAGCTCCTGGTGCAGCTGCCTGAAGAGCATGGCGCAGCGGTTCCTCTCCTGGGTCTTCCCTAGGGCCTGATAGAGCCGGGCCTGGTAGTAAACAACGTCTCTGATCTGCTCTTTGCAGTCGACCTTGGTGAAGTAGCTCTTGGCTTCTGTGAGGTTCTCAATGGCCGCCTCCAGAGCTGACGTAGCAGGGGAAAGACCACACACATTTAAGGCAACACCTGATGACCAGGCTTCACGCTGGCCATCTAGTTTTGTCAAATTCGCACTTGACATTTTTCTGTCCCACTCTGGGAAAGAAAACTGACACACTTGGGTCAGATTTTTAAACAGGCCTTTAGAAATCTCCCTGCTTCCTAACCAGGAACCTTGCTCTACAGGGTTACAAGACCCCCACCCTATCTCTGTGCCTGTTTCAGGCACGCCCCCCACAGACCATTTTTAACACTGCCTAAAATTTTAATAGGTGTTCGTGAAGAATTCAGGACTTCAATACTGTCCTGAACGTAGGGTCTTTTTCCCTTCTTCTTGTTTGGTTTTCTAGAAGGGCCTTTCCAAATGAAGTATGTATGACTGCCTACCTTCTGCTTTCTTTGATGGGTCATAGGAAGCTGCGGAAGCCACCTGGCACTTGGCTACCAGGAACATGGCACGGCCTTTGTCCAGGACAGCCCCGTCGGCCAGGATGGGCTCAATGGCCATATGGAGAAGACTCAAGGCTTGTTCAGGGATTCCGAGGATGAGCTGAAAGAGAAACAGCATACATGGCCACATGGCCCACACCCGCTGCCCCTAACTGACAAGGAATCTGTTACGGCTGTTCTCCTCTGAGAGGCATCTCTGGTTGATTTTCTCGCTGACATGTGCCCCATTACAACCTGTACCACTGTCATCAAGCATGATGTGCAGCAATCTGAACAGGACGCCTACGGAGGGAAGTGGTCATTTTCACTATGGAAAGGATTCTGTCTTTACAAAAAGATTCAGCATAGATATCTTTGAGATGAGTGATTCCCAAGAGTCTAGTTTGGGAATCACTAGGGGAAGAGCAACCGCTAAGAAAATAATTCAGAGGTCTATCTAAAATAAACCAACAAACATTTGTCATCATGTCGATTACAGCTCATAGCAACCCTATAGGGCAGAGAAGAACTGCTCCCTGGGGTTTCAGAGGCTGTCAGTCTTTATGGGAGCAGAATGCTTCATCCTTCTCTCCAGTGGTTGGTTTGTGGGATCAAACTGCTGACCTTGTGCTACACCACCAGGGCTCCTTCTGCAGGTAGATAGTAGGGAGTGGGTGGGGGCAGCAAGCACAGTATATAGTAAAAGAAATGACAAGTGAATTAAAGTGGTATGCTAAAGAATGCCTGTTGAACCCAAAAGAAGTAGTAATGGAGGAAACAAAAGATAAAACCTATTGAAAACAGATGGCAAAAGCAAAATGGCAGAAATCCTTCTGCATCACCAACTTCCTTGAATATAATTGGATTAATGAAAGGCAGAGAGTAGCAGAATTAATTTAAAATATACATACCATATATACTCAAGTATAAGCCAACCTGAATATCAGTCGAGGCACCTAATTTTACCACAAAAACTGCATAAAAAAATGTGCTGAAAAACTCTGCTTATACACAAGTATATGCATTGAAAGCCCACTACGTGTCGGGTACTTTGAGGCACCACGATTGCAGTCCCTTCCTTCATGACAATTAGATCCTACTAGAGGTAGCACAGTGGGTTCATCACTGGGATGTTAACCAAAAGGTCAGTGGTTTGAACCCACCAGCTGCTCGGCAGGAGAAAGACAAGGCTGCCTGCTCTCATAAAGATTTCAAACATCAACTATAGTTTGATTTCCAAAATCTTCCCATGAATACCTGGCTCTCATTTCCATCTTCAGCCGTTGTTAAAGCAGGTCCCATTCTGGGCCAGCTAACCACTGGTGTAGTGCCAGTCCACTCCCTGAGGACAAGGTCCCCTGGCTAGGCACACAAGTCAGGAAGCAAGTGCCACCAGGCAATGTCACCCTCTCCCAAGATCACCGCTTCACAGACTTCCTGCAGAGCATGTCTGGGCTTCAGCCTTACCAAGGGGGCTCACTGTTCTACTTCTCCAAACCAAAGAGTAGTAAAACACTCTTGGCACTTAAACACCAGTTGGGGCGGGGGGTGTTGAGAGTAGAGCTGGGCTTACCTGAGCGAAAGCCAAGTTCAGCACTGTTTCGGAGGCCAAGTACTGTAGCCGGTACTCCTTGGAGAGGGCCAGAGCCTGTAAGAGCACAGGCAGCGCAATGGCAGGGGATGAGGATCGCCAGTATAGCTCGGCCACCGAGAGCAGGACGCTGGTCACCAAGAGGGAGACAAGGGTGAGATGAGGAGGGCACGGTTCACGTCACACACACACACACACACACACATACACACACGACGGGCGAGGCAGGGGTGCCCTCTCACCTGATCACCATCTCCGTGTTCTTCATCTTCTGACAGTGGACCAGCAGCTTCTGCAAGAGCCTGTGTGCCTCCGACATCTGGTTCTGAGCTTGCAGCACCATAGCTTTTCTGTAACCACAAAGCAGACCCAGGGAGAGACGTAGACCCATGGCAAGGTGTTACAACTATTGTCAATTTCAGGGCGGTGGTAATCTTACGGAGTCCCTGGATTTTGACTGAACGACACCATGTGACACTGCACGAGTGCCACATAACCTGGTCTTTCTCCTGCAGCCACTGGATGAGTATAAACCACCCACCTTTCAGTTAGCAGGAAAGTGCCTAACCACTGCCCACCAACTCAGAAACCCAAACCCTCGGCCAGTGAGCAGATACAGACTCACAGCAACCCCCTGTAGAGTTTCTGTACATCTTTGTGGGAGCTGACAACCTTGCCTTTGACTTGAACCGCCGACCTTGCGGTGAACAGCCCAACGCCTATCCCATCAGAGTTCCTTATCTCAGGGTTAGAATCTGGAATTCCTCAATGGACGGCAATCCTCCCACAGGGAAGGACTGAGCCAATATAATTTTGGTTCAAAAAACATATATACATGAATCTGTGTGCAAGTAGTGTGTGTATGGATGTGCACATGCGTGCATGCATTAAAAAAAAAAGTCCTGGAATTACAGACTGCAGAATGGTAGTGATGATTTCTGGGTGATACTGATAGTTTTCATTTTACTGATCTATTTTTCTGATTTCTGCTGTACGTCAATATGAAGAGAAAAAGTCTTCTCTACCGAAAGGAAATCAGTAACCTATGATGCCCCACTCACAGTAGTACACCAGGAAGAAGAAAGTCATCGAAAAGCCACTTCTGTCTGGGACTGAGTTGTCCCAGCTTACCTGTAAACACCCTCAATGCTATTGAGAGCCGTAATTCCAGCAACGAGTGAGTCAGCAAGGTGGTATTTGCCATCATTCATTGCTCTGTCAAACTGGATTTTCTGATCACAGAGCATCCATAACTAAGATGGAAAAAAAAAATTACTTACTATTTAAAGGTATTTTGACTTGCTGAGCAAATGTATGTAGAACTGACTCACATTCTTATTAGATTTAGAGAGGGGAAATGTTTTGTTTTGTTTCTAATTAGTTATGTGAAAAAGCATGAGAATAAAATAAGACAGAGATGTGTATCAATGCCCAGCTCCATGAATAACAACACACTGCTGTATTTGCTACAGGTAGGGTGGGGTGTCAGTGTCCTTCACAAATCCCATTCCCTCTCTTCTTTTCCAAAGCAGGCAAATAAGAGGAGTGACTGAAGCTTTAATAGCTCAAGAGCAGCTGCCCCTACGGTGCAATACTGGTCTCTCCTTGTCCAGAGGAAAAGACTTGAAAAGCCAAAGTCAGAGGAAAAGAATTAACCCAAAGGGCTGCTGGGCCACACAAACACTCGTCTCCACGATCCTGAGACCGGAAGAACTAGATGGTACCTGACTACTTCTAGCAACAGCTCTGACAAGGATCACATCCTGGACAGAATGAGAAAAAAGGTGGAACAAAACTTGAAATCATAAAAAGAGACCAAAGTTAATGATGAGACACCAAACACCCCACCCCCGAGACTATGGCCCTTAGTCATTCTTCTGGTCTGGAAATGAACTCAACCCTAGAACTCCATTTTCAGTCAAACAAGAGAAAGGTCTGTAAAGGGAATCAAAACATCAGGGAGGTGTGCATTCCTTAAAAACATCTGAAATCAAAAGGGCAGCATCTGTCCAAGGACAATGTTCAGAAGAATTGAGAAAGAAGGAAAATTGCAAACAGGAAACCCCGTTTCACTGTGGGGAATTGCAATCAATAACGTGAAACAAAATATGAAACTTTAAAAAAATAAAAGAATTGTAACTTTTTGTCCATTGTCCATCTTTAAGTTTACAGAGCAGACCATAGTTTATCATTCCACCATGTGCACACATTCTGAGTCAACTCATCCACTGCAATCCCTTCAGTGCAGCCTCTTACCCCTGGTCCTCACTGCGTTTCCTGTTTCCGTTCCTCCGTCTTTCCCAAGCCGTGTCCTTGGGTAAACGTTGCCCTCGTGATCTCCAATGGCTGATTCTCTAACATGGAGGGGAGATCAGTTCCAGACCCGAAGGGTAAGGGCCAGTCTCCACTTGTCTCTACCAACCAGTAAGTCTGGTCTCTTTCATGATTCTGAGTGCCCACTCTAAGCAGGTCCTTCTACTGTGATCAACTGGTCCTGGGTGTTGGGCACCTCTAGTTCTTCTACTCTCACAGTTGTGGACTGAGGGTTGCACGGTCTTCTTAGTCTAATTGGACTGTTTCTGTATGTCTTTCTATTTTTATCACTCTTCTTTTCCTCTAGACAGAGAGAGACCAATAGTTTCCCCTTAGATAGCTGCTCTTGAACTTTAAGGCTCTGGTCACTACTTACCAAATTAGGATACAGAACACTGTCTTTGTGAAATATGTTATGCCCATTGACCTTGGTGTCCCCAGAGATTAAGGTCCTAAACCCCCAGGCCTGGCAACTCATTCCCTCGAGGTGCTTGTGATATCTAAGTTTTCATAACGGCCCCTGTAGGTTTCAGCCCATTCATGGATATGTCTGAAACAAAGGTACACACTCTCCCTCCTACACTCATGGAGCCGCGTGTCTATCTATGGGTCTACTTGTAGATCACCATTATTGCAGGATTGTGGATACAAGTTCCTTGGCCTCTGTTGGCTTTCACTCTTACAGACCTCCCAGTGCCTTCCTCTACTGCCATTCGTTTTTCGTAATCTCCCTCTTATTGGTATTGCCTTCCCCTTAACATTTGTCTACCCTACAGGGTTGCTAAGATTTCTTAAATGAACTCAGCTCCCGCAGTCTTATACCACTCCCTACCCCTACCTCCACCACCACCCCACCCCAACTCCCTATGGGTAAAGGAGTCACAAGAAACCAAGGAGGACTTTGAAATACCTCAGCTGATAACAGTATAGCACAAATCTCCTTTGCACACAGAGGGCCAATTACCTGGGCATGCTGACTATTGGGTGGGAATCGTTCCTTCAAATGTTTTAACACTTCAGAAGCTGCAGCGAAACAACCCTAAAGTAGAAAGATGCCATTTAAAACCACTGCAAGCAGATTAAAGATGAAGAGGCTCACCCATTTGGGGGGGATAGGGGGTGACAACCTGCCAAAGACTGAGCAGAGACTATGAAACTTCAAAGGCCTGTGCTTGTTAGACTCTGATACAATTTATTTTCAAAAGAGTTTTAAATGACCTATGTAATACATGTTTACTTTGGAAAAATAACTTACAAAATACATGTTCACAACAAGGAGAGACAAATTAACTCTCACCAAAGATACAGTGTATAGCTAATGTTTTTTCTCTCTCTCTCTGGGACATTTTTCTGCATCTCCCTATGAAAAATATAAAGATCGCCAAACACACACACACACTCAATTCAAACTCATAGTGATCCTACAGGACAGAATAGAACTATTCCATAAGGCTTCTCAGGCTGCACATCTTTTTAGAAACAGACTGCCACACCTTTCTCCCTCCGGTAGAGTGGCTGATGGGTTTGAACTGACAACCTTTCTAATAGAAGCCAATGCCTAGCCCACTGCATCCCCAGGGCACCTTACAACAAATGTCTATACTCTGTTTTTAATTGCCTATAACACTGCTTATTGCATGGTTCTCCACTGTCATTTCGCCACTTCCGGCTCATAGCAACCCTATGTGGGGTTTCCGAGACTGTAAGAGAGCAGACAGCCTCATGGTTCTCCCGTGGAGCAGCTGGTGGGTTAGAACCACCGACCATGGTTACAGTTAGCAGCCTAACACGTAGCCCACATTGCCATCATGGCTCTTTGTGTTACATGGCAGGCACTCAATAAATAGCTTTGAATAAATGAATCATTCTAGTGTCAATATTGTCATCATTTTTGAGGGCCGCACAGGATTTCAATATGTAAACAGATAATGGTAGCTCCAGTAATCTTCTACTTTGGAATATTTGGGTTATTTCTATTTTAAAAAATACCACTATAAATTCTAAGTTGCATACCTCTTTGCATCCTTGTCCGATCGTTTCTTGGTATAGGACCTCAGGAGTAGAAATGTGATCCACAGGGTTTTCATCGGAAGTAGACCGTCAGTCAGTCGCCTGTGTCTGTCTGCACCTAAAGCTCCCCTAAGACCTGATCAACATCATGGCAATGTGCAAGCAAGACCATCACGTAGATGACTTGGGCTGTGAGCCAAGATGATGGCTAATTCCTACTGTCTTCTATGGAGTCCAGGAGCCCTGATGGCACTGTCAGAGTAAGCGTTGGACAGCTAACTGCAAGGTTAAGGGTTCAAACCCACCAGCTCCTCCTCAGGAAAAAGATGACTTTATCTGTTCCCATAAAGATTTCATCTCAGAAATTCTACCTAGAGTTACTATGAATCAGAATCAATTAGATGGCAGTGGGTTCTGTAGAGTCAACCAAACGTGGATTGGGGGACTGGCTCTGATAGAGATGGTTGGAGATATAGTATTTCCCTCCTGGGGGCTGTTTCTTGCTCTGTGAAATAGGAATAATAATAAAGCTGACCTTATGGGAGTACTGTAACAATTCAGTTAGAGGTAAACAAGTGGCCATCTAGCTCAGAAGCAACAAAAGTCCACGTGGAAGAAGCACACCAGCCTGTGTGATCAC
>NW_022111312.1:12141210-12153547 GCF_000313985.2 Echinops telfairi
TCTTAGTCTACCTGTACTAACACACAAGAGAACAACGTTGCACTGGCCAGAGCAATACAAGTAAAGTAAGAAAGGGAAATAAGAGGCTTGAACAGAGACTACAATTCTCTCAACTGGACCAACTCCACAGTAAACAGAGACTTTCTCAATTAATAATTTCTTACCTTTTGCCCATTATTCACATTATTTGTTTTCAAAATAACCTCCACATTCTCAAAGTTTTTCATCTACTCAGCTCTTTCTAAAACCCAAACAAAGTCCATTCCCATCGAGTCAATTCAAACTGGTAACGACCCTATAGGACAGAGACAGACTGCCCCCCTGGACTGTTTGGGACTGTCATCTTTACAAGAAGACAGATTATCAGACCCATCAGGCTAGTGGCTTCAAACCACCAACCTTTCTGTTAACAGCAGAGTGCTTAACTGCTGCATCACCAGGGCTCCTTTACATCTATACATTAGGTGAGAATTGATTTGTTTACCTACTTTTATTCCTTACAAACCCAAGCATAGATGAACAATGGAATTAACATAGTCCCCTCACTGTCCGGCCTGAATCCCACCCAAAAGTAAAACGACGATTTCGGTGAGGCGCACAATCTTTTTATCCAGTAGAGGCACAGCTTCCTTCTGGCTTTTTCAAAGACCGAAAATAGCTTCTGCACTCCCACTGTGACCTCCCCAAAATCCTTCTGGGAGTCTCTGGCCTAATGACCCAATTTCCTTTGAATTCCATGTTGTTCTTGGAAGGAAAGGCGGAGAACATGCACTAAGACAGTGATGGGTTACGGCAGTGGGCAGACTACTGAGGCAGGAGGTTTCCGTGAACTTTTTGTCCCAGGGCAAAAGCCTTCCCCTTTTCAAAGTTATTCTCGTTTTATCTCCATCTTTCCTCCTTCCCGCCCTCCTTTCTTTTTTCTTTCTTTCTTTTAAATACATCATGACCTCTGTGAGTTGCCATCTCCAGTGTCGGGATGGACAGAGGTCCACGGACTTACTAGTGGCCAAAGCGGCAGTGCAGGGCAGCCAGGTTCAGCGCAGCGTAGCGTAGGCTCCGGCCATAGCCCTCTTCCCCGTTACTTTTGCTCTCAGCTCCGGTCAGAATCAGGCGGTCAAAATAATGGAGCAGGCTATGTGTAGAACTGAACACGTCTTGGACCCGGAGATTGTTTAGGTAGCTGAGATAATGCTGAAACAAGAGAGAGAGAGAGTCCATGGCTTCAGCATGGCTTCAGTGTTCTACTTCCTCCTGTGTTGGAATAGCTATAAGCACCCCCGCCCCCTCCCAACAAGGCGGTCAGAGCTTAACTTCCGCTTCTCCACACACAGGGAAGAGAACACGTTCCAGATGCATTGGCTTGGCTCAGGTCCCTCTAGGGGGAGTCTCCAAATGAAACATGGGAATGTGGTTAGAACATGTAGCAGTTTTATCTCAGGTGCACACTACGGCTCTAGGTACATTAGCACCTGTGGGCGATACCTGAGGGGGCAGGAACCTACTTAGTTAGGATACAAAGGCATATTGTGAGGTATTTTTTAAATAAAATCCATATAGAAATTACGACATTAATTTTTCAACGTAAAGCCCAGTGAAACTTTAACTAGCTTGCTGAGTTCAAGTGATTCTAATTTGACTCTTTTCTCATTTTAACTCATAGGAAAAAACTTTCTTTCTAATGCAACCATCCTAGGGACGAAGAAGCAAAGTCCATCTAGTTCTACAGGTGGTAGAATCAGGTGTCAAATGTAGGCACAATGAAGAAAGCTTCGGGATTAAAACAAAGAAAGATAAACTCCTGTAAGCAAAGGTGTTATTGGAGGAGGCACTGTCAGAGAGGGGTGAGGAACACAACTGTTTGGCTTCAAAACCTTTCCACCTACTGGGGTAGAAACAGTGGACTTCAGAGTATCAATGGCCATGACAATGGCCCAAGGCTGGATGACAGGACAGTTATATTCTGTTGTACAAGAGTCACCGTGGGTCAGAACCAACTCGATGGCAACTAACAACAACAACCTCTAACTACCAGCCCATAGAAAGTGCTAGAGGTCGAGAAAGAGATCCAGGACCACGATGAAGAAGCTATGAGCTGAATCTGGAATGTCGGAATTGCGCAGGATAAATGACCCTGCCCCTTTAACAAATAAATAAGATGGAGATCTATCACAGAATAAAGAGAGACTTCAAAACATCAATCAATCGCTCAATCAGCCTGTTCTCTCATGTCCTGTCTGTACTTAGCAGCATGAGAGGGATGGTAAATGAAGAATATCAATACATCTACAAAGTCACTAGGTACCAGAGTGCTCAGCAACCAATGCCAAGTTGTTTACTTGCCAACAACACTATTTCTTCCAAGAACCCAGACAAATAGGCCAATCCTCTTTTGCATGACCAGATAACATTAAAAAAACAAACAAAAATACAACCACTCAGCCACACCTTCTAAAAGACTCACCGCCTCAGCAAAATCAGGATTGAATTTCAACAGGTTGTTCAGTTCTTTCTGCAAAGACGCTGGTGTGAGGGCTTTCGTCTCATCGTTCTTTAACAAAGAAGCCTGAAATTTTAAAATGACCAATAAATTACTGGAAATGTACACTGAGTGGCCTCACCTGAATTCTTTTAGGCAGCAGTCTCAGATACAGTGAGCCCTTCTCCTCTCAGCCACACACAATGCCAAGTCCGCGTCCTGAAAACACCACCCACTTGACGCCCCTGGCTCATCCTTCAGGCCCCGATTTTGCCTCCATCTCCTCCTTCTATGACCGTCTAATCTAGGTGGCTCTCTTTAGCCCCTGCATACTCCCATACACCCCTCTATGTGCTTTGCTGTGTTACCTTCTCTTAATTTACAATAAAAAAATCTTTGAACCTGTGATTTATTTATTATTAATTAGGTGGAAGGACAGGTTTTTTAAAAGAAAAAAAAATCAGCTACTCTCAACTGAAAGTAAGTGTTTTGAAAATGATGATGGCAACATAGGTACAAATGCACTTGGTACAACTGATGTATGGATTGTTATAAGAGCTGTAAGAACACCCAATAAAATGATTTCTAAAAAAAATAATAAAATCCGCTACGGAGAGCTCTGTGACACAGCCCACAGTGACAGTGGGTCAGCATGAGTCAAAATCAACTTGACAAGCTCTAGTAAGATGATGGGTAGCAACTTCAGTGATTCCGTGCTTTTCAGCACCCACTCTTTTCTTGTTGGTCAGGAATGGTATGGAATGACAGTTCTCGCAAGTACTTGTAATGTGTTACGGATTTTTTTTTTAAATAAGCAGGCCCAGGTGCTGAACAAATTCCATTCCTAAATCTGTCATTAAGTTAAATTTGTATGTGAGACTGAAGACTAGGTATGGTGAACATCTAACTCACTATGTTTGTCCTAATATGTAGCATATAGAGAGTACTTTTCTATACATAAAGGAGGCCTGTTGGAGTAGTGGCTATATGTTGGCCTGCTAACGGCCAAGTTAGAAGTTCTAAACCACACTCTGCTCTGAGGGAGAAAATTATGCTTTCTACTCCTGTAAAGTGTTACAGTCTCCGAAACTCAAAGGGGCAGTTCTGTCCTGTCCTATAGGGTCTCTATGAGTCGGTATTGACTTGATGGCAGTAAGTTTGGTTTGGGTTTTATATATAAATTACACTAAGGAAACACTGTTCCAGATACATACACCCACACACACATCCCACAAGTTACAGCCTAGATAACCCCATGGGGCAGTTCTATTCTGTCACATGGGGTTAGCATGAGAATACCCTGTATCTTATGTGTATACATATGAGCACTCTGATGGCCCAGTGGTTAAAGAAGTTGGCTGCTAACAAAAAGGTCAGAGATTCAAACCCACCAGCCACTCCATGCTTCTATAAAGATTCACATCCTTGGAAACTGGGGCAGTACTACCCTGTCTTAGAGAGTTGCTGCGAATTAGAATAGGCTTGATGGCAATGAATCATTTTAATTCTCACTCCTACCTAATACTACACTGTGAACTGTACGTTATAATCACTCATTTAATAGACATCTTTTGTGTATGTGGCAAAAGATTAACCCTGACTGTCAACACTTTTTCCATTTGGTTCTTCACCTTGTAGAGTAAAACCTAAGAGAACCAGAACTGGATGAGATGGTATTGATTTTTTTGCAGTTCCCAAATTTCCTACTTTGACAGGGTGCCTCTTACCACTCTCCTACTGCTCCTGACAGTGGGGGATTTTTCACTTTTCCTTCTCTGACAAGCTTCTGCCTTACATGGTTTCTGGCTGTGGCAGGATCATTATCATTTAGCTAGAACATATTCTGACTTGGGGTGAGGGGGGTGGGGGGTTGAGGAGTTCTTATTTCTAGGCAGTAAAACCAAAGAATCTCCTCCTCCTCCTCTCTCTCTTCCATGTTTCCATCCTCTACTTCAGTTCAAAACTTCTTTTGCTGCCCCAAGATCAGTATAAAATTCCTGGTAGCTCCTTCAAGCCTAATCCAAACACATTCACTGAGTGGAAGTTTAGTAAGGAACCAGCTTTGATTTTTCCATCGTCAACCAAATGTTGAAACCAGACCCACTACGACTGAGTCAATTCTGACTCCCGGTGGCCCGGTAGAACTGTCTCATAGGGTGTCTGAGGCTGTACATCTTTACAGGAGCGGACAGCCTCATCCTTCTCCTTCCAAGAGGCCAACAGGTATGAACCACCAATCTTTTAGTTCACGGTCCAATACTTAACCCAAGGATGCCCCGTGTCCTGTCCCCCATGTCTATAGGGGCTTTTCTAATCCATTCAAAATCCATCCGCAGAAGTGATCCAATCACTTGTACCAAAAAAATCAAACAAAAAAATCCAAATCCAATGCTGGCATTAACATAGGCAACATGGTGCTGCAAAACAAAGCATCTAGTTCAAGAGCAGCAGCCAGAGTATTGGGGGATGTCAGGGCCGTACGGTGGGTGCCCAGAGCTCCCTCTGACACCCGCCAGTAGAGAATATTGCATGGCAGGTGGGGAAGGGTCTGAGAAAAGTGAGTACAGCAAAACAGCTAAGGCAGGAGTCAGGCAAGGGGGCACCTTGGAAAACATGACACCAGGCCTTTCAACTACTTCCTGCTTGGAACTGTCCACACTGAAATGTCAGGGGAAGAGAGACAAGTTTTTTTGTTTTTAATTGGGGGCTCTTACATCTCTTATCACAATCCATATATATATCCATTGTGTCAAACACATCTGTACCTATGTTGTCATCATCTTTTTCAAAACATTTTGTTTCTACTTGAGCCCTCGGTATCAGCTCCTCATTTATTTCCTCCCTCTCCCCACCCTCCCTTCTTCATGCTCCCCCTTGCTAATTTATAATTTTTTCCCCCATGTCTTACACCGACTGCTGTCTCCCTCCACCCACTTTTCTGCTGTCCATCCCCCTGGGAGGGGGGCCATACATCGATTATTGTGATTGGTTCCCCTTACTCCACCCCCTTTTCTTACCCTCCTAGTATCACTGCTCCCCTTATTGGTCCTGGGGGGTTTATCTGGAGAAACAAGTCCTTTAAGTTACATGTTTTTTAACTGGGCTAGCTAGTTACCATTGTGAAGTGAAACTGCATCATCCCTTTAATAAACACAATTTTTGTTCAAGTACATGAAAGAAGGGACACAGAAACACAGTTGGCTGGTTGGTGAAGTAAAGAGGACCAAGCGTCAGGAATCAAGAACCCAACCCACTGCCACCAAGGGTTTCTGAGGATGTCGAGAGCTTGATGGGAACAGACGGTGTCCTCTTTCTCCCACAGACCAGTCAGTGGGCTTGAGCTGCGGGTGCCATGCCTAGCAGCCCAATGCCGATTGGGCAGTGCCCCCAGGGCTCCTTAGAGTCCGTCCAGGATAACAGAGTAACTCATGATGGCCTCAGAGGCCCTTTCAGTGCCATGGGATCCAAAAAAGAACTTATGATTAATTACACAATTAATATACCTGCTGAGACAGAAAAACTTCTGCTTGCTTTTGGGAAAGAGGTCCACTGCAGGATACTTCTTCTTCTCTAGAAAAAAAAAAAAAAACCACCCAAAAATCACAATATTGAAGAGTTAAGCTACACAATAGCAAAAATGTTCACACAAAGTCAAGAGTAGAAGAGTTCAAAACTTTAAAAATTGACTGTTTTCAGAAATGGAAAAGACATACTTAAAATGGGATGGTAATATCCCCAATAAGACTGGGACTGAACTCACCCCCGAGGACCAACTTTCAGCCAGAGGATGGCCTATAAGGTGACCAGGAACACCAGAGAGGTATGTGCTCCTTAGAAGAACCCACCGTATGAGGCCACGAGGGCAGCACTGGGCCACAAACAACACTCAGAAGGCTGAGGGTTGAAAGGAGGACAAACGGGTCAAGGAACCCAGGGAGGACAAGGGAAGAGTGCTGCTACTTTGAGGGACTTTAAATCGATGTCATGAAATCAAATAGGTACACGCTGTTGAGTGGAAAACTAATTTGCTCTGCAAACTGTCACCCAAACCACTATAAAAAGTTTTTGGCGAATGATGTACAGATGCGCTTTACACAATTGATGTGTGTATGGATTGCGATAACAGTTGTATGAGCCCCTAATAAAATGTTTAAAAAAAAAAAAGTTTTTGGGTTTTTAAAAATGAGATGATAAATGACCAGCCCAAGTTCCTGATCAATATGGCCAGACAGAGTGCTGAGTCCCAAGACGCTTTCAGCACGATCCTTTCCAACACAAGCCTATCACGATACCCTGACCGGAAGTCCTCCAGAATCGAGCCCACGCTGTGGACTTAGCACAGCGAGCTACGTCAAGCCTACCCTGGAGGTCCCACCTCTCTTTGTCCTTTTTGCCCACCCACACACCACTCCTGACGATCTTCTCCCAGTGCTGCTTCCACGGCTCACAAAGCCCACTTTCCCAGCCCTTCTTGGACAGTTGGATACCGTCCATCTTTCAATCGTCCAGACCCCAAGGCCATCATGTTGATTCCTACTCACAGTGGCCTTAAAGGACAGAGCTGAGCTGCTCAAAAGGGTATCCGAGGCTGTGATCTTTATGGGAACAAAGTGTGACACCTTTCTCCCAGAGCTAGCCTGTTAAGTTTAAACAACCCGTCTTCTGGTTAGCAACCTAACGCTGTACCCACTGCACCAGCTTGGCTCCCTCAGCATCCTATCTCCTGTGTCACCACTCACTGAGCTCATTCGGCTACAGATGCCCTTGGACAGACCCCTGCTGACCCTACCCGTGCACACAGCAGGCACTGAAGGTGTGAGAAATGAAGGCAGTTAGTCTAATTCCTCGTGCCAGGGAAAAGCAGGAACACCTGGGGAGTGGGCTATCAGCAGAGCTGGCTGCATTTCTTCTCTGAAGAAAAGTGAGCTAAACACATTCCAATCACAAAGTGAAAGAAAAAAAGGACCAGGACTACACTAAGAAGCTTCTGGTCATGTGATAAAACGCCAGAAAATAAATCACAGAGAGAAAACAATGAAATTTTCACCTTTAAGTAAGTCAAGAAATACACATTTGAAGGCTGAGAGAAAAAATGGGAGGGGATTTCATGGCTGTGAGCCCACCTTTGACAACTGGTCAGTATACATTTCACCACCTGGTTTTGAATAAACAAGGACATGTATGTGGTGTATCCGATTCAACACAAACATAAACAACTTAATAACAAGTAAAACTGTCTTTTTAGACAAAAAAAACTGTAATATTTAATTTGAATTAGTTACCAGAAAAACGCTATAGACACTTTGATCTAAGTGATACATTTCTTTCATTTCAATGATGAAATCCAGACCCCTGTATAGACATTATTTTCTAAAACCATCCACCTTCACAGTAAAGATACTGGATGAGCCTCAAATCAGACTGATCTGAAAGAAAGGCAACCCAAAATTGGAAAAGTCTGAATTTTAACAAGTTTCTTAAGAAGTGACATTTTACAATGTTCACAAAGTAGCTACAACAGGCTTGTACGACCTATATCTCACTATTCCACAAGGTCGGCGATTTGAGCGTGCTAGCTGCTTCACAGGAAAAAGATGAGGCTGTCTACTCCTTTAAAGAGTTACGGTCTCAGAAACCCACAGGGATGGCAGTTCTACTGTGTCCGGCAGGGTTTCCGTGAGTCACAATGGACTCGGTGACAGTGAGGTGGTGCAGGTTACTGCTCCCTCGAGGAGCCCTAGAGGCACGCCGCCATTAAGCTCCACCAGCTGCTTAGCAAGAGAACGACGCATGGCTGTTAGCTTCTGCAAAGATCCGCTCTGCCCTCTAGGGTCATTATGAGTCAGAATGACCTTGACGGCAGTGGGTGTAATTTGGGATTTTTTTATTCTTCTTCACTTACCGACCAACTGCCTCATGATCTGACATTTCATCTACTCCTTGGCCACCTTGCACCTCAATGACATACATCTGGCAGGAACAATTGCAGAGGCGTGAGGCAAGAGTGAAGAGGGCTCTGATGGCCATGGTGATATACCAACTTGTCTCAGCTGTGGTTCTGAGAGTTTAGCAGTTAGGTAATCTGATACTGTGATCTTTCATTTCCATACTGATTTTCACCTATCAACCTGGTCTTTGAAATCTAACCATGTGGATAAGTGAGGAGTGGATATACTGCCTAGAAGCATTGTTTTTAGAGGAATTAACTAAATAAGATGGTGACAATGATGATATGATCAGAAGACTGAATGATGAGAAAGCCCATGTGTATCAATTTCTGGACAGAGGTGCTGGTGGTGAAGGGAAGGTGTGCATCAGAGAGCCAGCAAATGAACTCTGATGAATGGAGACAGGCTTGTAGGAAGCACACTACTTCCCAAGTCAGAGGCCCCTGGAAAAGGAAAGGGACTCCTGGCGGAAAAACCTCAGTTACCTGACAGATACATCGAGCTCCTCTTTCTCCATCTTTCTTTCGCCCTCCTCTCTATTTGTCAGTTCCATATCCGAATCTTGCACTGTCTTTTTCTCACCATTTTGGAAGTACTGTTGAAGGGCAGTGTAGAGTTTAAACACTTGACTGAAAGAAAGCTTACTGTAGGCCAGAATCATATGACGTAGAAATAAACCTACAAAATAAGAAATGAACCATGATCAAAGCATTAACTGAGAAATAGGCTACCTGGTGTTGATGGCTATCTGCTGCGAACTGAAACAAGGCACTTTCTGTTGCTGTCTCTACCGCTGATCTGCTCTCGCTGATTCTGCAGAGAGCTGGTCTCTGCTCACACGCCTGTACCATCCATAGTATCCCTAATTGGCCTCCAGTGCAGTCTCATCACAGCTGTTACTGCTGCCGTTCGCTGCTGGTCAGTTAACCTCAGGTTCACACTGACCCCATGACCGACGGAACCAAACAATGCCCACCCTTGTGACAGTCTGCTAAACAGGCTTCAGCACTGCTTCCAGACTAAGACTACAATAGTCTTAGCTCCATCTGAAATTATCTTTGTTTACTTTTTACTGTTGGGCTCTCCCACCAGGAGGAAGGTTCATTTCTATTTCACCTGGTGAGTTCAGAGCCAACCACTTACTTAGAAGGACACTATCATCTAATTGAGGCCATGCAAAAGCCAGCTGGACTGGGGCATGGATCTAAAGCTGAAGAAGAAAAGGTCAAGAATTCAAATTCAATACCCAGAAATGATCTGTAATCCTTAAACTAAAACTCTCTCATGAAGCCATCATTAAAGTAGGCAACAGCTTAGCCCAATTAATAAAGAGCACACGGTTACTGGATAGAATTTTCTGAGTATAAACTGATGAAACAATATGGCAGCGACAGTGAGAATGGCGACCCAGTAAATATGCAACTGATGTCACCAACCTGTTCATGAAGAGTTATGAGTGAATGAATATTTGGCTGGGTATATTCTCACACACACACACACACAAAAGTATCTAAAGTTTCAAGAAATTCCTCATACTTTCTCACCTTCGACCTCATTTTAATTAACTTCTCTTTCATAAAAGTTTGGTGGGTTGCCCCACTTCTACCCACCACAGCTGTTCAAGGCAATCAAGGGGCCCAAGGATTGTGAGAATGAACCTAGGGACGCTCGCAGCCCTCAGGGATCAGTTAGCACCCAAAAGATGCTCTTCCTCAAGTGGATTATTTAAACATGGATCAAAACGGCCAGGCAACAAATCCACACTCTGCCTTATCCACACACACCCCGCCCCCCTCCTCCCTGTCACCCTGGGTTCTCAGGTAGAACAGGAAAACGAGGCGTGTGATTGAGAAAGCTGCAAAACTGCCCACGGCCACGGTGTTCCATACCTACTACACTTGTCTTGTGAACCTCTGGCTCAGTTCCCGAAAAAGAATCCGAGAGGTCATCAAAAAACTGCTCCATGTCCTTCAGTTCTCCTTCCGCCATCAGTTTGATTCTGTGGGTAAACAAGGAAGTGTGCGTTTTAATAAGTCCCTTTTCATGCCTCACAATGACCATCCCAAATGAGTCTATTTTAAAAAGCAATTCAGGTAACGGCCATTTCTAGTTCTTTTTTTTTTTTAAATCATTTTATTGGGGACTCGTACAACTCTTTATCATAATCCATACATCCACTGTGTCAAGCACATTTGTTGCTATCATCATTTTCAAAACATTTTCTTACTCCTTGAGCCCTTGGTATCAGCCCATTTCCCCCCCCCCCCGCCCTCCCCCTACCTCCCTCCCTCATGAACTCTTGATAATTTATATATTATTATTTTTCCATGTCTTGCACTGTCAGATGTCTCCCTTTACCCCCTTATCTGTTGTCCATCCCCCTGAGAGGAGGTTATAGGTAGGTCATTGTGATTGGTTCCCCCTTTCTCCCCCCACCTTCCCCCTACCTTCCTGGTATGGCTACTCTCAATAAACTCCCAAGGAGTTTATCTGTCCTGTATTCTCTGTTTCCTGCTCTTATCTGTACCCATGTACATGCTCTGATCTAGCCAGATTTGTACGGTAGAATTAGGGTCATGATAGAAGGGGTGGGGAGCATTAAAGAACCAGAGGAAAGCTGTATGTTTCATCAGTGCTACACTGCACCCTGAATGGCCTATCTTCTCCCCAAGACCCTTCTGTAAAGGATGTCCAATTGCCTACAGATTGGCTTTGGGTCTCCACTCCATACTACCCTCCATTCAGATTGACATGATTTTTTGTTCTGGGTCTTTGATGCCTGATATCTGATCCCATTGACACCTCATGATCACACAGGCTGATGTGCTTCTTCCATGTGGACTTTGTTGCTTCTGAGATAGATGGCTGCTTGTTTATCTTCAAGTCTTTAAGACCCCAGACACTACATCTTTTGATAGCCGGGCACCATCAGCTTTCTTTACCACATTTGCTTATGCACCCATTTGCCTTCAGTGATCGTGGCTGGGAGGTGAGCATCTCAGAATGCCAGAATATTAGAACAAAGTGTTCTTGCATTGAGGGAGTACTTGAGTAGAGGTCCAATGTCCACTTGATTTCCTTTCTTTAGGTTGGTGTGGCCTTTAGTCCTCTGATGATAACTACTAGTCACTGGGGGTTATTTAAATTTAAATCACAATTAAATAAAATTAAGAATTCAGCCCTCCAGTTACATCACTCACACTGCAAACCCTCAATAGCAACATACAGCTAATAGCTACCATGTTGGACAGCACCAATATAGTGATTTCTACCACCATTTAGTTAAAAAGCCATTCAGAGGTTCACATGTAACAGTGATGCATACAGCAAACTTGATACTCCAAACGGGACTCTCACACTTCTGAAAAGCCATCGTCGCTGGAGTGCTATAAAAACTTTATAAACCCCCCCCAAAAAAAAAAAACTTTATAAACCCCCCGGAGCCCGAGCAGTGTGAAAAAGAGGCGAGAAGGACCCCCAGATTGACCAGAGCCTGCGCGCCGCTGCATCCCCTCGTCCAGCGCCTGTGCCCCGCCGCCATCACCACCATGCCCAAGAGAAAGGCTGAAGGGGATGCTAAGGGAGATAAAGCCAAGGTGAAGGATGAACCTCAGAGATCAGCAAGGTTATCTGCTAAACCCGCTCCTCCAAAACCAGAGCCTAAGCCGAAAAAGGCCCTGCGAAGAAGGGGGAGAAGGTACGTAAGGGAAAGGGGAAAGCTGGTGCTGGCAAGGACGGGACCCACCCTGCGGAAAATGCAGACGCCAAAACAGACCAGGCACAGAGAGCTGAAGGTGCTGGAGATGCCAAGTGAAGTGTGTGCATTTTTGATAACTGTGTACTTCTGGTGAGTGTACAGTTTGAAATACTATTTTTTATCAAGTTTTATAAAAATGCGGAATTTTGTTTTACT
>NW_022111312.1:12153647-12158152 GCF_000313985.2 Echinops telfairi
GGGGAGGGGCAAATGTCACTAATAGGCTGTCTCCAAAGCTGGATAGAGTGGAAGACAACACCTTGTCCTGCTAGTTTTGAGAGACTCCCTCTGGGTTCCCAGGAGATGGGATTCCCTGACATTGACACGTTAGCCGCCTTGGCACAAACACCTTGTAAGAGAGGAAAAGTACAGCTTTGTTTTCACATCCTCCATACCTTCTCCCTCTCTGCCTTCAGCATAGACTTGACTCCCATAAACCCAGAGACCTGTTGGGACTTGACCTCAAAACATTGGTTGTTAGTATACTGGGCGATCTTGACTTTCCCGTGACGCCATCCTCATGGCATACCTCAAAAGAGCAGCGCCACCTTTGTTCAGATTGGTAATTCTGCCGTGTTCATTTCATTCCCTGAAAGTCAGGGTGGGCTCGTGAAAAGTTGTCGTAACAACATGCTAAATGTGAAATGTCCACCCTCACTCTAAACTTTCCCCATCCAGAGCATCAGCCTGAGACTTCAGTGGGTTTTACAGTGGCTTTCTGATTTCGGTAGTCCATTGAAGAAGGGAGTTTGGAAGTTGTTATATGCTGTTAACAATCATCTGCCCATGTCCTGCCTGAATACCATGATTGCTTATGAAAAGTATCTTTAATAAAGCTGATACAATTTGAAGAAAAAAAAGAAAGAAAAGCCATCGCTGATTATTTTCTTAATCATAGAACTGTCCACATATTGTGTCAACCTGTACAGATAGAATTCTCTGCAACAACTAAAAAGAAATGCATACAATAAAACATGTGAATATGGTAATCAATTCTTTAAGAAGCTGCTGCAAAAAGTATGTCTATTGTCATCCCGTTTTTTAATTTAAGAAAACCCAAACAAAATAAACCCTTTGCCGTCAATTCCTGCTCATAGCAACCATAGAGGATAGACTAGAGGGGCCTCTACGGGTTTTCAAGACTGTAAATCATTACAGGAGCAGACAGCTCCTCTTTCCTCCTCCGACTGGTGGGTGAGCAGCACTTGACCCACTACACTACCTGTGCTCTTTAGAAAAACCACTCTGAAAAATACTGTCTCCAAGACCCAGAACAAACTAATAAAAACATATTGTTGAGAACAAAGGTGGTCAGAACAGAAACCCAAAGCCCATCTGTAGACAACGTAACATCCCCCCACAGAGGGGTCATAGGGAAGGGATGAGTCAAGCAGGGCACAGTAAAGCACCAATGAAACACACACTATTCCTCTGGTTCCTTGAGGCTTCCTCACCCACCACTATCATGACCCCAGTGCTGCTTCTCACTTTGGACTAGCCAGAGCATGTACACAGGTATAGGTAAGAGATAAGTGCTCAGGACACGTGGAATCCAGGGACAAGAATGGGAATAACAATACCAGAAAGGTAGGGGGGAAGAGGGGAAGAGAAGGGAAGAAAGGGGGAACTGATCGCAATGATCAACACATAATCACGCACACCCCTCCAGGAGGAAGAACAATAGAAACCATGGAAGAAGGGAGAGAGGGCTGGTGTGAGCTCTGAAAATAATAATTTATAATCTATCAAGGGGTCACGAAGGTGGGGGTGGAGAGGAGCTGATATCAAGGGCTCAATAGAAAGCAAATGTCTAGAAATGAATGATGGCAACATATGTAGAAATATGCCTGATACAATTGATGTATGGATTGTAATAAGAGTTGTAAGAGCCCCCAATAAAATATCTCTTAATAAAAAAACAAATAAAATACCATCGCTTTAAAGAATTACCATATGCACTTTTCTAACTTTCATCTCCCCCGACACCTTTTCCTATATACCACAGTTTACCTGATCTGGACTGAATTCGCCAGTTGAGGACAAGATTCTTCAATTAACTTGTACAGTTTGGACAGTGTAATATCCGGGCCCTGGGTAAAGGAAAAATAGGAAGGTTATAAATTAATTCCTTAAACTTGGAGATTGATGACAAGTTGCAACCATGAATGCATTTACCAACCACTCTGCTGGGGACATTCATCCCAAACATGAAATTTCAGTTCAAGTAGGGAAATAGCTTGTTAACTCTAACACAGAAGTCTACTTGACAGTTGCATGCCACTTTTGTTTCATGGGTGGAATCATTTGAAATAGAATAAGACAATGTGTATCCAGAGGATTCCACTATTCCTTGCCGCCTTAGCTTCAGACTCTGTGGCAAAGTTGTAACATCCCTGATTCCTACTTCCTCATCAATAAAATGGGAATAATGCGTGTCTGAGGCAAAGGTTACTACTTAATGGGAAGTACTTTTGTAATACACTAAAACGCAGGTGTTTTCTTTTTCATCTACAAAGAACATTCACGAACATCCAGAGGATTCATGAACACAACCTCATCGGCTCCTTCCCAACACACTGTAAAGTGAGACAGACAGACAGACAGACATCCTACTGCTGAAGTCCATACACACTCCTGATAGAGGCAAAACACGGGCAACCTCAGCTGCGGGGCAAAGTGCCATCTGGGTGAGGGTTAAAACTAAACAGTGGTTCTTCTTTGAAGAGTAAGTTGGCAGTAAACATGACAATTCCAGATGTGGACACCCTGTCGTTGTTACGTGTACCTAGTCCATGCCAACTCATAGCGGGCCCCTCGGACAACAGAACAAAATACTGCCTCGTCCAGGGGCATCCTCACAATGGTCAGGTTTGAGTTCATGCTTGCAGCCATGGTGTCAATCTAGCTGGTGGAAGGTCTTTCTCTTTTTTCATGGATCCTGTATTTTACCAAGCAGGATGTCCTCCACCACTTCCCAGCTGTATCCCTGGGACACCTTACCCAGGTTCTCAGGTCAGCGAAACCCAGATCTTACAAGCAATCTGGGATTCTTTCTGGCTTTTGGTTTAACTATTTTTTCCTTTCATTAAAGTGTCTATAGAATTTGTCTATTAACAAACATTCAAGCCAGACCTCAACTCTTTTAAGTATTATCTGACTGAAAGATTCATTTTAAGCCACTCAACCAATATGTAGGAGCCCTGGTGGCATTGTGTTTATGCGTTGGGGTGCTAATTGCAAGGTCAGCAGTTCGAAACCACCAGCTGCTCCTAGCGCGGAACAAAGACTAGGCTTTCTACTCCTGTGAAGACTTGGTCTTGGGAACTCACAGGGGATACCTGTCCTATAGGGTCTCTGTGTGTCACCATCCACTCACAATAGACAAAGATTTGTCATTAATAACTTAAAATGTTAAAAACTTGATAGTGTGCACTCTTTGTAATTATCTTTCCTCCTAGAAGTTTCTTATATTCATTCAGTCACCATTTCACGTGTTTTATTCCATTCTGACATGTTTTACGTTATTTTGCAGGCACGTGAAGTGCTTAGCTGGATGTAATCGATGTTAACTGTTAGTCTTTAATCACTTGATTAAAGTCCTCCTCGGCAGGGAGGCCGTATTTCATCTCTGCTTCTCAGCATCAATGCGATGGCAGGAGTGTAGTTTGGTTTTTGGAATTCTCCAACCCCCAGGGTCCGCGCGCAATCCAAGCTGACAGATGACAGAGAAGCTGCAAAAGTAACTCGCCCCTAATCATCATTCAAAGAATGCTGGCGGCAGGACGTGACCCTGCACAAAAATGAAGGCATGCAAAACCCCTGGCCTGTTACAAGCGTTCAATACCCGCGGAATCCAGCACAGAGCAAGTGCTCAGGAGAGGTTTGCTGAAAGAGCAGGAGCCTGGCGGGGGCCCCTCACCTGCAGCAGCGGTAGGAGCAGCTGGTTGAGCCTCCTCCGCTCCACGAGGCTGACGGCGCCCTCGCCCGTTCGGCCCATCTCGTTCAGCAACACCAGCACCGCGATCTTATACGGTGTCACCCAATCCTTGATGCCGAACACGTTGGCGTGCACCACCCCATTGGTCATCATGGGGTTGAAGTAGAGGCTCTCGTGGACGCTGGCCATGGTGACCGAGCCTAAGGCACGGGGCCCCAAGGCCACCACGGCAAGTTTCCACCGCGCAGAACACCAGCACCAGTCTTAGGCCTCCTTCAGCCGGCGCCGTAACCCAGGAAACGGAGGCGGGGGAATTCTCGCGCTAGTGGCATGCCAACAGCCAATCAGAAGAGCCAGAGAAGAACACGTGGAAGAAGCAGAGCCAATCAGAATGTCCAGGAGTGTATTGAGTCCCAAAAGGTGGTGCACCTCAAAACTGAGTCCCCATGGAAACACTTGCAGAGGAAAAGTAAGTTCCTGGGCAAGAACTCTTTCTTGATGTGAACCTGGACTTAAATGAAAAGAAGATTCACGTCTGTGGATGGAGGCTGCCCGTTTATTCACTTATTTTTGAAACAGTTAAAAAATTTTAATGGCTATGTTTAAAAAGCAACAAAACTCAACTTACATCTTTAAATCTTGTATTTGATTTATTATGTTTCATTTCTTTCTTTTAAAAAATCATTTTATTGGGGGCTCATACAACTCTTAACACAATCCATACATACATCCATTGTGTCAAGCATATTTGTACATTTGTTGCCAT
>NW_022111312.1:12158767-12164405 GCF_000313985.2 Echinops telfairi
GAGCTCTCTTTGTCTCCTGAATTAGTAATAATGATTGTCTTCCCAAACCTGCTGCTGTTCAGCCAAACCCAACTCCATGCGACCCCAAGTTTTGCATGGGGTTTCCCTAGCTATAATAATTATCAGAGCACATCTTTCAATCTTTCTTCCACAACGTCGCTGGCTGGGTTTGAGGAGCCAACCCCAGCTCAGCAGCAGAGCAAAAACCTCAGTCCTTTTTCCTGCATCCTTCCCTGCAGACTCCAGCACCTGTGCCTCCCTATCAACTGTTTCCTGTTTCCATAATGCCTACTAGAAAACAAAAATGCCCCCAGATTATAAAACTAACTCTTTCATGTGCATGTTTCTTAATATGTCTACCAAAAAAGTAATGTCTTAATGATAATGCTCAGTATTGATAAGATTTGGAAGAAACTGGTAATTTCACATAAAACTGGAAGGAACCTGTGTTGTAGAGCCCTGGGAAAGGTTTATCTGTCAGGAAAAAGAAAAAAATATGAGCTAGAAAACACTTCAGATGTTTCAAAAAGAAGGAAGGCAATGCAGCAAAGTTGGTTACTCAGGTAATGGGAGATCTGAGAAGCCACAACAGAGCTAGAGATTAGAAAAATAAGATGCTCCGAATACCAGACCCAGAACCACAAGGAAAAGAGATGGTGACACCAGACCCCAGAGAGGAGCAATGGCGGGGCTGGAACCACTGCAGGACATGTCATCTCATGCAGAGAAAGAGAGCAGGAAATACCCCCAACGGCTGTCTTCCTCCCACCCTCCACTCCCCCTCCAGATCTTCCTATTGAATTCAACTAGTTGACTCAGGAGCTGGGGAAAAGATATGTGTAACCATGACTATTATCTAGTTCCAGAACATTTTCATCACCCCCAAAAGAAGCCCCATAGCCATTGGCAGAGCCTCCCTATCTCTCCTTCCCCTCATTGCCTGACAATCAGATTTAATCTACTTTCTCTCTGTGTAGGTTTGCCTGCTCTGGACATTACATATAAATTATTGTATACAATATGAAGCCTTTTGTTACTGATTTCTTATATTTAAGAATCATGTTTTATATTTAGCATCACGATTTCAAGGTTCATACATGTATGCTTTTTCACTGGTTCAATAATATCCCACTGTATGGATAGACCACTTTCTGTGTATCCATTCAACACTTGATGGATATTTGGGTTGTTTTCACTTTAGGCTATTAAAATTGTGCTGCTATGAATATTTGCATGCATGGCTTTTTTTACTAAATACTTTTGGTGGGGGCTCCTACATCTCTTATCACAATCCATACAATCATCCATTTTGTCAAGCACATTTGGACATATGCTGCCATCATCATTTTCAAAACATTTTCTTTCTACTTGAGCCCTTTGTATCAGCTCCTCATTTTCCCCTTCCCTCCCCCCACATACATGTTTTTGAGTGAACATATATTTTTAATTCTCTAGGTACATGTCTAGGAGTGGAATGGCTGGGTCATGTGGTAAGTAGATGTGAAGGAAATGGCATATTCAGAGCCTCAATAGATAGACTCTAATATAATGTGAGGAAAATGTGGAACAGCATCTCAAATTCATAAAAACAAAACCACCTCTAAAAAAAGGCGGGGATCAGGACCAATATTGAGAGCAGCAATACCAGGAGGAGAAGGGGAAGGTGGGGGGAGAAAAGGGGAACTGATCACAATGATCTAAATATAACCCCCTCCCAGGGTGGGTGAAGGGAGACATCGGTCCGTGTAAGACATGACAAAATAATAACAATTTATAAATTATCAAAGACTCATGAGGGAGGGAGGGAAAAATAGGAGAAGCTGATACCAAGGGCTCAAGTAGAAAGAAAATGTTTTGAAAATGATGGCAACAAGTGTACAAATGTGCTTGACACAATGGATGGATGGATGGATTGTGATAAGAGTTGTATGAGCCCCAATAAAATGATTTAAAAATTTTTAATTAAAAAAGGGGGGGCAACTTACTGAGCTGGTTGAAAACTGGAAGACTACATATTATCTTAAGATCTCACTCAGAATTCACTGCTATAGAGTTGATGTCAACTCACAGTGACCCTATAAGACAGGGTACAACTGTCGCATGAGTTTCTGAGGCTGTAACTTCTAATGGGAGTAGAAAGCCCTGTCTCTCTCCCGAGGAGTAGCTGGTGTTTTCAAACTGCTGACCTTTTGTATTCCAGCCCAATGTGTAACCACTGGGTTACCAGGGCTGCTCTGAGATACTACTCTTCAAACCTTGAACTGAAACTAACCCCTCAGGCCACCTGGTAGCTAAAGAATAGATTGGCTCGCGAAAGAAGGATTTTCACCTTTAAGTGCTGCACGCTTTTAAAAAACCACCTGCCTGGGTGATCAACAATGACTTTAAAACAAAGATGAGAATGCAAGGGACAGAGAAACTATCTACATGGGAAGAGAACAATCTGGAAGGAAATTGTGGTAGTTACACAATTTCATGTCAACCTGATAGATAGGTGTAGGGGTGGAGTCACAGTCTGATGATGCCTCCTTGTGGGTGTGGCACTCTCATGAGGATTCTGGGAACTTCCTCTTTCTCCCTGGAGGTGGGCCACACTCTCTCTCTACTTCACTGTCCTGTGGTTGAGACACCCAAAGAGCAAGAGGAGCCATGTGGAGACCTGCGCAGGTGCTGTGACAGACTTTTCACCCACCAGCCTGTGATCTTCCTGCATTCAACATCATTGTGAGTGACGACAGTGAGTCTGATGAGGAATTTATGAACTACTATTAGACATATGGGCTAATATTGGACTTGTGGACCTGATCTGGACTGGGCTGGGATGTTTTCCCAATATACAATTGCTCTATGATATAAAGCGCTTTCTTACACACACATATGAGTGTCTCTGGATTTGTTTCTCTAGTCAACCCAGGCTAACACAGCAATAATGAGAATGGTCAAACATTATGAAGAATGTAACTGATGTCACTGAACAATTTGTTTCCAAAATCTAAAGACAAAGCTATCCAGTCAGTGCTGACTTAGTGACTCCAGTGGGTTTCTGAGACTGTAACTATTTACGGGAGTAGAAAGCCTAGTCTTTATCCTGTGGGAGCTGCTGGTTTCGAACTGCTGACCATGCGATTGCAGCCCAATGCATAACCACTACCCCACCAGGGCTCTTTGAACAATTTGTTTTGATGTTGCTAAATGGGAACTGCTATGTAAAATAAACCTGGACTGAAAACCCAATGAGATGTTATTTTAAAAGTGGCAGTGTATTCCAGAGCAGCTGCTTCATTTGACATTCCCACAAGTTTGCTATTTCATCATGAACCACTTTCCAAGGTGTCATGAAAGAAGTGAATTTATTCCCAAAGATTTGTAAGTTATAACGGATGATGGTGTTCATGATTGTATGTCTCCCTGAACACCGTGTCTTCCACACTCATGGGCAAAATGTCACCAGCAGTGGCATTCAGGCAGACAGGAAAGCCAGCAGCATGACAAGACTCCTGCTGACCCCGCTGTTGATGAGATCCAAACCCTCACTGAGGTGGCTGTGCAAGTCTTAGCCACCACATTAGGAAAAAGAGATCAATGCCCGGATTACTCAGAGGCAAGAAAATGTAACATGTGGGACCAGGTCTCCCTTGTGGCTGCTTACCCACTCTCTTTTGAGGAGCTGAGAAAACCCAGCTGAGGAAAGAAAATAGCTCCTAATGAATACAATGAGCCCTGACACTGAGAATCCTGCAGACTCTCCAGTTGAATCAATACAGAAAGTCCTGGGTAATGAACTGAGCTTGCTGGAAAAACTTGATCGCTACCCTGACAAGTGTGGTAACATTTAAGTTTCTCAAAGCGCCCACTCGGACTGAACTAACCTGGCTCCCTAGGGAAAGGAGCTCTGTGTCCCCGGACCTCCAGTTTCATTGGTGGAGATATCTGCATCTGCAGCTGAGTTTACATTTCTATTATCCACTCTCATTATTGGTTTATTGGAATCTACTTCAAGGATCTGTGTTGTTTGTGGAACATTTTTTTTATTGGTTTGGGTGAAAGTTTATTGGGCAAATTCATATCCTAGGCAATGATTTCTATACATTTTTATGTCTTGCCTTTAGTACCAGTTCCCTCAATAAGAAAGCACTCTTTCTACTTCCTTCCTGGGCTCCCCGTGTCTGTTAAGTCATCTTTTGTGTATATTCCTGCCTTTTGAACTTCGCTGTTGGGCCAATGCTGCCTCTTTGGTCTCGGAAGTTTGATCCTTCTGAGAAGCATGTCCCTTCCTGGTGATACTGTCCACTTTACAGACCTGTCAATTGTTTCACTAGGAGCCCTGATAGCATAGTGGGCTGATAACCTCAAGATGGGCAGTTCAAACCAACCAGATATTCTACAGGAGAAAGATGAGGCTTTATGCTCCTGTAAAGATTCACAACCTCAGAAACCCAGAGGTGATGGTCCCACTCTGTCCTATGGAGTCAGTAAGACCCTTGATGGCAAGGAGTTGGATATTGTTTGGCCTAAAGGTGATCCAATTTGGGATTTGAAGGTGTATAAGGGGCCATACACTCAGGGGCTTCCACCAGTCTATCAGACTACTAAGTCTCATCTTTTCTATGATTTTGAGTTTTGTACCACATTTTTCTCCCATTCTAAATGGGGCCTTCAATTCTGTCCCTGGTGAGTTGGGTGCAGTAGTAGTTGAGCACCATCTAGTTCTTCTGGTCTCGGGCTGGTAGACACTGCAGTTCTTCTGGGCCATTGGACCTTTGGAATCATTATTTCATTGAGTATCTGATGTCCTTCACTCTGCTTTGCTTTGGCTGATAAGACACGGATGGTTATGTCTCAGATGGAGACACTTACAAGTGGACACTACTCTACAAGTGGACACTACTCATGGAAGCAGAATGTAGAACAGTCTTTCTATATGGCCGTATCAATTAATTAATCTAGCTGTCTCCAGAGTCTATGGTCCTAAGCTCTCAAACTCAGTAACTCAGCCCCTTGAGGGGTGTGTTTCTGGCTACATTTGCATAACTTGCTCCTCTGTATGCTCTACTATGGAGAGGATATACATACCTGTAGCACATACAGATATGGATGTAGAAACATCCACTGCCGAGCTTATATATGCTAATGCGTATACTCCCTATTTGGCTTACAAACCTACCTATGTATTTACTTACAAATTATTTGCTTTGACTGTTACCAGAGGCTGTGTATATGGGAGTACTGACCATTGTTGCCATTTCCTCTGCAACCTCCCACTGTCTTCTTTTGCTTTAGACCTCAAGTAGCTCTTTCCACACATTTGGTTGTTGTCACAAGTTTATGAGCCCATTAGACACTCATCTTTTTCATGGCTTTGCAGAGACCCCCAATCCAATCTCAATACTTGACGTAATGGCAGTTCCTAGTATAAGTGCCTGCTTTTAGTAGTCGAAGTGGAGACTAACTTTGCTTGCTGCCTTTTCTTCTTTGTGAGATGTTAGTTTGTTTGTTTGTCCAAATGGCCTACATTCTGGATGACCGGAGCTTCCAGACCTGTTGTGTTGGAGGCTGCCTCCCATCCATCTGTGTGTCCTACTGCGGTGGCTTATGTGTTGCTGTGATGTCACCGGTGCTTCAAATACCAGCAGGGTCA
>NW_022111312.1:12166631-12168137 GCF_000313985.2 Echinops telfairi
CCCCCCTTCGGCCCCCAGGAACCCCGCCTGGGCTTGGCACCTTCTCATGGACCCACTCTGAAGAGGCCAAGGAGGCAGGAGGCAGAGGAGCAAGAGGCGGGTGCGCCCTCCTCTACCCCCTCCCCCCTCCCCCTGGCCAGCTGTCCCCCCCACCCCACAGCCTCCCCATCTCTCGCCTTCGTAGAGTTTTATTCCTATCTTCTTTTTGTGAGATATTTTTTCCCGTGTGTTTATTTTAGTCTTTTTCAAGATGAGGAGAAAGAAAGGACCCAGCTCATGGGCATTTTACAAGAAGTATGAATCTTATTTTTCCTGCTTGTCCATGATGGGCGTTGGGGGGGGTGGGGGCGCCCCTCCTGTGTCGCCTCCGCAAACGGTGTTGCACTGTTTGCATGCGCCCGAGGCTTGGATGTTCGTGTACCTCTGCTACCCACCTGCCTTGTGAGATGGAATTGGAATAAACCGCCCTGCAAGGGGAAAAAAAAGAGAGAAAGAATTGGGGCCACAAGTCGCTCTACCAGAGGCAGCCTTCTCTCAGGCCCTTCCCCATTTATTCTTGAGCCTCAGCTTTTTAGGCCAAAGAAAAGAACTGACTTCCAAGGATGAGAACATGCCTGCGGGTGTGTTTTTAACCTTGGGTTATAGCAACACATTGTGGGCTGAGTTGGATTATTTTATATCTAGTATCTCTATTCCTTTTTTATTCTCTCCCCCAAAATTACATCTTCACTTCTTACTGGGACCAACTATGAATGAATCCTTCTAATACTAGCATTCAACAGCAAAACCTAACTTGGCAAAGTCTCAGAGATTGAATCCAACAACCTGGAAACACGCCGTAGCGTGTTCTACTGACTGTACGGAACACCTGTATCTCTGCGACAGCTCAGTTTGAAATATATTAGATCAAAGCCTAGCCAGTTTTGAGGCGATGATTAACCAGGCCTCATTTATTGGGGAATTCAAAGAGTGTTCATTCGTGGTCCCCTGTCAAAGCAAGAAGGGCACGTTTCCCACTAAGTCCCCGGACTTCTGAGCACAAGTCATTCCATCTTAAAAAGTGGGTGTTTCTTTGATGCCTTGTTTTTAGGCTCTTGATGACTTTGTACCACAAAAGCAATTGTGTCACAAGAGACCGTGCTGGTCTCCTGCTCGGTGGAAGTCCTTTGAAGGGTATTTCATGCCTTGTAGCTATAGGAGTGAAAGGAAGCAAAGTGTTCGTCAGGATCGTCATTTGTGTCCACGAATGAATAACAGACAGAAGGAGCTCTGTTGATACAATGATTAAGCTCTCAGCTACTAACAGAAAGGTTAGTGGTTTGAACCCACCCAGTGGCTCCAGGGGATAAAAAAACCCTCCTGATCTGCTCCAGTAAAGATGATGCCCTAGGAAGCCCTAGGGGGAAGTTCTATACCCTTTCAAGTGGGTTGCTAAGAGTTGAATTCAACTCAATGGCCCCCAACAACGACTAAAAGTCAATGGTTTTCAGACGCGAGAAAGGTTTC
>NW_022111312.1:12174513-12176119 GCF_000313985.2 Echinops telfairi
CACTGAGTTTCTGTCTGGGGTGATGTAAAACTCTGGGGAAATGGATAGTGGTCATGTTTGTACAGCATGGTGAATGTCATTAATGCCCCTGAATTGTACACTTGAAAATGGTTACGTTGGCAAAGTTTTAGGTTTATCTCTTTCACCATAATAAAATGACACACTATATTAGATAAAGATTCTGCACAGAACCGCTTTCAAATGTTGAAAAGCAAGGATGCTTAAAAAAAAAAAGAAAGAAAGAAAAGCAAGGATGTTACTTTGAGGATTAAGGTGCGTCTGACCCAAGCCATGGTGGTTTCAATTGCCACCTATGTATGTGACAGTTGGGTAATGAATCCGGAAGACCGAAGAAGAAGAATCAATGTATTGCGATCATGGTGTTGGCAAAGACTACTGAACGTACCATGGATGGCCAAAAGAACACACAAACCTGTCTTGGTCAAAATACATCTAGAATGCTCTGTAGAGGCAAGGATGGTGACACTTTGCCTCACGTATTTTGGACATGTTGTCAGGGGAGACTAGTCCCTGGAGAAGGACATAGTGCTTGGTAAACGAGAAGGGCAGTGAGAAAGGGAAGTGAAGACCCTCAACAATATGGATCGACACTGTGGCTGCAACAACGGGCCCAAACACGGAAGCACTCTGAATTCCATGAATCCCACAGTGAAGTGAAGCAAAATTTTGAACATATTTACCCTAGTCAAATTCGCAAGTGGATATAGTATCAGGTCAAGCGGATATGGTGCAGGACCAGGCGGTGTTTCGTTCTGTTCTACATTGGGTTGCAGTGCGTCAGTATCAACTCGAGGGCACCCAACACCAAAAACACAATACAATGTTTAAAGGAAAGAATTAAGTTTGTTGGAAATTTTAAAAAACAATCAAGACAAGGTCAAAGAACTGTCCTATGGAAATCTTGTCAACAGTCTTCAAAAGAAAAAGTTCTTTCAGTAAAGATGTGGGGGCAGAGAGTATTGTTCAGAATCATGGTCTTTTTTGTTCTATAAAAAGTGATTAAAATCTTTGTAAACCTATAAGGTAGAGGATTTTGGAATGAGGATAGACAAAAGGGTGACCTTTTAGGGAATAATTATGAGGAGCCCATATATCTTTCTATGATTTTAGATGGATATAGTAGTATAGAAGAAGCACTGGTGGAATAGTGGGTTACACAGAGGGCTGAGGCTCCCTGCAAAGTTTATGGTTCAAACTTAACAGCCGAACCTTGTGAGAAATAAGAGGCTGTCTGCTTCCATAAAGCATTTACAGCCTCAGAAACTATAGGGAGCAGTTCTACTCTGTCCTATAGCGTCTCTGTGAGTTGGAATTCACTTGATGGCAGTGGGTTAGGGATATAGCAAAATGTGAATCCTTTTATTTTGCATAACCTGACATTGGAATTTTCAAGGTAGTTCTCTTTAGCTCCATGCCGTATACCTTTCTCAATGTTTACCTTGTTCATTTATCAGCTGGCTTCATGTCCACTTTGGTTGTAACTTTTAGCTGTAACCGTGCATGTGCGTCAGCCTGTCTGCCTTGGATTGTAAATGTTTACAGGCAAGAAACAGGGTTGAGCTAATTCTGTGAACCATTTCATCTG
>NW_022111312.1:12178025-12179057 GCF_000313985.2 Echinops telfairi
TTAGGATAAGGCTTGTTATTTTAATGAGGCCATATCTTTGTATGATGTATCTTTTTGTTTTAATTTTTTTAATTGTGGTTTCAGTGAAAGTTTACAGAGAAAATTGGTTTCAATAATTCATACACATTTTATTTTGTGACCTTGATTGCAATCTCTACATTGTAACATTTATTCTACTTCCTCCCTATGTTCCCCATTTCCATGTCTCCTTCTTTTCTATCCCTACCTGCCTTCTGAGCTTTAATCCCTAGGCAAATGCTGCCCGTTTGGGCCCATACGGTTGATTGCTCTAAGGAGTGCCTACTGCCCTGGTTTTATGTCCCTATAGACTTATAGGCCTGTCTATTATTTGGCTGAAAATTGAACCAAAGAGGTGAGTTCAATTGCAGGTTTGGAGGGTGACTATGGGCCATTGACTTAGGGGTCCCAGAAGTCTCTATCAGACCAGTAAGCTGGTCTTGCTTATGATTTTCAAGTTTAATTCACCCTTTTATCCCACTCCTTCCACAACCTCCTTTTGTGATCCCTTTCAAAGAAGTCAATAGTGATAGCCGGGCATCATCTAGTTCTTCTGGTTTCAGGATAGGGAGGCTGGAGTTCATGTGGTCCCTTAGTTCTTCAGCCTTATTGTTTCCTTGCATCTTTGATTTTCTTCACTTTCCTTTGCTCTTGGCTGGGAGAGACCAAATAGTTGCATGTTACCTAATGTCTTTGGAGATGTGAGAGAAGCCCATAAGCACAAAGGGGGGAAAGGACTTCTAGTCTCCTAAACTGTGAAAAAATAATGTCTCTTTTTTATAAAGCCATCCACTTGTGGTGTTTCTGTTATAGCAATACTAGGACACTAAGACCTAAGTCTTCACCTACAATTCTGGCTTGCTGTAACAGATTTCCTGCGTGCAAACCCCTGTGTGGCCCCAGGTGGTAGGTGTCTCTTCTTTGGAGATGTAAGTAACTATCTTTGTGTTGAGTTCCCCCATACAAAGAAGCTGTAATCATACCTCTGACCATGATGATTAGATGTCCTTGTGA
>NW_022111312.1:12179798-12184467 GCF_000313985.2 Echinops telfairi
AGAATGATGAGGGCAACAAATGTACAAATGTGCTTGACACAATGGATGTATGCATGGATTGTGATACATGTTATACGAGCCCCCAATAAAATTAGTAAAAAAAAAAAGAAGAAGTCCTTGTGCCTTTTGCTCCCAGAAACTCAACTGAAATTCTTGGCTCTGACATCCTTGGGTCAAAGAAACAAAAGCAGAGAGATGCTCTCTGTTCTAAACTAGAACTCCTTTAATCTTTCACGGGTGGTGTGGGAGGCTACAAGTGGTTTTGTCACAGTTCTCATCAGGGGGAAAGGAGGTTTGAGAGAGCTCTTTTCAAAGTACTGAGAGGGAGAGATTTAGGGTGTGTTTGGCTACAGAACCAGTACCACCAGTTGCTGTGCTGTCCAGATGAATCCATGGTGACCCCATGTATGTCAGAGCAGACCTGTGCTTGATAGGACTTTCAATGGCTCAGTAGTAGATCAGTGGTAGTTTAAGGAAGTAGATCACCAAACGTTTTTCTACGACACTTCTGGAGGTATGCTATCCACCAGAGCTTTTTGCACCATCTCAGGAGGAGGAGGAACAAACCTATCTTGGAAGAAGTATAGCCAGAATGTTCCTTACGAACGAGAACAGCACCACTTCACCTGACGTTTTTTGGATATGTTACTAGATGAGACAAGTCCCTGAAGGAGGACATCAAGCTTGTAGAGGAAGACCCTCAATAAGATGGATTGAATTAAACAGGGAAAGAACATTTTCGATTTGTCCCTGGAATGTAGAATTTGGTTTTAATTTCCTAAGTCTCTTAGTAAACATGAAAGTTAAAATGGTGTAGTAAATTATATATATACACACACACACACACATATAGATAGATAGATAGATAGCGAGAGAGAAAGAGAGAATGTTATTTTAAAGTTAAATTTATAATTTTCCTGTTCCAAGTTTAAATAATACATTTTCTAATTTGGGGACTGGGGGAGTGTTATGTTTTTCATTACTTAAATATATTGTCAGGTATGAAACCCCACAGATAATTTAAATCTTTCTGTTTTAAGTAAAGGTCTGATTATTAAATTCTTGAAAAAACCATTGTCACTGAAATTGGCAGTCCTTATTTAAGTCCCTTTTATTTTTACATTAGACATGCCAGTGTGATGGAGAAGGATTTCTTAGAAATAGATCACACTTTTAAACAGTTTTCCTTGAGAATGTGGTTTGGGGTGTTCAATTTTACTCAGCTCTGAGCCTTGCTACTAGTTTCTGGAAACTGAGACATCTGTGAGAGCTAAATGTTATAAATTTAACATGAACACATTTTTTTGATTCAGAAAATAAAATCAGGTTTTTCAAAAAGTTAAAAAAAAAAAAGATGGATTGACATTGTGGCTACAACAAAGGGCTCAAACATAGCAGCAGTTGTGAGGCTGGCACAGTGCCAGGTAAAGTTTCACCCTGTGGTGTATAAAGTAGCTAGGAGTCGAACTCAACGCAGTGGCATCTAACAAGTACTACCGCCATCCACAGAAAATAACTCCATTTGAACATAAACATAGTAAAGCAAAAAATGAGTTCAATCATAGAATTTTGTCTTACAACTGGAGAAAAAATATGTCGAATACAATATATGTGTTCTTTAATATTTCCCATCTTCGGACCATGCAAACATCAGCCTCCAGGACCCTGAGACTAGAATTAGTGGTGCCTGGCTACCACTGCCAATGGCTCTGATAAGGATCACATTTAAAGGTACTAAATAATGTGGGAGAGGAACGTGGTACAAACCCCCAAATCATACAATAGATGAGGCTTACTGATTGGATAGAGCCTTGTGGGACCTCTCAGACTATGGTCCTCAGTCACCCTTTAGGTCTGGAGCTGATCTCACCTCTGTGTTAGAATAATCAACTATTCAAGATCCAAGTACAAAGTTTAGAAGGTTAGGAGAGAAGAAGGAATGGAAACAGAACACACAAGGAGGAAGTGGGATAAATGATGGTACATTGGAGGGATTGCAATCTTAACTTGAAACAAAGTGTGCATGAAAGTTAAAAATAAGGTGGGAGCGGGGAGGGAGGGGAAAAATGAGGACCTAATGTCGGGGGTTTAAATGGAGAGAAAATGTTTTGAGAAACGATGTACAAATGCGCTTTACACAATTGATGTGTGTATGGATTGGGATAACAGTTGTATGAGCCCCTAATAAAATGTGTTTAAAAAAAAAAGAAAGTTAAAAATAAAACAATTATAATATCTCTTTTATGAAACTGACTCCATCTTTATTAGTATAGCCACGTGTTGTGAGTTGAATGGTGGCCTTCCAAAAGATATGTCCACCTGGAACCTGTGAATGCAACCTTATTTGGAAAAAGGATCGGTGGTAGTTACATAATCTGGTATCAATTTGGGACTTGAGAGGATTAAAAGTGAAGGGGTGGAGTCTAGTCTATCAATCGGGCCATAGCCAATGAGGTCTCTGTGTGGGTATGACCTTCTCCTGAGGATTCTGGGGACTCTTGTATTTCCTCCTTGGAGGCAGGAGACTCTGCGGACTCCCCACAAGACACCCCTGAGGAAAAGCCACATTGACCTACTCTGATGCAGCCAGAACCCTTGGGGGTTGGAGAAGTCACATGGAGACCCCTGCTGAGATGCTTACAACATCACTGGATCCACAAGACCTCCCACCCACTGGCCTGTGATTTTCCTGCATTTGGCGCCATTGCATGTGTTTCGTGAGACTGAAGAGGACTTATGATATTGGACATATGGGCTAATGTGGGACTTATAGACTTGATCTGGACTGGGTTGGGATGTTTTCTCAGTGTTCAATTGCTCTTATATATAAACCTCTTTCTTATTCACATATACGTCTCCCTGGATTTGTTTCTCTAGTCTACCGGGACTAACACAGGATCTTTGCAAATATAATTAAGGATCTTAGGGTGACATAATCTTGGATTACCCAGGTGGGCTTTCAAACCATTAACAAATGTCCTTATAAGAAAAAGAGAAGACACCAGGAAGAAGGGCTTGTGAACAAGGAGGTAGAGATTTGAATGATGGGGCCTCAAGCCAAGGAATACCTGTAGCCTACAGAAAGCAGAAGGTACAAGGTAGTTTTTTCCTTTGAGCTTCAGAGGGCGCACACTTCTGGTGACAACTTCTAGCCTCCAGAACTTGGAGATGATAAGTTTATCTTCTCCAAATCCACCAGTGTGTGATGCCTTGCGATTGAGGCCCTAGGTACTGAAGACATGAAATCTGACATTTACTTTTTTTCTTGTGGCTGTTTATAAGCTCCACAAAAAGAGGGGTTTGTCCTTTGCTTAGTTCTTGGTACTCAGTGGGCACACAGTGGCCACAATGCGTGGAATGAAATGAGATATGACTATCAGTGGGGAATTATGCTGACCTAACATTTCAGTGGCAGGTTCCTGATCTCCCCAACACTGTCTGATGTTTGCAGTATCCATAAAGAGACCAGATGGGAATGTAGTTTATATACGAGAAGGAACTTGTTTTGCAAGGTCTTTTATTAGAAGAACAGTGAATGGACATGAATGCATAGGGCACTGGGCAGCCTGTACTAACTTTCATCACTGCCTCATGGCGTCTCTGGCTGGAGAGCTCACTTCTGTGGCTCAGTTTCCCAACCCATGAAAAGAAGAAAGCCTTTCAGCCTACTCAGGGAGATTGTTGGTGTGGAGAGAGCCAGTGAAGTGCTCCAACTCACTAGTGAGAAATAGAAACTGGCCCCAGAGGATCTGTTTCCCTCTCTGGCATCCGACTTAACATTCTGTTTCTGTTTTACTTTCAAAATGAAAAACAATTTCAACCCATCGGCCAAGTTGAAAACATAAGCTACCACTTAATAGTCATCTCTAATTACTTGAGAAGGACATCATGCTTGGGGAAGCACGGGGTCAAGGAAGGCAAAGAAGACTCTCGGTGAGATGGATTGACACAGCGGCTGCAACAAGGAATTCAAACATCCCTACTACTGTGGGGATGCTGTAGGATCAGGCATCGTTTTGCTGTTATACATAGGGTCTCGATGAATCACTCGATGAGTCAAATCAAAGGCACCTAACCACAACATCTCCATTTTAATCTGACAACCAAACCCATTGTCATCAACTTGATTCTGACTCAGAGTGACACTTTATAGGGTTTCTAAGACTGTACATCTTTATGGGAGCAGATAACCTCATCTTTTTCCAGCAGAATGGTACAGGGTTTGAACCCACACCTCTGTGGTTAGCAGCCCAAAGCTTTGCCAACAACATCAGAGCTCCATTATATGGATGGGAAACATTAAGGCAGAAGAGTTTCTCCATTTTAAGACTGGGGGATATCAGGAAGAAGAGGTGGCTTTCTTAAGTGGAATCAATGTTGTTTAAAGTTGGTTTTGTTTTGTTTGTTTTTTTCCTGTGGAAGAAGCCAGTCGTCAGAATTTTCTGATAAGACACAGATGAAACATTCAAAGGAAGAGATACTTTTTCATTTTATGAGGAAACTTTATAAATAGCTACAACTTTGGCATCTGCAAACTCAAGATAAGTGGGGAGTATTGTTCTGATCTTTGAAATCATGAAATGGTCAAGTGAAGATGGAGTACCTTGACTGGGTCAAATAGATATGATTGCGAAGGTGACAGAGGATAAGTACAATATAGTATACCAGA
>NW_022111312.1:12185216-12189651 GCF_000313985.2 Echinops telfairi
CTTAATCTTCTCCATATGTGCAGCTGGTCTCTCCAGTAAAATGTGTATCGAAGTAAAAAGTTGTGAGGGGAGACCAACCTCTAACACTATCACAGGTTCTTAGAAGCAATTGTACGGTTATAATATAGAGAGATTATAGTAAAGTCATGGAAGATAGGAGAAATAGGAAAGAAAGTAAAATAAAGGAGTCAGACACATTTACGGTAGCATGTCACCTCTGGGACGGCCATGATCTCAGCAGCCAGGTCTGAGCAGAGAGCAGGAGGACAGGGTGGGAGAAGAGAGTGTCTTTTCTTTATTCTAACCAAGGCCTATGTATACGTAGGGATGTGATTATAGGTGACCACATACGTCACAGGAAGGGGCTGTACAATAGGCATATGTGTGACTGGAAGGGGATGAGCTAGGGGTGTACACGCAATAGGAAGGAGAGGGATTAGGGGTACACATGTGACAAGTGGGTAGACCCTAGACTCAATATGGCAGCCTAATCTTGGTCACCTTTGAGTGGGCTTGACCTCCTTGGGCTCTCCTTCAGGGAAACAATCTAATATCCCTATCAGAAGGGAGTGGGCTCTACTTAGGTGGGACAGACTATACAGTCTGATTGCTCTAGATGGCTGATAGCCCTTATGGAGAATAACCACTGACCTGCTTGCAATAACCTCCAAGTGAGTGTACACTCATTTGCCATGTGTAGCAAACAGCCTTAGGTTTGGCATATATTTGGGGGAGACAACCTGGGGAAAAGCCTCTTTATATCCCACAAAAAGTGATTGTTTTCTTATGGTTCCCATAGACGTTTCATCATGTTTAGTGCATTACTATAAACCTTGAACACCACGGGACTCAGGTAAAGTGGGACTGGTGATGCTGGAAGTGCTCCCAGGAAGCAGAGAAAAGTCATGACATTACTATGTCATCACCAGTTGGACTGCTTGACATCTACTGTAGATTGAGCTTTGCAGCTGTGGTTGCCCACCATCTCAAGATAAAGAAATACAGCTCAAGGATCATTGTAAAAACTTAAAGAACATTCTTGGAGCTGTTGCTGCAAGTGACATATCTTCTATTCTTGTATGCAAAATGCAGCTTGCATGTGGATACAGTGTGTAATGCATACAACATACAAAATACATGGCAATTGTTATTGTAAGACTTAGGCTAGTAGTAGTTAAATTTTTGAGAAATAAAGTTATACATAGATTTTGAACTTCATTGGCTGGCATCCCTAACCCTTCGCTGATCAAGGATCAACTCTATATATTTTAACACATTACACACACACACCCTTAGGTGATGGGTCCATGTATGTTCATGATACTATTCTGTTTACTTCATACCTTTGAAATTTTCCAGAATAAAAAAAGGTTTAGTACAGCAAATTGCTGACCAACTTTAGCAAAAGGCTCATGTGGTCTTCCTCAAAAGACATGTTATATTTGAATGATTCTGTTACTGGGATAAAAATGGCTAGTCTCTGCCCTGTTGTTTTCTGAGTATAAGCTGTGTTAAAAGAAATCCTGAAACTTATAATTAGTTAATAATAGTGGTGAGGAGGGTGTAAGAGGCCTGGTAGGGATTGATCAAGGGCAATGTAACCGAGAGGAATTACTGAAACCCGAATGAAGGCTGAGCATAATAGTGGGACAAGAGGAAAGTAAAAGGAAATACAAGAAAGAACTAGGAGGCAAAGGGCATTTATAGGGGTCTAAATACAGGCATGTAAATATGTAAATATATTTATATATGATGATAGGGAAATAGATCTATGCACATATATTTATAGGTTTAGTATTAAGGTAGTAGACTGACATTGGACCTCTACTCAAGTACTCCCTCAATGCAAGAACACTTTGTTTTATTAAACTGGCATTCCATGATGCTCACCTTCCCAACATGATTGCTGAAGGCAAAGTGGGTACACAAGCAAATGTGGTGAATAAAGCTGATGGTGCTTGGCTATCAAAAGATATAGCATCTGGGGTCTTAAAGGCTTGAAGATAAACAAGCGCCCATCTAGCTGAGAAGCAACAAAGCCCACATGAAAGAAGCCCACCAGCCTATGTGATCACGAGGTGTCGATCGATAGGATCAGGTATCAGACATCAAAGAACAAAAAACCTATCATTGTGAATGAGGAGCAGTGCAGAGTGGAGATCCAAAGTCCATCTGTAGTCAACTGGACATCCCCTTAACGAAGGGTCTCGAGGAGGAGACGAGCCAGTCGGGGTGCAGTATAGCACCAATGAAACATACAACTTTCCTTTAGTTCTTTAATGCTTCCCACACCCCCACCCCCCACTATCATGATCCCAATTCTACCTTACAAATCCGGCTAGACCAGATGGTATACACTGGTACACATAGGACTGGAAACACTGGGAATCCAGGACAGATGATCTCTTTAGAACCAGTGCTGACAGTGGAAATACTGGGAGGATGGAAGGAAGGTGAGGTAGAAAGGGGGAACTGATTACAAGGACCTATATATAACCTCCTCCCTGGGGGACGAACATCAGAAAAGTAGATGAAAGGAGACACCGGACAGTGTAAGACATGACAAAATAATAATTTATAAATTATCAAGGGTTCATGAGGGAGGGGGTGGCAGGGAGGGAGGGGAAAAATGAGGAGCTGATACCAGGGGTTCCAGTGGAAAGCAAATGTTTTGAGAATGATGAGGGCAACAAATGTACAAATGTGCTTGACACCATGCATGGATGTATGGATTGTGATAAGTTGTGTGAGCCCCCAATAAAATGATTTTAAAAGTGAGTTAGTAAAACTTTTGTTGCTTTTTTAACTTAATGAGAGAGGTTTGAGAACGATGAAGCTGGATTTAAGCACACTATGCATTCAATAGTGGGGTTTTTCTTGAGGGGCTAAGAATGAACACACACATGTAAAACTGGGAAAACCACCTAACTTGAAGAACAAACCCTACTACAGCCCTGCTAGTCATTGAACTGAACTGCTACCAATAACCCCATGTTTTGGCAGTCTAATTTTCTGTCTCTGAAATAAGAAGTATTTAGGCTGCTATAATTATCAGTTAGCAAACAGACCAGTTTTCCTGAAAAACAACTGGTACAATTAGTACACAATTAAAAGAAGGGTGTCATTTATATAATGTTTAAAACAAAGGGAAAAAACCGTGACTAAACTATGAACCACTAAGAAAAAACGATAATGTTTAAGCCCCAGACCTATCTCAAGCTTCAGTGGATCCTAACTTGAAGTCTTAGAGAGCACACATTTATGAGTAAGCTTAGCGAATTTTTTTTCTCACTATCATACTTATTCCCAGTCTCCCAGAAAACATTTCTTGGGAGCTTGCTTAATGCCAGGCACAGAGATTATTTTAAAATGTTATTTGTTTGAAAATGTTCCCCAATACTTAAATCTTTCCCCAACCTTAATTCTTTAAATGTCCTTCTCTGGCAACCCTCCAGTTTTTTGGTTTTTTTTAAACCCTCCAGGTTTTTTAGCTCTTTCTTTTTCATTATCTCTCAGGATCTTCCTTCTTTTTTTAAAAAAACATTTTTATTAACACATAATTTACATATCAAACAATTCAATAATTTTATCATTTAACTGTATCAAAGAGAATTGTACAATCATTACTACATCAATTTTAGCCAATACCCCCCCATGGCTAAATCGCCTTTAAAATGAGTTGTGTAATCACAAATTAGTAGCATCTTCCTTCTTGTTATATTAAAACAGCCTTATTGAGACATTAATTTGAAAATCATACAATTCACCCATTTAAAATGTATAATTCAATAGTGTTTCATTTGAGAATAGAAAACACACAATCTATATTCCTACCACCATTGTAAGAGAATTCCAATTTCCCCACATCTTCATCAGTACTTAGCCTGTTTCCCCGAAAGAAAGACATCCCCTGAAAATAAGACCTACTTACAGTTTTGCCTCTTGCTGAAATATAAAGCATCCCTCGAAAATAAGATGTCCCCAAAAATAAGGCCTCCCCGATAATAAGACCCCCAAAGCTACCGTAACTCTGGACTCTGGACCGTAGCGGTGGGCACCGCTGCGCAGCTCACTGTTAGCCACAGCGCAGCTGGAGCTGACAGGAAATGCAAGGTCTCTTTTAATAAAACAATGAAATAATAAACAATAAATGTGTACTGCATTCTTCTTGCTGGAAAAATAAGACATGCCCTGAAAATAAGACCTAGCGCGTCTTTGGGAGCAAAAATTAATATAAGACACTGTCTTATTTTCGGGGAAACAGGGTAGCAGCTGTCTTTGATTTTTGTAGTCATCCTTATGGGGAACTATAAGGAGCCCTGCTGGTACTGTGGGTTAGGTATTGGGCTGCTAACTACCAGCTCAGTGGCTTAAACCTACCACCGACCTCTTGAGAAATTCAAGGCTGTCTGCTTCCTTAAAGATTTATAGTCTT
>NW_022111312.1:12189968-12215546 GCF_000313985.2 Echinops telfairi
GAATAATGAGGGTAACAAATGTACAAATGTGCTTTATACAATTGATGTATGTATGGATTGTGATGAGTTGTATGAGCCCCCAATAAAATAACTTAAAAAAAATTTATAGTCTTGGAATCTCTAAGGAGTTCTATAACTCAAGCAAGTTTTTACAAAGTTTCTTTGTGCTTAGATTATTAGAAGAGTTAATTAATATTTTTGCTTTCTCTGAAGCCCAGCTGCTACCTTGACATGGGAGATGAAAGGCTTTCTTTGTATTCTCCCAAAGAAAAAAAGAATCCCAGGACTATCCTAGATGAGAAGTTAAATCACATTATTGGAGTGGTGCTTGAAGGAAAGAAAGTGAGGAAAGGAAGATAGTGTAAGGAGGCCTGGTGGAGAAGTGGTTGTATGCTCGGCTGCTAACCGAGTCAGCAAAAAAATCTGGCCATCTGCTTTGCTAAAGATGACAGCCTTGGACACCCTATGAGATAGTTCTAGTCTGTCTTACAGGGTCACTATATGTCAGAATTGATTTGACAGCACTGTTTGTTTTTTTTTAAGTCAATGTATTATTTCAGTCTGACACAGGAATAGTATAGTTTTGTGAGCTTATAAAATCTGACATACTATATATCTAAGCAAATCTGTTAAAAAGGAACAGAAGCCTTAGGTCCTCATAAGGAGAGATGACATTTTTAAATTATTAAATACTGGTTGCAGTGCAGGTGAAAAGAAGACATGCAGGACAGAGTAGGCAGAATGTCATCAAATTCTAGTTTTCTCACTCTGAAATGTTTTTGCAGAAATCAGTATTGTTAATCTACAACCTCAACTTCTCTAAAAAAGGCATTTCCAAGGGACGGTGCTAGGATTTGGTTATTTTGACATGGCTTTAAAAGAGCAGCTATTGGTGATGGGATGTACAAGGAACCAAATGCTTTGGAAAACAGTCTGACGGTCCTTCAAATTATTAAACCATAAACTCACTGCCTTCAAGTCAATTCTGACTCACAGTGACCCTACAGGACAGAGTAGAGCTGCCCCTGTGAGTTTCCAAGGCTATAAATATTTTTTTTTCTTTTTTTTTTCTTTTTTTTTTTAATCAATTTATTGGGGCTCATACAATTCGTCACAATACATAGATCAATTGTGTAAAGCACATCTATACATTTGTTGCCCTCATCATTCCCAAAATTTTCTTGCCTCTTGGGTTCCCGGAATCCAAGGCTATAAATATTTATAGAAACTGAAAGCTTCATCTTTTCTCTCTTGGAGTGGCTGGTGGTTCTGAACTGCTGGTTTTGTGGCTGGCAGCTCAAATTATAACCCACTATACCACAAGGGTTCGTTGATTAAGTCAGAGGTTCACCATTTTGGCTTTTATGTATATACCCCCATCAAAAAGAATAAAAACATATATCCACACAGAAATTCTGTCCACACATGTTCATATACAGTATATCATTACTCACAATAGCTGGATTACTGAGTTCTGGTCATATTGTGTCATGGAATATTACTTAGTCCTAAAAAAGCATGAAGTACTGATTCATACGACGATACGAATGAACTTTGAAAACTTTATGCTACACGAAAGTCAGACACAAAAGACCACACACTAATGAGATTCTATTCATATGAAACCTAGAGAGGTACAAAGTAGGGGGAAGGTAGTATGAGGTGTTTGGGGAATAGGGGTTTGTTTTAGAAGAAAATGTTTAAAAATTGCACATTATCTGTAACTATGTCAAAAACCATTACTCTGCACCTTTAAATGAGTTAAGGAAAAAAAGTATGGAAATTTGAGAACTCTTGGTTCTTCAGGTACTTGCGTTCTCTCCTTAGTTTTGAAAGCCTTCGCCTTACCCTCGAAAGAGAATGGAGGTGATTACGGTGCGTGAGAGGGAGGCCCCGCTCAGTCTAACAAAAGCCTTCAGACCAACTGGCCTTTAAAAGTTTCCTATGGCCCTTCACGCCCTCCTCACAAAGCCAAACCTCCGCCACAGGGTTCTCTCAGCCGACGCCTTGTTGAGCGACCCAACCCACAAAAGCGCTGGGGACAGCGCCCCACGCCACGCCCAGCCCCGCCCAGCACTACGCGGGGCGGAAGAGAATCTTCCCGCCGTCCCCCCCAACCCCCCCGGCAGCGCCGGAGGCCCCGCCCCACTTCCTGCACCCTATTGGCTCAGGTGACCGGCCCCCTGAAGCTCGGATTCGGATTGGCTAACTCGACCGCCGCTCGGCGCGCTTCCCGGGGGCACCCGATGAGCGTGGCCACGCCCCTTACGTACAGACGCTCGGTCGCCGCGGGAGGTGCCTTAGTCGCTATCCAGAAGGAAAGAGGTCGGTGCCGCGAGGAGCTGCTATGGTGCTGAGTTCCCGGGCAGAGGCGACCGAGACGAGGCGGTCGCGGCCATGAAGGTGAGGGGCTGGTGGATCTGGGAAGACCCTCCTCGCCTCTCTTGGCCGGCCCGGGTCTTCCTTCAGCCCCAGTGGCTACCCTGCGGGCCCGGTACCTCAGAGAGGTCCGCGTCGGGGCTCCCCTGGCCGGCTTCTGGGGGCCTGACTGCCCAAGGTGGAGATTCTGGGCTCTCTGACCCTGCCAAGTCCCCTCGGCATCTCCAGTCAGCGGTCCCGGACGGGCAGGGCGAGGGGGGCCGGGCCGCTTCCCGAAGGGCCTGTGGCATAGCCCCTGAAGCTCGCCTGTCTCCGTGCCTTTGCCTCGAGCGAGCCCGCTAGTTTGAGTCCTTGAACGAACTCAAATGTCGGGAACACGGCGGGACTGTCGCAGGATGCGGGACGGAGGGCAGAGGATTGTTACGGGGAGTCGAAAGGCGTGGGGGTGGGTGGGGGCAGGGTAACCTGTTAAGAGATGCCTCGGGGCGAGGGTCCCTCTCTGAAGGCTTTCTCCCTCGACTTTACGCGGTGACCGTGACCTAGAGCGTTAGGAAGCCGCCTGAAGGCGTCGCCAGCGCCACTAGGTGCGCAGCAAGTAATTTGGCAGCCTGAGTTCTCCTAGGTGGGTGTAAGCGTGGGCGCACCGCTGAGTGCGAAGTTTAACAAAAGGGGGGTCGGGGTGGGGGGTGAGCTGCTTTGGCTTGGTTGCTGAGAGTTCCGAAGTTCCCAGCGTAAACCAATCGAGGTTATCGATTTGCTGGCTGAACTCAACCCAAGTAGGGTGAGTCATCAGGTGATGATTCTCTGACACAGCCGACTTCCATCATCTCAGTGAAGAGGCATGCTGGATATGACTGAGGAGTACAGTCAAGTCAACTGCTGGATGGAAACAGAGGGTCAAGGTCGACAGAAGATTGATAGCCAGTGCCAAGTGGCTAGAGAGATTTGTTACCCTTCTAAAACGGACCCTATCCTGTAAATAGTTGGTTGAACATTTACCCTGTGCCAGCCTAGAGGATTGATGAGTGGAGGTTAATTCCAAATAGGATCCTCACCATTTAGGCGTTTGTCATTCAGGACATGAGACCTTATCTTACAAGACAGACTGATGAGTAGGTATCAATAAGAGGCAAAGTCCTCAGGGGGAAAGAAAGGCTCCTAAGGTCTGCAAGAAACAAGGGTGACTTGGGGGAGAGAACTTTTGAATTGTGCCTTGAAGTGTGAAAATAAAAGACTTAGTTTCATTACAAAATATATTATTTCCACTTTGAATACCTACTAAAAGATTTAAAACTAGCTTTATTTGCTCTTTCTGTGTAAGGTTTCCTCCACCACCAAAAAAAAAAAAAGGAATCTTGAGTCTGTATAGAAAGCCCCAAAGAGAGTCACTATCTTTGTTAGTTTTACTTTCGGGTAGGAGAGAATTAGACATGGTTCCATTTTTAATCACGATCTTAAAAAACAAATGTGTTTAAAGGAAAGTGAAAGACACTGCTTTCCAAGTTTCAATTTTAGAAGCAAGGTTCTGTGGCAGTTGGAACTGTGTAACAGATGTGTATTTTCTGAAGCCAAAGGCAAGCCTGAATCAATATCCATTTGTACAAAATGAAAGGAAGATGCTGTTTTTCTTTCATATTTTTGTGATCCTGGCTGTTAAAAATATCATTTAACTTAAGGTTGGTTGATATTGAAATTGTTTTGATGGGTGGGTGTGCTCTTTGGTAGATCCCCAATGTCACAGGAATATTAACAAGTGAACATTCATGTGAGCCTGGCACCTTTCCATGGAATTACAGTGACTTTAAAAGCTAAGCAATTAGATAAGCACAGCTTCATTCAAATCCAGGAGTACCTGATTTTTAGCTATCAGTGGTTCAAATCTACTAGCTGCTCTGAGGGAGAAAGATATGAGTGTCTGCTCCTGTAAAGATTTACACAGCCTTGGAAACCTTAAATAGGAATTGGGCTGTATGGCAGTGGATGTTCTGGAGTTAAGGGAGGAAAAAGTATTTACTTCCTGTCTTTAATTGTTTGACTAGAAACAGGTATTTTGAAGTAGGTTTTACATCTCAAAGACTCAGGAAGTAACCCTGTCTACTTAACATCTAAGATCTAAGAGTAACACTTAATTAACTTTTCATAAAGAATTAAAAAAAAAATCAAAATCCTATGTTCATGTTTTGATTTCCCTCCTGCTTTTCCATATTTACATTGATCTGGCTTAATTGTGCTTAATCACATTAATTCCTGCGAGCTCAAAATGAAATATCAATGAGAAAGTAACCTACTGAACACAATTTCCTTTTTTTGGGCCCTTGAAAGATGGAAGAATTAAGTGTATTGCTTTGTTTCTATATTGAAACAAAAACCTAAACAGAAAAGCAGCATTTATGTTCTACAGAACATTTAATTTTGAAAATCTATCAATCAGTTTGGCCAAATGTCTTATCTAAAAATAGTACATTTTTAAGACCCACATCTGTTTTTGCAAGCTGCTTAATATTCACAATTTAAGATGTAGAGTTTGTGCCTTCTCTAGTATGGTGGCATATTTGTTTATTAAGGAAGAATAATGTTCCCTGGTGTTAGACAAAGGGTTTGGCCCTCCTGTGACTCTTGGTTTCTGGAAATAACCTAAGCAATCAAGATGCCTTTGTTTTCCAAAATAGCCAAACAGTTAGGGGCCACCGTGCTTTCCCCAGATTGGGGACCTAACTTGAGAGAAGAAGGTGGCATTGTGTAGTCAGTCATGCATATTCATTGATTGGATCGCTCATGCATTAAGACCCAATAAGCACTCTTTGGAGTCTGCTGGGTCAGGGGAGGGAGTGGCATGTCCAAGGGACAACACAGGTTCATGATTTTGCCTGATACAACTGTTCACTTACACCCTTTCTGATGATAATAAATGGCTAACTATGGTTAATAAAAGGAGCCATAATGGTGTGATGGGTTACCAGTTGGGCTGCTAACCACAATGTCAACATTTCAAGCTCACCAGCTACTCCTGGGGAGAAAGATGAAGATTTTTGTTCCTATAAAGATTTGTAGTGTTGGAAACCCACAGGGACAGTTCTACTCTGCCCTATAGAGTTGCTGTGACTCAGAATTGATGGCAGTGAGTGTATGATACAGGTAATAAAACCAACCTCGTTGTCAAGTTAATTCTGATTCAGTGACCTTATAGGCAGAGAACTGCCCTTCGGGGTTTTTCAGGCAGAAAGCAGACTACCACATCTTTCTCCCACAGAGTGGTTGGGAAGTTTGAATAGCTGACTTTAGTTGAAAGCAGAGAGCTTAACTACTGAGCCAAGGTCTCTCCTTGGCTCCTTAGGAGGTGGCATTATTCCTGTTGATTACCTAGTTTAATCAAAAGCAATGGACTCATTTGTTTTCTGCTGTATTCAGATGCATCCGTTTCTGCTGCCTTTCTCACCTGTCAGTTCAGCTCTACAGAAACCACTATAGCTTTTCTTAAGTATCACTCAAGTTAGTTAATACCAAAAAGAAAGTTAGTTAGTACAGTTAGACTTGATCAAAGGCATCATACTTTGGTATCATTTAGGAGGCAAACTTTGTAGTAACCTGTTTTTATATACTACTTTGTAGTACATTTTAAATTTAGCACTGGGAAGTATACACACACACACACACACACACACACACACACCTCACCCCACCCCCCATAACCCTTTGAGAGCTCTAGCCCTCCACCAGAAAGAGGGCTGGGCTGCAGCTCTTTGGGAAAAACCAGACACTTCCTCTTGGCTCTTGTTAGAGAAGGAAGTGATGAAGTAGAAGGGCTTTGGTTTTCTGATTAGCAGCCTGAATGTGGTGCGTATGAAATCAGGAGTCTGTTGTTCTAGTGGAAATCTCCATAGTGGGGACTGCCAGGCCATTCACAGCCCCACAGGAGCTTTGGACAGAACTCTGCTCTCTTCCAGAGGGAAGGCATGTCCAAGCCTTTCCCCAAAAGGAAGAGTATGGATGTCCTTTAGCCTGGCAGCTCCCCGAAGTAGAGAAGAGATTATGTGTTGTTGAGTTTCAGGGAAGGAGCTAAGCTTTTGACTTGATGCTTTCTTTGATCTTGTCAGATTCTGTCTGGTCTCACACAGCGAGGGTCTCACACGACTAGGTGGCATACTCTCAAGATTAGACAGCTGCAGAGCTAAGTGTTTTGCTGTTATTAGTTAAGAAAGAAAAAGCAACCTCTTTTAATTTGCATTGTAGAAACCCTGGTGGTGTAATGGTTACATGCAAAGTCAGCAGTTCTAAACCACTAGTCACACACTTCACGGGAGAAAGATGGGACTTTCTACTCCGGTAAAGAGCCTCAAAAACCCAAAGGGTTAAAAAAAAAAGAGGTAATTTGGCAAAAAATTAAATTAAAAAAACAACCAAAAAAAAACCTCACAGGAGCGGTTCTATCCAATCCTATAAAGTTGCTATGAGTCAGCATTGACTGGATTGGCAGTGAATAAGAGTGAGTTAATTTCCATTTGTCTGTGTTCATTAGTGAGGCAAGAACTGGATAGGGTAGCAGAATAGCTCCAGGGGTATCTGGGTCAGTCCAGATGGGGCGGCAAATTCAATTTCTTACCATGGGCCATGCAAGTTTTCATCATGATGGCTGCTTTTTATATCTACCAAGCCAACTTTAGTAGGTGAAGATTGGATCATGGCTGATCTCTTCGGGAGCAGCTTTGACTTGGGAGGTGAGTCAGAAAGGGATTCGGTTATCAGAGAAAGTCTTATATTTGGTAGATACTGAAGGTAGCTGTTGTCCCTGAGTAGAAAAGCTGTCGTCTCTGTGTTTGCTATCCCGTATAGTTAAGATTGTGGGCAAGAAAGGAACTGGAGCTGTCTTTATGCTTATGTTTATGTCTTTATCTGTGTGGTTCTTTCTAACCACATGGATTTATATTGACCCTGTGGAGTTACACTCTCAACGATGGCCCCAAGTAGGCTCTGGATTGTTCATTACGATCCATGCCATAGGGTTGTAGTTCAGAGATAGAGGCTGATTTCACTCACAGAAATGTGGTAATTTTTAAGTAAACAAGGTAAATGGGGACCCTTATATAAGTCATAATATGCCTTTTGGGGGTGAAAGTAAAACAATAACTCAGTGAATTGACTGTAAATTCTAAGGCAAGAGGGTTGTAGTTGGTATGTTAGGAATTAGATTTGCTCAGAAAATCTCCCAAGTGGTCAGGAACTGGAGGGGATACCTAGGAAGTGGGGAGTGACTAAAAAGAAATCTAAAGGCCTGTGAGAGAAAGATGAGGCTTTCTACTCCCATAAATAGAAACCTACTGGGGCAGTTCTACTCTCTCCTATAGGATCATTGTGAGTGGAAATCAACTTGGATGGCAGTAAGAAAGAGAGAGTGACTACTGGAACTTAAGGAAGTTCCTAGGAGATAGAGAAGACAATGATGAGAAGGAAAAGACTACGAACTTGAGTGTCAGACTTTGAAAGGGAGGGTGCCCAAAGAGAAGCATTTGGCTTTTATCCAGTCAGAGATGAAGGGTTCAGAGAAAGTCTAAAGCCCTGAGAATAAATTGGTTGGTCTCCCTACCCAGAGAGCCCAGATCCAACAGACTGGTGCAAAACTCTCTCTTAAATAGTTGCCTAAATGCATTTATTGACTCCATTGTATGAAAACTGGGACCATTATATCAAATAGTTAGAAAATTCAAAAAAATTTTCCCATGCCCTCTTTGCCTTTTGGTAAATGCTGACCATTTGATCTCACATAGCTCACTGTGGAAGGAACAGCTTGCTTGGAGTTGAACCTGTTCCATAGCAGCAGATCACCAGGTCTTCCTGGGAGCCACTGGTGGACTCAAACTACGGAGCTCTTTGCTCACACCAAATGCTTAGCCACTGTGTCACCACGGCTCCTCACAGATCTAGCAAGGCTGAAGCCTAGATTTTTCACACACACACACCCTTTTCTTTGAGCGGATAACAATAATATGAATCTAAGTTGTACCTGATACTGGGTTATAGCAATATATTATTGCTTTGAACAAATACTTTGGAAGGTAGCTTGTGTTTTTGTTTTTCTTGGGATTTATTTTCTTTTTTCAGTAAGAACGATGACCAATATACTTGCAATTTTGGGATAAAACCTACCTGGTCTGTTACTATTTGAAGCCACTATTGAATTTGATCTATTTACATTTGCATCTGGGTTGGATCAGATGGACCTGTGGCTTTTTGTGCCATTCAAATCTGTTTTTAATGTCAAGTTGATGCTAGCTTTTAGGACTATTTTTCTTAGGCAAAATTTTCCCCAGAACAATTGCTACATCTAGGAGGCTACATGTTTTGTTTTTCACTAATGAGAGGACAGAAAAGATAGGAATGTTCTTTTTAGTATTTTCTTTTCTAGAGGAAGCCACCCGTACCCCCCTATAGAAATATGAGCCTGGTGGTACAGTAGTTTATGTGCTTAGCTAACAGTCAAAAAGTGGGAGTTCCATGCAAGACCATACAGCGTTTGATTCCTGAAAATTATAGCCTGGGAGACCCACAGGTGCAGTGCATTTGGTTTTGAGCTTTTAAAGTAACATGCAGAATCTGAAGTATGTTAGACTGCCACTAAAGAGAGCCTGTAAAGAAACCTTTTGCATTGTTAATCACGAGTCAGTGATAATGGTGGCCAAGCTAGATGCTGTGAGAAGAAAAGAGGAACTCCACTCTACATCTGGAGCCAAACACCGTGACCAAATGAGGATCCAGCCAGCCGAGTTACTTCATGGCTAGTTGGAACTGGAGCTGCTGGAACCTCAGTTCCTTGATGAAGGAAAGTGATCCTGATGGCACTTTCTGCAGGGGAACTTACTATTATTTTTTTTAAGCAGAATATTTTTTATTGTTTAAGAGAACGCACTGTGTAAACGAATTCAAAAAACAAAAAACCCACACTCACTGCCATTGAGTCAATGCTGACTCATAGTGACCCACTTTGGTTTTCCTAGACTGTAACTGTCTTTCCCATGGAGCTGCCGGTGGTTTTGAACTGCTAGCCATGAGGATGGTAGCCGAACACATAACCACTACACCACCAGGGCTATGTAAAAGAACAGTTGCCTCAAATTCGTTGTTAGTAAAGGCTCCTTCCCCTTCAGCATATTGCTGTTTTGATATTGCTTTTCACATAAAAGCATCACTGTTTCATTAAAATTACAGGGTGTGCTGCCATGTTATGTTTATATCAGTGACCCTGAGACTGAGGACTAGTTGAACCTTGTACTGTGATTTCTTTTTTTTTTTTTTTTTCCGTACTGTGATTTCTTACTGCTTCACCTTCTCCTTCCCCTAATCTAAACTATTCAAGGGAGGAACTAGAATAGTATCCTGAATCTAGAGCCTTCTCAATAGCCTGTTTTGTTTTTAATTTATATGGGGTTGGGGGTGGTGGGGGTGTTACATTTCAGTTCATCATTTTTATATTCAACAACTTAATAACGTATCAAACCTCTCAATATCTTGCCCTGTACACCAGCCCGTTTTCTCCATCTTTCCCATTGTTCTGACACACCTCTTAACCCAACAACTGCCAGTGAGTTGATTCCTGCTTATAGCAGCCCTTATGAAAGAAGATAGTAGAAATGCTCCTATAAGTTTCCAAGACGATAAATTTTTCCAGTGACAGACAGCCTCATATTCATCCTGGCAGTGCGGCTGATGGGTTCAAATCACTAACCTTGTGGTTATCAGCCCAATGCTTAGCCCACTGTACCACTTGGGTGTCTCCAATGTTTGGACAGAGTCGGCTATCATTTTCACAGATAGCATCTCATCTATATACAGTCTTCCACCATTAGCTACCACATGGCCAAGAGAGATTAGGTGTAGGAATTAGTGCCCCGGGCAAAAACTTCTTGGTTCCAAATCCTATGGCTTTTATTCTTTAAGCATGCCTTGGTCCCCACCGAAATATGTCGTCTCTGATCCATACTTCTCACCAGCTTGGTTAGTGGGTTTGAGTCTGCAGTAAAGAGACAAGCTGCCTCAGATAAGTGCTTAACAGTGGCTTGGGTCACAGAAGACAACCCATTAGTCTGGGTGGGGAATGGAGGCGGGGTGGCAAATAGCCTTCCACACCTGGGGAGGCCATCTTGTTAATGCATCATCCAAAGTCCTGTTCAGTATTTCCATTTTCTTTAATGCCAAATTAATGTGTTCTTTGTAAGGAAGTGAGAGGGAAATGCACACATAAAAGACAAAAAGATTTGAAATCTAGCACTAGTTTGTTGGCATTTTGATGCTTACCTAGCCACAATTCTTATATATAGATGCCATAATTTATTAAACCCAGCTACAATGCAGTAATAAAGAGGTTTCATGGAGTTACGTGATTGTAATTTTGAGGCTTTCTGCTAAATGGTGGCAGGGAGGTCTAGCCCAGCTCACCAGTTAACTGGGTGATAGCCAGAGGATACATGGTTAACTTTGAATTTCAGAGAAAACAAGCAAGTCTTTAGGAAAAGCATGTCTCAAATATTGCCTGGGCAAGCCTTGGGTTCATTTGTGTTTTTCCATGTTCTTTTCTCTGTCTTGGCATTGTATTTTACCCTGTTTACCAAATTGGGGTCCTGCTGTAGTTGAGGCACATGCATGTATCAGAGTGGCAGTATCAGCAAGTCAAGGAGGTTCACACTGGCCCCTACTTGTATTCCTCTGCAGGCAGGTGCCACATCCATGTGGGCTTCGTGCTGCGGGCTGCTGAATGAAGTCATGGGTACCGGTGCAGTCAGGGGCCAGCAAACAGGGTTTGGGGGAGGCACTGGTCCATTCCGATTCACGCCAAACCCTGACTTCTACCCACCGGCAGCCACGGAAGGTCCTAATATCGTTTGCAAAGCTTGTGGACTCTCCTTTTCCGTCTTCAGGAAAAAGGTGAGTAAAGTGAGCAAACATTGCATTCAGAAGCCAAGGCTATTTTGAATAGCTAATGAACCACCCTTTCTTTTTATAAACAAGTGTGAACCCCTGAACTCTTTCCCATCTGGAAAAATACTCTCAGAGACTAATACTGACTGGATAGTGTTCCCTCAGGCATCCTTTCTCCCAAACTCTGGTCTTTTTCTACCATTTGATTCTCTCTGATCCTTATTTATGTTGCTGTTATTCTTGAAAACATGCACTGAAAAACCTACATCAATTCAGTAATTTGTCAATTCAGTAGTTTCTTTGTGTACAATTCAATGACATTGATTAAATTCTTTGAGATGTACAACCATCCTCACCCCCCACCCCCTGCACATAAACTCACTGATCCCTTAAGATTCCTGTATAGCCTTTTGAGTGGCTGCATCCACATGACGATGCTTATACTCTGACAAATGAGATTGGCCTAGTCAGCAGTTTAATTCAGGGATGCTGTAATGTAATTGGGGCCTCCGATTTTAAAAAATCTGCCCCTAACTACATTCTTCACTCTTAGATAAAGCAATGAGTGTAATACAGTATACTGTTTTTAGAGTTAACATAAAATACTCAGGTTAAGAGTTATTGGAGCCAACCATTGAACCAACATTGGAATTGCTAGCTGAGATTTTCCCATTCTCAACGAATGTCTTGGTCTCTTACTTGTGTGCCTTGCATGACTACCTAGCAGTGGCGCTAGGCACACCAAAAGAAAACCCAGTTATTTTCAACAGAAAGTACTTGTTTGTTGGGCCATCTTGCAGGCTTTGAGCCTCAATTCAGTTCTTCTGAAATAGCATGCGGGGACAGTGGCTGGAGCAGGTGTCCTCCCTCGGCATATCGATGAACTGGCTCTGGCTGGGAGTGAGGCCACATATGTGTTGCAGATAGCTGTGTTAGTGGCTCTTTTCTTCCTCCTTGGTAAATGGTTCACATGGGAAATGCGCTGCTGTTTGGCTTGCTGCTCAGTCAGTGTGGTTCAAGTCAGCCCTCTTCTGCTAATTACATGTTTGTAGCAATGGGCGGAAAGGTTTTAATTCATTAACACAAGTGTGTGTTTTTCTTCAAGTGCCGTATTTGAATTCTCTGAACCCAAACTGTTTCTGTGGCAGCAACTATTTTACCATTCTTGACTTTTGGACCCTGAAAGCGCCTGTGGAGATAGTCTAGGGCCATGGCGAGTGGGCTGGGGGCACAGTGTCTTCAGAAGATGGAAGATGATATTTTCATAGAAGAAAACTAGTGCTCTCATAAACGCTTCTGTGTCTCCAGCATGTATGTTGTGACTGCAAAAGGGATTTCTGCTCCGTGTGTTCAGTCTCACAAGAAAACCTCCGCCGGTGTTCCACTTGTCACTTACTCCAAGAGACGGCTTTTCAGCGCCCGCAGTTGATGCGACTGAAGGTGAAAGACCTGCGGCAGTATCTCCTCCTCAGAAACATCCCGATCGATACTTGTCGTGAGAAGGAAGATTTGGTAGACCTGGTCCTGTGCCATCACGGACTTGGTTCAGAGGAGAACATGGACACAAGCAGTCTGAGTTCTTCAAGGTCCCAGACCTCCAGCATCTTTGCACATTCATTTTTTTCAAACTACACAGCCCCCTCTGCTACCATATCTTCATTTCCAGGAGAGTTTATGGACCGAGACCGGACCTCAGGACCTGACACACTGGCACAGGTATGAGGGTGAGTTTGTGCTGTGGGCCCAGTGTACAACTCTGCCACACATGGTGCCATGATTGAAGCATGAGTGCTTCTCCCCTGTTCCCATGTTGCTGGCTGTGTACTTGCAGGCTCCAAAAATGGCTAACCAAAATCCTTGGGCATTAGTGGCATTAGTTACTTTCATTCCCAGTCTTACATAAGTAGGATAGCATTTGCCGCCCCCCCCCAGCTCCTGTTTATTGGGCTCTTAATATAACACTTTGGTTAAGACAAACTACTGAAAAAATTAAGTAAAAAGTAGAGTGTAATCATGGGTAAGAAGTTTGTACAGGTAGCAGTCACCATGGAAACAATCAGTAGTGCAAGTTGCCTTACTACAGCAGAATTGTCCTAATTTAGTTTATGGGAACAAATCATCAGGATTCGTGGAAATGCAGATAACTTACTCATTCCTGAGAAATGCTAGTGCAGAGTATGGATGGTCCCAGTGAGGCCTTGGGCATTCCTGCTGAAAGGTACGCAAGGACTTGCAATTATATTGGTTTGTATAGGGCAGTGGTTCTTAACCTTCCTAATGCCGCAACCCTTTAATAAAGTTTCTCATGGTATAGTGACCGCCAACCATAAAATTATTTTCATTGCTACTTCATCATAACTGTAATTTTGCTAGTTATGAATCGTGTTGCAAATATCTAATATGCAGGATGTATTTTCATTGTTACAAATGTAACATAATTAAAGCCCAGTGATTATAATTACATATTAGTTTGTGTTTTCCGATGGTGTCAGGCAACCCCTGTGAAAGAGTTGTTAGACACCTCCCCCATCCCACCCCCAAGGGGTTGCAACCCACAGGTTGAGAACTGGTATACTGGTTCCAAAGGACTGAATGACATTCACACAGTTCTCCCACATTTCCTTTCCTGGAGGGAAAAAAAAAACCCAGATCAGATGCCACTGAGTCAGTACCCACTCCTGGTCTGACTCCCATGTGCAAGGGTTTATTAAGAGCAGAGGGAATCTTGCGTAGTGGCCCTCTACAAGACCATATCTCTGGTAAGATAGGGCAGTTTTGTTTCCCCAAATGAGTTTCACCTTCTATCCTGAAGACCCGTTTGGGAGGTGGCACAAGAGTTATAATTGTGACTCAGGCTGCATATTTGCCCCTGGGGACTGACTTAGACACTGTAAAGGGCTGCTGCCAAGGACAGACGAGAAAGGTTTGATAACCCGAGTTTAAAGAATTTCTCTTGTCCTGAAATTGATGGTTGGAGAATGTTTAAAAAGTTAAGCTAGCATCCAGCCCCAGTGAAGAAGTCTAGAAGTTGTTCTTGGGAATTAGAATAGCTCCATATAGCAGGCTTGAGGTCTTTTAAACCTGGTGCCCTGCACACTGACTGATGTCAGTGGGAGCTTTCATGTCTGTGTACCTAAGTGGCTCCAGTCAGCGGCATGTCCTCCGGTAAATGAGACAGTGCTATATCAGTAGGAGACATGCTTCGGAATTCCATGCTGCAAGTTTCCTCAGGGAGTTAATATTGTTTAGATTCTTCACATTCATAGACATAGGACTTTGGCTTTTTTTGATCACTTGGAAAGAAGTTCTTTATGAAAACACTGAGGTTCCAACCTGGGAGAGGGGCAGTTAGCATTCTGTATCCACAGAAGGTGCCAGGTCATCTTTGGGGAGAACTTGTGGAGAAACCTTCTCCAGTGGTAAATATGGGTTGACATCTGTTCCAAAATTCCTCGTCCTAATCAGAAAACTCTTGTGTGTAGGTAGAAAGTGATCTAGCTTCAGCAGTTACCGAAGATGATGATGACGATGACGACGACGATGACAAAGACGATGAAGATAACTTAGAGGATCAGGTGAGGCTACCTATAAAATCTGATTTCCTTGACCTGGAGGGTGCCAGGGGACATTCAGCTATATTAGCCCAGGCTCCAAGTTCTGGTTTGAATTCAAAACTCTGGTAAAACTTCAGGGATTCTAAAAAGGAAGTCAAGGAAGTATGTCTGAGGCCACAACAGACTGGGGTGATGAGGGGAGAAGACCCTTAACTCTGCCTTGGGAAGTCTGGGCACGCAGGAATAGAGATAACAGAAACCACCTGTCATTTCAGACCCCAGGGCTCTCCAGGAAGCGAGCAAGAGCGTCCCTGTCTGATCTGTCCAGCCTTGAAGATATCGAAGGGATGAGTGTCCGCCAGCTGAAGGAGATTCTGGCACGGAATTTTGTCAACTATTCTGGCTGTTGTGAAAAATGGGAGCTGGTAGAGAAAGTAAACAGATTATACAAAGAGAATGAAGAAAACCAAAAGTCACGTAGGTTGCTTTTTCTCATTTACCCCCATAGCAGACTTCCTAGGCTGTCCAGAGCTGGATTTGGAGACCACCGATTGCAAATGAGTCAGAGACTGAGTCCAGGCAGGTAGTTCTCACCAGGGTTATTTGTTAGAGCCCTACTGCAATGCCTTGTCTCTTGAAACACACTCGCGTCCTCAACCTCTCTGGCAGGCCAGTGCTTTGGTTATTTCAGTGGTAGCCTTTAAAAAGCCCTATAGGTAGTGGGGTGCAGGGACCCCTAGAGCCACAAAGCTGAGTTAAGTCGTTTTTAGCATCAGTCATCTGAGGAGTAGGTTTGTGTGTTACTTAAGAAAAGCTGAGGTCAACAACTTCTATAGTATTCATTGCTGAAACTCTCCCTCAGTTGCTGACAGGGCCAAATCACAGAGCATTTATGGTTTATGGGGGGGAAAAATCATTCAGTGATATTCAAACAAATTTTAACTAGTCCTCTTATCATTAACTGTTAGTACATGAGTAGCATTGTCTTTTTCCTTTCCAATAAAAGCTGGTTGTAATACAGCACTTATCGATAGAGGCTTACCCCCAGAATATGCACAAAGTATCTTAGCACTGCTACTTTTAAAATGATGCCACGCTGATACATAAATCTTAACCCTCAGAACTTTTAGAGTGGGGCAAAGACATAGTATGCTGGCCCAGATGGACAGGTTATTTAAGAAACACAAATGCAGCTAAGCACATTGCAGGGTGGTAATGCTGGCTGGGCTATCCCCCTTCCTGGCCAGGTGACACGTGTCATTTCACAAATGCCTTGCACTGCTTCATTGCATGCTGGCTGGACCCGCGTGCTTGGGTGGGGTATACATTTTGTTCTGAGCACAGCTATAATCTTTATTTGTATGACTTGGGCTCCAAGGTACTCTTGCTCAGATTTACCCAGAGGGCCCCACCTCCCCATCCTGACAGGCTGTGGGCTGTTCTGTTTTATGCTTCTAAATTGTAGCAAGTTAAAAAGGAGCCTTCCCAGGAAAGGGAATCAAGGACCAGGCCTCTGGGCTTCATCTCAAGAGCCATCTATGCCCTCTCATTGGCCCTGTCCTAGGAACTCCTCCATACCCAGAGGGGAGCCAAGATCCTAGAAGACAAAGCCAGTCTTCCCCCGTCTCTGGGAACTAGAGACCTGCAGTCCACTTGTTCTAACCAGATTCATGATTCTCAGTGGTCTTTGGTCCCTAGAAAAGGCAGCCTCAGTATAAATAACACTTTTGCCAATTCAGACGGAAGTTAACTCTGTGAATCATTCATCCCACCTTACTCAGAGCCAAGGCAATTGCCCCCATTCCAGCCACCCGCCTTTAATCCTCCCTAAATCCCGAGTGTGGAAATTAAGTGCTTCCTCCTGAGGAGGCTTAGGGGTAGAGTGTCTCATGGACCTCTCAGTAGTGTTCTGAGTCCACATTCCATGTGTGGCTAGCCATTGCTCTCATCCTTTTTTCTTAAGAGCCTTAGACAAACCATGCTCATTTTTGTAAGACGTAGAGCCTTATCAGAAACCTTTGCTTACAGAAAGATGAAATAGCCAGCATTTCCCCTTTCTCTTGGGCACAAACCCCGAGGTTTCAGCATTAATATCATTGCCCTTTCTAGGCAAGGGGACTGAGAGCCAAGAAGTTGGGCGCCTGGGTCCTTTAGGACCAGTTATTGTTAAGGGGAAAAGTTAGTCTTGGAAACTCACAGGGGCAGTTCTGCCCTGTCCTATAGAATAAAGTTGGCATCGACTTGATGGCATTGAGGTTGAGTTTGTCACTAGCATGGGCAGGCTCAGCCCCAGGTCTCTGTTGTCTTCCAGATGGCGAGCGGGTGCAACTGCAGGACGAGGAGGACAGCCTGTGCCGCATCTGCATGGACGCCGTCATCGACTGCGTTCTGCTTGAGTGCGGGCACATGGTCACCTGTACCAAGTGTGGCAAGCGCATGAATGAGTGCCCCATCTGTCGGCAGTACGTAGTACGCGCCGTGCACGTGTTCAAGTCCTGAGGCCCAGGAGGGTACCCAGATACTCCCGTACACAAGAAAGGACTGAAGGCCTACTGTTCAGAAGCTGAAGCAAGTTTAGACGTTATTTCTACTAGTTTGTACGGACGAGGTTTCTCATAAGTTGTGGAGATGCATTGGTCCACGGCCTAAGCCCATCTGTTGGTGAACAAGCTGAGTTGCCTGGGGTCTGTAGCGTGGAGGATAGGCCATCTCCAACCTGTCAGTATCAGCTCCTGCCCTCTAGAGGGTGCCCCTCTTATTTCCTGTTACATCCTGTTTATAACTTAAATGACTCAGACGCTTGAATCTTCAGTTTCCAGAGTGGCCTCCGTTGTGTGTGATGAGCAGCGGTCCCTGTGAATGTCCACCTCACTGCTCGTGTATATTGTAAATGCTAATACATGATGAATGTAAGTTTCCATTGTTGCTATTCCTGCATTTAATCATAATTGGGTACAAATGACATTCTATAGACAACTGCCAGGGACTTAGAGTGAACAGGTCAATTTCTGTTCAGGTTCAGCTTTTGTAGCAAGGGCTGCATCTAGCTTTCATTAGATAAGAGTGTGTGTGTGTGTGTGTGTGTGTGTGTGTGTGTGTGTGCGCTCTCGCGCGCGCGCGCAATTCTTTACCATTTACACAGTTTTGTATAGTGAGTGTATTTTCAGTGCTACCCGCTAATTAATTTCAGTTTAGGAATAAAATTTGACTTTGAAAGACTTGTGCGTTTGTGGACACTTGGTCAGTTGCTGATTCCCTCGGATCTGACAGTAGAAGCCTGTGCCCTGGGCTCCTATGCTGTCACCTTCAGGTGCTCCAGGGGGCTCTTTTTGAGCTACCGAATCTATAAGGAAAGCTGTGGAGCCACCTCCCTCTGTGCCCCCAGCTATATTTCTCTCTCAGCAGTTCTCGAAACTGGATTACCTCACTTTAAAGGTAGGGAAAAGTGGCCGCATCAGTCAGAATTTCAACCTAACCTCAGCCCTCATACCCCCACCCCCACCCCCACCAAAAAAAAGCACATAGCAAACGAGAATCTTGAGACACTGGCTTATATGAGACCAGCCAATGGATGTGGCCCCATCAGTGGTCAGTATACTCTGAAATATGGCTGAACTGCTCAGCCGAGATCAGGGTTTTATCTGCTGACTGCAGTGGGTCCACCCACATACCTTCCCCTGGGTGCTCAGGGACCTACCACAGACCAGCAGGTCTGCCCTAAAGGCTCAAGTACTGTGAACTGAAGGCTTGCCACCCCCATCCCCAGCATGTGTGCTCACAGAGCTCAGGGCTGTAAGCAGCCTGAGGCCATGGCTTTTCAACCACAGCCAGATGGCCGCTTAGCTTGTCTGTACCTTCTCTGAGACAAAAACTGAAATGCAATGCTCCCCATAACAGCTAATTTGGTGGTAGAAAGTCTTTAAATTTAGGCCAGCAAGTGAAAGTAAATACACTTAAATAGAAGCTAAGCAGCAGGTGCTAGTTTGTCCAAAAATAAGTCAGAAACGTCAGCCCTATTGGTACAGGTTTCAGCTGGCAAGCACTGTGAAATGTGTCCTCTTGGATTTACATCCAGTCTCAGTTGCATGTTGTCACCGAAGTCACCAAGGCTCTCCATGGGGCACGTCTTGAGTGGCGTCATAAAGTAACATTTTAGTGGCCCAAGTAACTTGTTTGCAGAGGCAGCCACACCTCCTGGGTTTGCATGCTAGCTGCGACCAGGCACATGGATTAGAAAAGCTCAGGGTCCCTGAGGGAGATCGTTGGGGGGCAGTGCCCCTTCCCTGGAGGGCACAGTCTGCCACCCAGGGGCAATGACTGGTTCCTTTCTTCTTACTCCCTGGACTCAGAAATGGCAAGCGACATTAGCACTCCTAAGGTGCTCACACTGCCTCTCAGAGCAGAGCAGCTGTGGCTTATGTTAAGCAGTCCTCACTAGATCCAAAGGGAGGCCTCATTTCATGGGGTTGGGCGCTGCATCCTCTGATCTGACTAGAGGAGGCTGTGTCCGGTTCTGTTAGTGCCCGTATGTTAGCTTTCATCCCTACTGACCCCTTTTAGCCTGTCTGAGCAGACCCCAGTGCTCCAGGAAGCATTACAGAAGGAGAGTGCCTTTAGCCCCGAGCCCTGTGCCCTTCACCATCTGCTCCTAACGATTGCCCAGGAAGATCTTTCAACAGAAAGCCACTGTCACCCTTAAACCACGTTATCAACGAAGGCAGTAACTGCTCTGGACAGCAGAATGACTTAGTCTCTGAAGAGTCAAATTACACAGCTGCCAAGAAAAAAGGAACTACCTCTTGGGGATGTTCCACATGGAGTGATCAGCCTTGCAGAAGTAAGTCACGTTTTTATAAATGAGCCAGAAGTGTGAACTAAACAGTTGTCACATTGGGACTGCCAATGCAACCTTGAGGGCTACAGCAACAGAAAAGGAGAGAGAGGCAAATAGAAACTGTAGTTGAGCACAGGGCCAAGGTTTTTACCTGGCTATTGATTAAGGAGGAAGGAAGGAAGCTGCTTATCTTTTTCATCTTTAACATGCTTACAGTGTTTCCTCAGAGTCAAGTGCCTGGAGAGCCTGAGGAAATGACCCCTCCCTCCAGCAGGGTCTTCTTAGGCTGTGGTGGCACAACCTGGCAAGGAGTTTTGTACAGGTGGGAGAAACCCTGCCCTTCAGGGTGCCAAGGCCTCGACCCTACTCAGGCACCAGCAAAGCACAGTTCCTTCCATTGCCTTTATTAGCCACAAACAGTAAGGGACAAGGAAAACACATGTTCCAGGGGGCTGCTGTGTGTTCTCGCGTGAGGGAGAAGGTAAGTGGAGACCTGGATCTAAGCAGGGTTTTCCAGGGTTGAGAGCCTGCTGACTCGGGCTCTCAACTTAAACATCTAGTCCACTCCTAGAACAGAAACCCTCTTAAGTCCAAGGGTGGTTTTTTTGTACAATTGTTTATACAAAGTCAACAAAAGTAAAATGGCCTCAGGGGAGGTCTGGGACAACATCACCTTAGACAGTGGCACTTTTGAATGCATAATGTGACAATGAGGAAAGGGCCAAGTGAGAAATCTCAGCTGAGAACTCACTCGCACGGCAGAGGCGAGAACACAGAAGAAAGGCCCCGCTGGGTTGGTGAGTCTATTATCTCGACTGCATGAATTTCACCCAGTCCAAGAGCTCAGGCCCAGGGAAAGAAAATGTTTTGATAATGATGATGGCAACAAATGTACAAATGTGCTTGACACAATGGATATGTGCATGGATTGTGATAAGAGTTGTAAGAGCCGCCAATAAAATTATTTTAAACAAAAAGAAAGAAAATTCACTCCATTACTTCTACATTCTCTGTGAAAGTTTTATTAGATGTATATTTGACTTCCTAAATTTAATTTTTAATATCCTTCCATTTTTGCTTTTCTTTTGCTTATCTTTATGTTCAACTCTGTGGGAGATTCTAACCCATTGATTTGAGGCTTTGCTCTTGTTTCTAATGCGTTATTGGATTTGAAATTTGGATGTTTTTCTTCTTTGTTCCTTTTTTTTCAAAAAAGCTTCTTGTTCTTTGTTATTTCTCTGATAATATTAAATGCAGTTCTGAAAGTATTTTCTTCTGTAAGCATCTTTCTAAACAAAACAAAGTCTTTCCATTCCATTTTCTCCTTATACAATACTACCCCCACTACTCTGCTTCTCTGTTTGGCTTTCCAATTTTTCTCCTCCCATTCTCTTTTATCATAGGGCTTTCCGCCTTTACCCTGTAGCTCTGAAACGATCACAGTCTCCATGTTTCTTAATTCAAGAATGAGTACTTATGTCTCATGCTACATTACTTATATCCTAGAAGTACTGCGTACTTTCCTCCTCCTTGTGAGACAGAGGAGGGCAGAGACTAAATTTCCTTATCTCTACATTCTGGGCTAAACAGACCCTGACAGAAAATACCCCAAGTCAGCAAGTTAACCCTTACCCCGCCCCCATCTTATTATGACTTAAGCCTGAAACATTTCAAGCTGTGTTTTTCTATAACATAGCTAGTGTTCCAGTTCATTTTGTCCAACCCCAGGATGAACATGTGTAGTCAGATACCCGGGACTGGAGACCACAGAGAGCATCTAGGAAGAGAAGATGGCTACACAATGCTTACCCCTTCTCAGAATTCCCCACCTCCTTTTATGCCACCCAAACTCCTTTAAACAATTTCTTGTTTGGTTTTTCACAGAGATGTGGACGCCTTTGCCTTGAAGGTCCTTCACGTCTCCCCCTTGCAAGACATTATTTCCTTTAACAAACTTCGTTGCTTCCATATCTACCCTTGCAAAGTATTCTTTCTTTTAATAGATTTCTTTGCTTCTTTGACACACCTGGTACCCTGCTTTGTTATTATTTTTGGGTGGGAAAAGAACCTTTAATAGGAAAGACAGTCTGGTAAGCACCTTTTTCACTGGGTTTCCAGAACACTGGTCCCTCTGTGTTTTTTCTTCACCATTCCTTTCCACTTTTCTTGGTCCTTTGATTCGCATCTCCTCCGCTTCCTAACGTTGGAGGCCTTGTACCATGTCTCTTCTGAATCTTTCCTTCCTTCCTTGGCGCTCTCATCATGTTTTAGGACGTTAACTACCATCCTCTATGACATTGACTTAAAAAATGCCTTGTCCATATTTCCCCTGAAATATGAGTGCCTAGTTCCATCTGTCTTCTTGATATTTTCACTTCGAATGAGGAATTATTATTTCAAGTGACTATGTCTAAAGGAGAAACCTTGATCTCCTTCACGTCAACCACCCCTCTTTTTGTCCCCTGGATCAGCTTACTGGCTTGCTCCTCCTTTTTCTTTCACAGGCCCCTCGCTGTGAGGTCATCTTTGACGCCTCTCTTTCTCTCACAACTCATGTGCCACCTCGGGAATCTAACCATTCTTCTTCCCTCTGTCATTAGCACCCTGTTCTGAGTCATCATCATCATCATTTCTTTTTTTAAAGTTTTACTGCCACTTCTTCCACATATCATACAATTCAATATTCCAGTCATATCAAGAACAGTTGTACAATCATTACCACCTGAATTATAGAATATTTTCTCCTTCTGTGTACTCATTGTAATTGGTGTAATTATTATTTTTTAATTGTGGCAAAAATATACACAACAAAACATCCTCCAATTCAACAACAAAACATTCTCCAATTCAACAACTTCAATAATTCAGTGCCATTGATTATGCTCTCCGTGTTGTACAGCCATTATTGATATCTTTTTTCAAATGATTCCAACACCATTAACATAAACTCAATGCCCCCTAAACAAAAACTCTTCCTACTTCACCCATAGTACCCATCCGTCAAGTTTGGTTTCTTTCTTTCTTTCCCCAGTAGTTCTCTTGATGTAAATTTCACATGTCATGCACGTCCATAGTTAAGTTGGTTTTAAAAAGAGTTGTATATACATCACCACAATCAGTTCTAGTGCTCCCTCTCCCTACCCACATTCATTATTTGCTCTCAAATTCCCTTTAACCTTTCCACCCCGTCACCCGCACTCCCCATAAACCACTACATCAGTTATTGTCTCTATGTATCTGTTCCTAACTTTTGTGCTTCATAAACTTGGAAACCTAAAAGAAACCATTAAAAACAAAAAGCAAAACAGAAAGGAAAAAAAATAATATAAAGATAAAACTGAAGAGTAAGAAAGAAGAGACCACCAACAATATATAAAGAGCCATCGAAGAAACTCTCATGGAACAAGCGAGAAATATTTAAGCCTAAGGTAAATTCAGGTTGGGTCAAGAGGGAGGTAAACTGACCAAGTATCATATTATACCGTGGCTGGATTCCTCCAAAGTCTCTTCCAAAAAGTTGTAATCACTTATCTCCTTATGTGTCACATCTATTTGGTTTGACATTGTGACTTTATGATTTTAAAAATATGTATTTCCTGCTGTTTGGTAACTTGGGAGGGAGAACAAATAAAAGTATAGGTCAAGCCACCATATTTAATTAGAAGGTTTGGTACAATTTTCTATTTAGCTAGAGGAAGGACTATATCTAGCTTTTTAAAGAAAATTTAATTTTCATAGTCGGAGGCATATTAATGAGCTTTTATTCTATAAAAGCAAAGTTTTATTATATTCTGAAATAAAACTTTGGGGAAATAAAGAGCAAAATTCCACTGGTATAGATAAGAGCTCACAACACACGGAATCCAGGTCAGGTTACCCCCCACTCCAGGAAGAGAAATGGGAGTAGCCATACCAGGAGAGTAGAAGGAAGGTGGAGAGAGGAGGGGCGGAAGGGAGAACCAATTGCAGTGATCAACACCACCACCACCACCACCACCACCACCACCACAACCACACCCAGGGGGAAGAATAACAGAAGCCATGGGGGAAGGGAGACAGCAGTAGGTATAAAATATGAAAATAACAATAATTTATAATTTATCAAGAGATCACAAGGGTGTGAGGGGATAGGCGAGGAAATAAAGAGGAGCTGATACCAAGGGTTCAAATGTTTAGAAAATAGTAATGGCCACACATGTACAAATATGCTTGATACAACTGATGTGTGGATTGTTATAGAGCTGTAAGGGCCCTGGTAAAATGCTCTTTCAAAGAAAGAAGCATTTCCTCAGGTTGTTCTCAGGATTGCAGTAAGAGACTATACTTATGACTAAATGTTATCTGAACATCTTTTACTCTATTTTGACAAATGATTAAATCTTAATTCTTTATCTTCCTCACTCTTCTATATAAAGAAACATTTGAATGATTATCTTGTCCAGGGAGTGCCTTTCAGTTTTCGATTGGGAAGCTTCCTGATTCATCAATAGATTGGCCTTGCTCAAATAAACTCATTATAAATTTGAAAAAAAATCAAAAGAGCATAATTCCTCTGAATAATGCTTCAAACATTATGCTTCTAACAATAATGATTGTTTTATTGGGGTATAACTATGTCTGGTTTTATTATTATACTGACTGGAGAGGTAGAAAAATGTATGTTTCCTTTTTATGAGTCAGGCGAGAAATTAAGGCTAGGACATGATGAAGGGGTCCTTCAGCATAGCAGTAAACAGGGCCCATGACTAGAGAGATAAGGCCTATGGGGAAAGTGTAGTCATAACTAATAACTAATATCCCAGTTTATACTTTCCTTCGCTGCCTTGTGATTTTCTTCAGTTATCCCTAAGTTTTCAGACATCATAGTTTACGTAAAGTTTGTATAAGGCTTTAAAGAAGTGGTTGATGTTCAAGTCTGGGTTAGAGTAGCAATGGAGAAAGTGGCGTTTCCTCAAAACCACAGCCCTAATCCAAGGTTGACCTGGTAGTGGTAGCAACATTTCAAGGGAATACTGGAGTCCCAGAACTCTAGGAGTTAAACAGAAGCAGAGAAAGGCAACTAGACAACAATGCAGATTTTCCAGCTTGATAATTACAACAGTTTCCCTATTTGCCTATTTAGAGTTCACAGAACAGACAAGGCCATCCCTCAACCCATGGGACTCTTTTTTTTTTTTTTAGACAACCAATTATTTATTATCAATAATCTATCAAACAAAACTAAAAATGCACGAACAACAGATAATAAATTAGATAAGTGGGACCTCCTAAAAATTAATCCAGATGTTCATCAAAATACCAAAAAGACTGAAAGAGAACCTACAAATTGGGAAAAATTCTTTGGCAAAGACATATCTGATCAACGTCTAATTTCTAATACATATATAAAACTTCAGTAACTCAACAACAGAAAGACAATCCAATCAAAAATGGGTAAATATGTATGATCAAAGGGTTGTAAACAATAAAATCCAAGACCAGAGGAGTATGAGAAAGTAAATTCTGAGCTCCCAGTTTGCAGAAAGTTATGGTTGACAATAAAAGCCCCAAATCCATTTGCAAGGTCCCCACTTAGAGTAAGCTTTCAGTGAATCCCCATCTGACCATTGACCACAGATGTAAACAGACTTGCTATCATACACAGTGCACTGGAAATGAGATGCACATAGATGTAGTGAGGTTAAAACTTAACAATTTATCCTTTGTTCTTTCCTTTGAACTATTTTAAATTTGTTCCAATTTTTATTATTTTCTTTGACCTTTTCAACCAAAGTTTTTCAATATCTTATTTTGTTATTGTTGTTGGGTCTTTTGTTTTCTTTTTTTTTAAAATCATTTTATTAGGGGCTCATACAGCTCTTATCACAATCCATACATACATCAATTGTGTAAAGCACATTTGTA
>NW_022111312.1:12241776-12249564 GCF_000313985.2 Echinops telfairi
GACCAAGGGGTCCTCAGTCACACTCATCACCCGCCCTCTGCTTTCTCGCTGGGTGTCATTTCACTTTCCAGTTTGCCTGCCATGTCATGAGGCCTCAGGTTTGGACCCTATTGTGCATGCAAGGGTCTTTCTTATCAGGTCTGAGCTGCCTCACGGCTCAGGGCCAGGCAACATGCTGAGGTGACAGGAGAAGGGCGGGCAGGGCATCCAGGCTTTACCACCTTAGTGGCAAAGCAGGGAAGAGATTCAGACAGGCTGTAGAGAGTGGTCCAACCCTGGTACCCAGGCCCCAAAGTCAGGGCTGAAGCTTGGGAGCATTACTTTCCAGAGGGTCTGAGCAGGGAAAGAGATGAGATTCTCTTGGTAGCCAGGCCAAGGAGTGGCTGGTGCCCTCCTGGAGCAAGGGGTGCCCTTTTGAAAACCTGGTGGCCCAATGTTTAGGCACTTGGCTGTGAATGGAAGCATCTGGAAGTTTGAATCAGAGGCTCCTCAGAAGAAAAGCCTGGCAATCTGTTGCCAGAAAGATTTCAGGCAAGAGGAAGATCTAGGCCGGAAATAAAGAGCTGATACACAGTGAAAGATGTAACCAATATCACTGAGCCATTGTGTCAAAATTGTGTCAAATGCTGGGACAAATTTGGCTGTGTAAATGTTCACCAAAAACAGTATTTTTGCTTTAAAAAAAACACAACAAACAGGTTTAGGGCCAAGAAAACCGGATGAGAAAGTTCTACTGTGTCACATGGGATCACTATGGCACCCAACACAAAGGAGGGGACAGAAAGGACAGCCCTGACACGAAAGGGCTGGTGCCTGATGCAATTCTCCATTTCTGTCTATTCGTTTTAGGCTCTCCTCCCTGCTGAAAGGCAAACACTAGATGTTTTTTCCTGATAAAATGCAATCAGAGAAAATTTTGTATAAAGACAGATGGTAACTCAGGACTCACCCAGATGCCACTCGGGTTCAAAGAGTGACTACAGGTGACAGGCCAGGGTGGTGCAAAAGGTCTGCCCTCGACTCTCACTGCCATTGAGTGACTATGGACTCACAGTGACCCTAGAGGGCAGGGTAGAACTGCCCTGTGAGTTTCCTGGAGTGTAACTCTGTATGTGAGAAGGAAGACCCAGCTTTCTCCCACAGAATCGCTGGTGGTTGAGAACTGCCAACCTTGCAGATAGCGGCCCAACCCTGGACTACTACCCTAAAAAAGCGGGCAGCTGAAACCCACCCACGTAAGAAAGGCCTGGAGAACTGTTACTGGAAAATGACAGCCAAGACGATCCCAACTTTGTAACACCTGTTGGACAGCATCCAGCTTCGTTTTTAGTTTTATGCAAACCGCCAGCAGTAAGTCCGTCCTGTCATCAGGACCGCTGTGATTCGGTCATCTTGACAACTGCACTACATTCCTATTCATCTCCCCGTCCTCCAAAGGAGGAGCTCGGAGAGAGAGCACTTAAGCTGATATAAACTTGAACTCAAGAGAAGACAAAAACAGTAATAACAATCAAAAATACATGTGTGGCTCCATAGGTAGATAAGTACGCATATATGTATAAAGGAAGGAACATGAGCGTTTATGAGTGTGCTTGCATAGGTCTATCTGTAGGTATATGTACAAACATGTATGTGTGAATATATATTCATATACATATAGTACAGCATACAGGGGGAACAGTTACGGTATCTCTTCTCATTGCCACCAACTCAATTCTGACCCTATAGAGACCCGATAGGACAGGGTAGAACTGCCCCTGTGTTTTCCAGGCTGTACTCTTCACGGCAATAGAAAACTTTAGACCCAAACACCCCCCAGGAATGGTTTGCTGGGTTTGAAGGCATGGACTATAGTTGTCATGGGACGATGCAGTCAATGGGCATAACACACTCATGAAGATTATATTCTACATTACTGTTTGCTGAGTAGCACCTACGTCTTAAAAGCTTGCAAGCAGCCATGTAAGACATAACTATCGATCTCTACTTGCATTGGACAGAGAGAATGAAAATAACCCAAGGATCCAAGAAGAAACTGGTCCACTGGACTAAAAGCCCACATGACCCAAGGCCTCGTCGAGCCTAAGGTCAGAAGAAATAGATGGTGCCCGGCTACCACTACTGACTGTACTGACCAGGGACGTCATAGAATGTCACATAGAGAGACGGGTAAAAAAAATACAACAAAAATTTAATTCCTAAAAAGACCAGACTTACTGAACTAATAAAGACTAGAGGAACCCCAAGACGATCACCCTACAATATTCGTTGAACCTGGAACTGAAGTTACTCCCAGTGGTCACCTTTCAGCCAGCAATACATTGCCTTATAAAATACACAGTTATCAGCCCTGAGTGCTGTGCACCCCCAAATAAGCAATGTGATGGGGCTGGAAGGTCAGCGTTAACCCCAAAGCAAAGATGAGAAGGAGGAGGCAGGGAAGTTAGACTCCTGGGAACAAAACCAACAGAATGGGAACGAAAATGTTTGACACATTGTAAAAAATGTAACCAGTGTCCTGGAACTATTTGTATACAAATTGTCAAACAAGAAACTAGTTTGCTGTGTAAACTTTCACCTGAACAATCTTTTTTTTTGTTTCTTAAAGAGAGAGAGAAGACAGAATCCAAAGGTGGCTCGAAGAGGGAAGGGAAGGATAAAACAGATGTTGTTAGGTACCATCCAGCAGGTTCCACCCATAGGCACCCCTGTCCAATGAATGAAACCCTGCCGAGTCCTGCACCATCCTGACCATTGTTCTTAGGTTTGAATCCATTGTGGCAAGCATGGTGTCAATCACCTTCCTTTTTCTGCTGCCCCTCTACTTCGCCAAGCATGAGGCCCTCCAGGGACTGGGCTCTTCCGGTCACATGTCCAAAGTACGTCATGAAGTCTCACTACCCTTGCCTCTAAGCGGCATTCTGGCTGTACTTCCAAGACAGCCTATGGCACCTTCCATAGTCCTTAGGCAGCACCACTGTTCAAATGCATCAATTCTCCCTTGGTCTTCCTTATTCAATGACCGACTCCCACATGCACATGAGACAGTGATCCCAAAATATCAAACCCCGGGCTGTGGAGTTGATTCCAAGGTGTCGTCAGCCTACGGGGTAGACTAGAATGATTCCATAGGGTCTCCAAGGCTGTATGGAAGCATACTGCCGTGTCTTCCTCCCATGGGGTGGCTAGTAAGTTCGAACTGCCAAATTTCTGGTTAACAGCCAAGCACTTAACCACCGCACCCCCAGAACTTCTTGGAAAGACAGGAGGGAGGTAGAAAGATAAGTAAAAAGACATTCAGTAGTCTGCAGTACTGTGCACAAAAGGAAATAAGTGGAAACAACCCCGTGTCCACTGACAGAGGAACGGATAAGCAGAATGCGGTAACCCGTAAAGTGCAACCCGACTCAGCGATAAGTGACGGCGGACAGGCACCGTTGGTGTCATAGGCAACGTGTTGTACTGTATGTTCACTTTTCACAAGGATTGATTTTACATCATATGAACTTCATTTCCCCCCCACCCCAAAAGTTGAGAGTGCATGTGGTTAGGTGTATTACCTCCAACTCACTACCAACTACAAACCCATGTCCAGCAGAATAAAACATTGCCCTCTCCCTCACCAGTTTCTGATCTACATTTGAATCTGCTTTTGCTGCTGTCTTGTTTGGAGTGCATCCCAGTGGAATGGGGTGCAACTTCCGGCACGATACCGGATGATATTCTGACATAATCTGTAAGGTTGTCGCCGGCTGATTTGGGGAAGGGGATCGCCAGGCCTTTCTCCCTAGTCTTGGTCTGGAAGCTCGGCTGAAATCTGTCTAGCACGTGGTGACCCTGAAATTCCTGCTGCATCGGCTGACAGCCTCACAGCCACACCTCAACCCCCAGAGCTGGACACACAAGACAGAAGAGTGAGGGTGCAGCCAGGTGAGGGGGTTGAGATCACTGGGTCTGCTGCAGGGCAGGAAGTTGGAGGGGGGTGCTCAGAGAGGCATACCAGCCCCTCTGCTGGGGCCACACCGCTGGGCAGCACTAAGAAGGTGCTTGTTCCCAGCCAGGGGTGCAGTGAGAGGCCCAGTCAAGTGTGGCTAGGGGGAGGGGAGCGGGTGCTCTAGTTAAGCACTTCCTGGCCGTGGGGTTAAAAAGTTCACAGGAGAGGAAGAAGTCAGTAGCTGACTGACTGCTAACTGCCGGTTCCCAGGTTTGCGCTCTACTACCTTCCTCCCCATTGGGTGGGGGCTGGGCCCAAAGATCAAGGGTGTCCACCTAGGCTGTCAGGAGGCTGGGTCAGGTTACTAACGGAGTCCTTAAGGCTGGAAGATGGTTAGCTTTGATCTCCCACCTCCCTCAAGAGAACAAAGCCCTTCTCTGGAACTGATTAGGGACCTTCAGACGTCTGATGGGCCCTCCTGCCTCTCCTTCATGTACCCCTGGGCTCACTCCTGCCTGCTGACAGATCAGCTCAGAACCTTCATCCCCTGGCCGCTTCCTTCTATGACCAGGTGGTGAGGTCTGGAGGTCCTGACATGGCCTCAGAGCTGAGCTGAGGAAGCTGAGCTGATGGGAGGGGTGCCCTTTGACCTCAGAACCATTAGCACATTCACCTCTGGAGTTGGGCTAGAGTCTAGACCAGGGGTTCTCAACCTGTGGGTTGAAAGACCCTTTCACAGGGGTCACCCACTTCATAACAGTAGCAAAATGACAGTGATGAAGTGGGAACAAAAATAATTTTATGGTGGTGGTGGGGTGGTGTCACCGTATCATGAGAAACTGTATTAAAGGGTCACAGCATTAGAAAGGTTGAGAACCACTGTTCTGGCCCAACTAGACTGACAATTTGCCCCCCACCCTCCAAAGAAGGAAACTGAGGAAGGTAGGGGCCAGGCCTCGGCTGCCTCTGGAAAGAGGCCCTCCAGATGCACTCTAAGGAACCCTGGTAGCATTGTAGGTTAAGCACTGGTAGATGGTTCAAATCCACCAGCTGCTCTGGGGAAAGAAGACGAGGCCGTCTGCTCCATAGACTGATTTATTTTATTTTCTATTGGTTTTTGTTTATTTTACAATCAGTATGCCATTGTTTACCATTACAGTTGTAAACTTTCATTCTGCCCAGTCCCGTGGACTTTTGAGTCTCAAAAACCCTCAGTCCTCCGTCCTGCAAGGTCGCTGTGTCTCAGAATGGGCTGGGCAGCAGTGGGTGGGTTTGAGAGGCACCCTGTTTCCCAATCTATTATCTCTAGTGGCCCAGCCAGGCTGCCACTTGAGTTTCCAGGGTTAGTCATTTTGTCGGGAGTGGAGAAGCAGGGGGGTTGAAGGGCACAGAGCACTTCTCCTGCCTGGAGGCTGGGAGGGGGCATTCAGGAAGGCCCTCTTCAGGAGCTAGTGGTTGGTTTCATTACAGGGACATCATAGGCCCACACAGCAACATTCAGACACTTCTTCTGGGGAGGGGACGAGTGGACACTAATGATGGATGGACAATCCAGGGTACAGCCTGAAGGATGCCATCCACATCACCGAACTGTACGTGACTTCAAAGAGACAATGGGACTTTTCCGCCTTTTGAAGGTTCTTCATACTTGCCGAGGAGCCCTGATGTCATAAGAGTTGGGCTGCTCACCACAAGGTCGACAGTTTGAAACCACCAGCTGCTCCTTGGGAGAAAGATAAGCCTTTTCTACTCTGTAGAGCGTGAGTCTCGAAGCCCACCAGGGTAGTTCTACCCTGTCCTATAGGGTCGTCATGATCGAAATCAACGTGAAGACACTGAGCTTGGTTTGGGGTCATACTTGTGATAAACACTGGGATGATGTCGTGCTCGAATCCGATGTGTCTTTTCATCGTGGGAGCCCTGGGGCTGCAGTGGTGAAGAGCGTGGCTGCTACCCAAAAGGTCCGTGGCTCAAACTCAGCAGCTGCTCTGAGGGTGAAAAAAACGTGGCAGTCCACTTCTGTAAAGATGACAGCCTTGGGGACCCAAGGGGGCAGTTTTACTCTGTCTGTCCGGCAGGATTGTTCCGAGTCAGAATCAACTCAAAGGCAACCAATCTATTCCCCCACGGCATCGCAGCAGGAAAACACACGATAAAAACGAAAGAGTCAATGAAGCCTCCATACTTCTGGTCTCACCTCAACAATGCGCCTCCTTATTCCTGTGTTTTGGAGTCCCCTCGTGCACCACAGCTTCCAAAGAGTAGGCCCCGGGGAGGAGCTAAATGAGTCATCCTCACACTTGTTAGGTCTGAGCCCTTGGTTGCCACCACTGTGCTAATCCATATCATGGCCGTTGTGCTTCCTCTTTTTAGCCACCCTGGTACTTTACCAAACATTATGTCCTCGGCTTAGGTCGGACACAGCTGGATTCTCAAAGTGACATCTTTGCTCTTGAAGACTTTAAAGAAGCCTCCTACAACAGATGTGTCCAACACACTAGGTCCTTTGGCTTCTTCACAGCTGCTGCCACGAGCATGACCTGTGGACCCAAAGCAAGACGAAAGCCTTGGCAACTCCCATCTTTGTCCTGTTGAGATGTTTCTCAAGACTGTACCTGCATGACTGGAATCAAAAACCCAGAAACAAATTAAACCGTTACGTGCAGGTGAGGATGTGCAGAAAGTAGAACTCTCATTCCCTGCCGGCAGGAAACCGTTCTCCAGACGGCCTGGTAGTTCCTCAGAAAGTTAAACACGGAGTTGCCCTATGACCCAGCAATTCCACCCCTCGGTACAAAGGGAAGAAAACAGAAAACAGATGTCCACCCAGAAACACAGACATAGAAAATTCACAGCAGCACGGTTCACAACAGCCCCTAAGTGGAAAAATCTAAATGCCTACCACCTGATGCATGGAATCATACCATGAGGTCTAGCCATAGCATGGAGCATTACTGACCACATGAAGGAATGAAGTACTGACACGTGCTACAAGATGGCTGAGTCTTGAAAATATGTTGAGGGAAAGAAGCCAGACATAAAAAAGGTGAGCATCATATGTATCCTGTCACCATGCTTATTCAATCTTTATGCTCAGCGGATAATACAAGATTCTGGACTAGATGAAAAAGAACATAGCACAGCATTGGAGGAAGGTTATTACTATTATTAGCAACCCGTGATATACGGATGACACAACCAAGCTTGCTGAACAAGAAGATGGTTTGAGGCACCTGCTCATAGAGATCAAAGACTATAGCTTTCATAATTGATGATAACTCACAGTAAGGTAAATGAGAATCCTCACAATGGGACCAACAGACAATATCATGATGAACAGAGAAAAGATGGAAGCTGTTTAGGGTTCATTTTACTCAAATCCACAGTGAGCGCTCATGGAAGCAGCAGTCAAAAGAGATCAAACGACATATCACATTAGGCAAACCTTCTGCCTAAGACCTCTTTAACATGGTGAAGAGCGAATATGTCACTTTGAAGATTGAGGTGCACCTGACCCGAACCACGGTCATTTCAATCGCTCCAAAAACATGTAAAAGGTGAATGATGACGAAAGGAGGAGGAAAAAGACTCGCTGTATTAGAATGCTGAATGCACCGTGGACTGCTACAAGAACCAACAAATCTTAGAAGAAGTACAGCCAGAATGCTTCTTAGAAGTAAGGATGACGAGATTTTGTCTCACATACTTTCGATGCTGATGGGAGAGCCCAGTCCCTGGAGAAGGACATCATGCTTGGTGAAGTAGAAGGGCACTGTAAAAGAGGAAGGCCCGCAAGGAGGTGTCTCGACACAGTGGCTGCAACAATGGGCTCAAACAGAACCACAATGGTGAGG
>NW_022111312.1:12249675-12256508 GCF_000313985.2 Echinops telfairi
TGAGCCGGAACCAACATAACAGCCTCTGGCCAAAGCAACCTAGAAATGTCCAGAATAAGAAGAATCGTAGAGACAGAGGGAAGGGAATGGGAAGTGACTACTAATACGGGGATCACAGAAAATGTTCTGAACTTAAATTAAGGGGACGGTAGCACAACTCTGTGAATAAGACTATGACCCATGGCATGGTCCACTTTAATTGGGTGACTTGCATGGGATGTGAATGACATGTTTGCTTTGGTTTAACTGGCACCCACGAGCCTCAGTGGTCCAGGACCGAGTAGAATGACCGCTCACTATTCCCAAGACTATACATCTTTACGGGAGCACACAGACTCACCTATCTCCCACCAGCGGCCGGTAGCATTGAACCGCCGACTTTGAGGTTAACAGTTCACTGCATCCCCAGGGTAAAGACGACAGTCTAGCAGAACCTAGGGGCATTCTACTCTGTCATATAGGATCCCTATCTGTCAGAATCGATCCAACAGTCCCGACAAGACATTGACCTTTAGCAAGCTGCTCTTTGTCATCTTCCTACCTGTGGTGTCATTAGAGGTGGGGAGGGACTACACCCGACACTCAGACAGGACGACATCAATACGACCCTAGGGTTCCAGGAGGCATAGTTGTCACAGGGGGCGGTGTGCAGTAACTCAGTCATTCCCCCCCCCACGCCCCTTGGTCACAGCCTTAGCCAATGAGAGAAGGGACCAGCCGTGAGGCGAGATGGGGGCGGAGCCACAAGGCCCAGCCCACGGAACCAGATGTCACTCACCTCACCAAGCCACGCCCCCAGAAGCCAACTTTCCGTTTCTTGGTCTCGGGAGAAAAATGGGTGATGATAGGGTGGGGTGGCTAAGTTTTTAAAATTGCGAGTACGCCTGCCGCTCCATACGGCAGTCCGTTTCCATACGGATGACAGCCAGGGCACCTTAGGACTCCGTCTTACAAATTCGCTAAGCGTCCGAACCTAGCGTGACGGCAATGGGTTTAGTTTCTTGCTGGTCTAAAACTTGTAAAGGAGCCGTGCTGTTGCAGTGGTTATGTGCCCGACTGCTAACTGAAAGGTCAGTGGGTTGATGGTTTGAACCCACCAGACGCTCTGCGAGAAGGCAAATGCGGCAGCAACTCTACTCTGTGGCTAGGGGCCAGAATCCCTTCGGTTGCAAGGAGTAAGGGGTCAGACTACCAATCCTTCTGCAGATGGCTAAATGGGTTCCAACCGCCACCAGGTCGCTGGTTGAACGCTTCACTGTTGGGCCACCAGGGTGCTTGTTCTTGGAATTGACTAGACAGCATTAGAGCTCGCCCTTCCCTCCTGCAATCTCACGCTTAGGAATGCAACCCCAGGAGATAATCAGAGAGAGATCACTCTTCATCTAGAACTGCACTCTACAACAGGCCTGTATGCAAGTTTTAATTTTCTTGTAGCTTATACAAGGTCAAGACAAACAGGTGAGATTAATAGTAACCTATTTCATGTAATCGATAGATCCAAAATATTGCCGTTTAAGTCAGGCTGTCAGATGGAGCAAAGGAAAATATGGGCAGGGCTTGTGTTGCAGTGCGGTGTCGTTGGGTCGGCTCTGAGTCGTATTGTAGTGACCTTTGTACAACAGAAGAACTGCCCAGTCCTGTGCCAGGCTCACTGCCGTTATGTCTGAGCCCATTGTCGCAGCCACTTTGTCAATCCATCTGGTTAAGGGTCTTCCTCTTTTTCAGTGACCCTTCCACTTTACCAAACAGGGTACCCAATTCTTTTTCCAGGTGACCGCTTCAAAAAAATATGTTGCTGTTGTTTTTTTAAATGGGATCATGATAGTGGGGGGTGGGGGGGTGGGGGAAGCATTTAGGAACTAGAGGAAAGTTGTATGTTTCATCGTTGCTACACTGTACCCTGACTGGCTTGTCTCCTCCCTGCGACCTTCCTGTAAGAGGATGTCCAGTTGCCTACAGATGGGCTTTGGGTCCCCACTCCACACTCCCCCTCATTCACAATGATATGACTTTTTGTTTTGATGATGCCTGATACCTGATCCCTTCGACACCTCGTGATCACACAGGCTGATGTGCTTCTTCCATGTGGGCTTTGTTGCTTCTGAGCTAGATGGACACTTGTTTACCTTCAAGCCTTTAAGACACCAGATACTATATCTTTTGATAGCCGGGCACCATCAGCTTTCTTCACCACATTTGCTTATGCACCCATTTGTCAAAAAATGTTCTTTAATTGTGTAAAATACCTGTGACAAAACGTTTGCCATTTCAACATTCCTCACAGGTACAATGTAATGTCATTATTTGTGTTCCTTACTATGTTTTCAATTACATTTTAATTTCAGACCAACAATAAATAATTTTTCTGTGTTTAAGTACATTGCATGTAATAGTTGGGGCATACTTACTCGCACTAAGAAAAATGGACATTCATTTAAAATTCTGATTGAAAAATATATATAAATAAAACAAACTTCAGATTGATTTGGGCATCCTGCTTTTTCTCTGGCAACTCTAACCTCAACATGAGAACTCTATATGTAGTTTATTAATGAGTTCTACAATCCTTTTTTTCCCTTCCAGTTCTAAGTCTTTGGAATCCGGCGTGTATTGTAGACATAGGCTATACCTCAGTTCAGAGTCACCTCATTTTAATTAAATTAAAATGTATACATATATATTGCTACAGAATCATAGAAACCTTTATTAAGTAAAAGTATCAAAATATGAAGCTATTATTTCTCAATATATTCTTCATCAAGTTCCATGAAATGTACCCTATTTTAAATGCTCAACAGCCACTTATGGCTAACCCACTGCCATCAAGTTAACAATGACTCACACATCTATATGACATAGAGTGAGGCTGCCCTTTGGGCTTCTGGAGGAGCCCTGGAAGGGTAGTGGGTAACGAGGTGGGCTACTAACTGCCAGGTCCACAGCAGTTTGACTCTACCAGGGGCTCTGTGGGAGGAAGATCATGCTTTATGGCTTATAAAGATTTACAGCCTCGGTGGGGTAATTCTACTATATCCTATATGGTTGCGACGTGTCAGAATCAACTTGATGGCAGTGGGTTTAGTTTCAGAGGTTGTAAACATTTACGGGAGCAGACAACCTCATCTTTCGCCTATGAAGCAATTGGTGGGCTGGAACTGCTAACCTTGTAGTTAGAAGCCCCACAATTATCCCAATGTATCACCAGGGCTATTTCACATATGACTCAAATTCACTGCCATCAAATCGCTTCTGAAGAGGGCTGCATAAACTATAATAGCTACATAAGTTACAAAAACTAACACGTAGAGAACACTATTTATTGGTCAGCCTTGTCCTAAGGACTCTGTATGCACTCTATCATGAGACCATCATAACGACCTTCAAATTAGGTACTAGTAGAACCCCTTTTTGTAAACAAGGAAAGCAATGTTTAGGAAGCTTAATTTCCTCAAGAAAGCGGTATTGCTAATTTTAACAAGAGTGACGGTTAGCTAGATGAAGCAATACAAGTACTTCACATGCTGGGTTAGAGTGCTTGTCTGTTCTATGATGACCTCAGACATGGCCTTACAGGGAACATGTCATCCTCCAAGGATGATCCCAGAAGGACACGACCCGGAAGCCCGACTGAACGAACTGGGCCCTACCTCAACGCTAACTGTAGCCTGTGGACTTAGGACTGAAATTCCCTGATGGAAGACAATGCAAAGGACGGCCAACCCAAGATGGTGGAAATAGCTGTCATTGGGTCTTGGGTGGGACCCGTGACTTAGTGGGCCTTCAATGAAAGGGGACCCAGAACCACAATATTTAGTATCTCAATGCTCCTCTTACACATGACAGATATTAATCTGCTAGGGTAGGAAAGGATCTGCCCTTGTAAGGAATGTTACAGGAAATTTCCCCCCAGCAACAAACCCCAATTCTCAATGTAAACAGAGCCCAATCAATTAGGAAATAAATCTGTACAAAGCAACAGCTCAAGGATTGCAGCTTGAAGTTGGACTATACTCACATTAAACTCATAGGAACAGTACCTTAAATTCTATGCCATTGAATAAATTATTGATGTGATCAATGCATTCACCTTCTACTTCAAGGGGATGATCGACAATGTCTTTCTTTTTTGTTTTGTTGTTGCTTGTTTTTGTCATTATATGACTGCTAAAGTAAACCAGAATCGTCCATAACCCATGGACAAGCAGATGGATTCTGGCCTCACACTTAATTCTAGCCCCAGTGCAAGGGCACTTTGTTCTTATAACTTGGCCCTACTTTATCTTCACCTTCATGAAGAGATCACTGAAGTTAAGGGTGCTACAGCAAAGTGTGGTGAAGAAAGCAGATGGTGCTCTGTCATCAACTGAAATAGTGTCTTGGGTCATAAAGGCTTGTAATCAAACGAGCAGCTATCCAGGTGAGGCATCAGGTAAATCCACACGGAAGAAGCACACCTGCCTGTGTGATCCAAAGATGACAATGACAAAATCCAAAACTGATGAAGGGAAAAGTATCAGAGCTTAAACTGCAAACACCCAATTTGTAGAAGGCTATGGGGGACGGTGGGAACCCAAAATCCATCTGGAGCGTATCTAGTCAGATTAAGCCTCCTTCAGATCCCCTCTGGCCACAGGTGAATGACTCGAACAGCTTTACTATCAGAGATCATTGTAAATTTGATGATGGTGGATTGATCCCAGTATAATACAGTACTTGGTCAGAGATGACCTCCCTCTTGACCCAACCTGAATTTGCTCTAGGCTTAAATATTTCTCGCTTGTTCCATGAGAGAAATTTCTTGTCTGGCTTTTTTATTATTGGTGGTCTTTTCTTTTTCACTCTTTATTTTTATCTTTACATTATTATTTTTTCTTTCTGTTTTATTTTAGTTTTGTTTTTCATTGTGTCTGTTAGGTTTCAGTTTATGAAGCACAGGAGTGGGTGGCTAGAGACAATAACTGATGCATCAGTTTATGGGGGGGTGGAGACAGTAAGGGGGATTGGGGAGCAAACAATGTGGAATTGGGGGGTCGTACTAGAACTGATTGTGATGATGTATATACAACTTTTTTCCCCCTCTTTTTTTTTTAAACATCTTGGCCCACTACTCTATTTAAAAGCGACTTAACTATGGAAATGTATGATATGTGACTTTTATGTCAAGAAAACTACAAAAAAGAAACCAAAGTTGACCAATGGTTACCATGGGGGAAGGAGGAAGAGTTGTTGCTGAGTTTAAGTTCGCATAAACTAGCGTAAAGGGGCCCTAAGTTCATGTTAATGGTGGTAGAATAATTGGGGAAAGGATATCAATAATAGTTGCACAACATGAGGAGAATAATCAGTGGTGCCGAATTATATATGTAGTTGTTCTACTGGAGAATGTTTAGTTGTGTACATTTTTACCACAATTTAAAAAAATAATTATACTAATTACAAGGAAGAAGAAATGTTCTAAAATTTATTGTGGTAATGATTATACAACTCTTCTTAATGTGACTGAACTATTGAATTGTGGATGAAAAGTGCCAATAAAACTTTAGCTATTCTGCCTGATGTGATTGAACTATGGAATGATATATGTATTAGCTCCCAATTAATTATAAACAAAGCAAACAAACCAAAAAACTGTTTAAATAAATAAATAAAATTAAGTGCTTGGCTGCGAACCAAGAGGTTGAAGGTTCAAGTCCCCCACGAGTCACCTTGGAAGAAAGGCCTGGTGATCTAGTTTCAAAAGCCAGCCAATGAAAATCCCAGGGAGCATATTTGTACAATGACTTAGAATCCACTCTATAGTTGCTAGCTTGCCTTTGGAAGATCACCCAACCAACATGGTTATCCTCTGGATAACGGGCTTGGAAAGGATAGAGCAGGACAGCTAGAGCACTAGAAGTGGGAAACCCAGAGTACAGTGAAACAATTGTGAAAAATGTGACTCATTGTGAAAAATGCTACCGAGGTCAATGAAAAAGCGGTATAGAAATTGTCAAATGGGAACCTGATTTACTACGTAAATTCTCACTTAAGAAAACAACAGCAAAGCCATCTAAGTGAGTGAGGTGTCACCTAAGTCCAGATGGAAGAAGCGTACCAGCCTGTGTGAACCAAGGATTACAAATAAAATCACCCGAATCTAAAGGAGGGAATGGCATCAGATCTCAAATTGCGAACACCTGATTGCAGAAGGCTATGATGACAGTGGAAGCCCAAATTTCATTTTCAGGATGCACACGTGGATTCAGCCTCAGTGAATGCCCTCCGTTCATGGCTGAGGGATATCAAGTAACCCTGACATCAGGTAGAGAGCTTTGTAAAGTGAATGATGGCAGACGAAGTTGGGTCAAAAGGTAATATCATTTGATCTCCCTTTGTCCCACTTTAAAGCTATTTCAGTTTTTTAAAAACAAGTGAAGGGGAATTGACTTGTTAATTAAAACAAAAAAGTGGAGGGGAACTACATCTAGATGAAGTCACTAATAGGATCCCCCTGACCACCAACCAGGGATGTGAACAGCCTTGCTATCATGCAGCATGCATCGTTGGAAAGTAGATTGTTGCAGATGCAGCTAGTTAGGTTCAACTTTAGCGCCCTATCATTTGACCTCCTTTATGATCTATTTAAATTTGTTCTGCTCTTTAACATACTCTGTTTTCTGGTTTTTATCTGTTTTACTGTTGTTCTTGTTAGTTTTTGTTTGTTTGTTTGGCTCAGTGTTTTCCTGTCTAGGAAATCCAGGATAGCTCTATCTATAGCGATAGTCACTGGATTAATGGTTCCTTGGGGGTATGGCAGGGGATGTTGGTGGGAAATGGGGAGCTAATATCGATGA
>NW_022111312.1:12256683-12261226 GCF_000313985.2 Echinops telfairi
TTCAGCCTATTCTATTAAAGAGACCCATCCTCGAGTCCGGTCTCTGCAGCTGCTAAGCAAGCACCCTAACAAGTGCCTTCACCCTGGGAGTCACTATTAGACAACCCTTCACAGGGTTGGTGTGGCCCGTACAAGTCATGGCTGCGGACTGGCGAGAAGGTTGTACCTTCTCAAGAAGGTAATCATATATGTTCTTTTTATCAGTTTCTTTGTCTTTTCTTATGTGGACACCTTTTATAGTGAGCGTGGATTCTTTTTTAAAACACACAAAAAGTTACTTTCAAAAGGGGGGGAAACAGCCATGAAGCAGTGGGAGGAAAAGAGACAGGAAGGAAACAAAGAACATAGGACGGGAGAAAACCTGACAGGAACTGACACAATGGATGATGGATGGATTGTGATAAGAGCTGTATGAGCCCCCAATAAAACTATTGTAAAAAAAATGGCTCATCCTCGAATTTTTTCAAGTGACCACCTGGGGGCACTGTCCAACATTTCCATGTTAAGTGCTGACAAGAGACGTGGGTTTCAATTCATAGCGAACCCTTGTGAAAGAGTCCAAGTGCCCACAGAGTTTTCTAGGCAGTCATTTTTGTAGAAACAGACCTTCAGGTCCCCGCTCGCCCAGAGCCCCTGGTGAGTAATCACGGTCGACCTTACCTCTGCCAGCCAAACACTGAAACCATGGAGCCACCAGGGTTCCTTTGGAATTTCATAGCTTGGAAAAAATGATTCCCTTTACAGAACAAGAACTTGAAAGAACACCCACAAAAAAAAGCATTCATCTTCAATGGCTCAATCCCTCAGGAGCCTCCCCGAGCATCCCCCAGCGGCTGCCGATGTTTATCCCTCAGGATGAGGGAGGCAAGCAGAGGAACCCCCAGCGCTGGCTGCACACGGCTGGCCTCTTACCTTTGGAGTCTTCTTTGGCCAAGTGACAACAGGGACCCCAGTGATGGCCAGACTGGGGTCGTCATCCGCATGCTCCTTCAGGACATTCTGCGGCCAAACAAAGTAGCCATATTAGTCCAGGGCGCCCTCAGGAGAGGGGTCTGAGGGGGCCAGAGGCAGGTGAGAGCTTTGCGCAGTCAATGCGTTTCCCCCTCCCAGACACTCAAAAGAAACCCAGCCACCGGGGTCCCCCGGGGCCATATAACACACAGCACCCTTCTTGGGGTCCTTCTTGGAGTAACCAAGTGTCTTGAACATCCTTCGCTGTTGTTTGCAGGGTGCCATCACCCCCATTTTCCACCCCATAGGGCTGCCTAGTTTGTCATCTTTATGGGAAAGCAGATCTCAAGCTCTTTCTTCCGTGGAGCTGCAGATGAATTAGAACCACCAGCCATCTGGTTAGCAACTGAAAGCTTCACTGTGACACCCCCAGGGCTCCTTCCACCTTACTTTATCTAGTCCATTCTGACTCACAGGGACCCCATGTGACCAAGGAGAACTATCCTACAATTTCCTAGACTGTCATCTTTGTGGGGGCAGGTGGTCATGTCTTGCTCCTGTGGAGCCACTGGGGGCAGGGTTGGACTATCAACCTTTCCATTGAGCACTTCATCTTGGCACTCCAGGGCCCCTCGCCTCACCCTACCAAGCAGGGCTATTTGAAGACTAAATGACCCTAACCAGGAGCCCTACTGGCTTAGTGCTTAATAAGTTGGTCCGCTGTTCGAAACCACCAATTGCTCCTCGGGAGAAAGATGAGGCTTTCCACTTCTGCAAACATTTACAGTTTTAGAAACTCACAGGAGGGTTGCTATCGTCAGGACTGACTCAATGGCAGTGAGTTTGGTTTTTTAGGAAAACCCTAACCAATCCATCAACATCCTCTTGACTCCCCCTGTGAGATGCACCAGTACCGTCTCCATGACAGAGAGCGAGAGCGAGAGCGAGAGTAAGGCTTTGGCTGATGAAATGAATTGCCGAGACCAGTTAGATAGCGAAGAGTGGAGACAAGGTCGCCGCCACACCCATAGACTCCAAAGCTGCTCTTGCAAAAAAACGTGGAGCGTGGGCAAACATAGTTCCTCATTAAGCAATACATTCAGAGATTCTAAACAAAAAAACAAAAAAAAACAGACTCGAAGCCCAACTAGGGAAATTGTGCTTGGGAAAAAGTCAAGTTTTAGAGTTAAGAGGTATGTTTTAGGTCAAATTCGTCAACTAACAGGTATGACCTTGAATGAGCCTCAGCTTCCTGCTGCCCAATCTCACTACCATTGAGTCAACACTGACTCATAGTGACCCTACTGGGCAGGGTAGAACTGCCTCTTTGGGTTTCTGAGATTGTAACCCTTTGAGGAAGTAGATGACCTCAAAACTGCTGACCTTGTGGTTCGAACACGCATCAGTGGAGGGGAAGTCTCCAATGCTTCCTCCCATTTCTTGAGGCCTTGCCCTAGGCTCTAAAAGAATCCTATCTGTGGAGTGCACTGATTCCTTGCATTTGAGAAGAGCAGAAACTGAAGCCCAGAGCAGTGAAGTGGTTTGCCCACGGTGCCACAGCTGAATGGCTGATGGGGCATAGAGCCAGCTCCATCCAATGCCAATTTGAGGTAGTTGGCACTCGGCGGATCCAGCCTCGGGGAAACCATTCCGGCCTCCACGCTGAGCACTCCGGTAGCAAACACGGAAGGTAACCCTCCTGTTGAGTCCTTTTAATGTGCTGTCCTTCACACAAGGCTGGAAGTTCCAATCTACCTTGAGGCCCCTTAGAAGGCCTGGTGAGCTATGTGCAAAAAAAACCAACCAAACAAAAAAAAACAGTCACTGAAAACCCTAATTGCACCACCAGCTCCTGGCTGAGTTGTCAGTATCATGAATCAAAAAGCCTGCCTTAAGAACCCGTGGGTCTGAAGAGATGCCAAGCCCAAACCTGGGGCAGGAAGCCCAAGGCTCTTGCATGTGTGCACCCTGTGGCCACCAGGGGGCGCCCCGGACTCTGTCTCGCAGAGAAGTCACATTTCAGATGTGTGATGATGATGGGGTGCCAGAAGAGATGATTCTAATGGAGATTTTTCTCTGAGTAAGAAACGGAGCTTGAGGAAATTGTGTCACTGGCTTCCCTGGGCTCTGCCTGAATTTAGACTCCCTGAGGCTCTTGGAAGCACAGAGGCATGGGACCTGGGTGTTTGCACCGGCCCGGAGCCAAAGGTGACATCTGCCAAGTCACCGATTAGAGAGAGATCTGAGGTCCTGGAACCTTCTGGAAGGTGCTCCTGTTTGATAACCACAGCCAAAGGCCTGCTGGGCTTCTGTGCCCCTCATGCTGACTACCCTCAAAGAGCTTAATTAGTGAACAATGGATTCTGGCCCCATGCCTCCCCAGAGAGGAATGGTAATAATGAGAAGTGCCATCGATGTGGGGACTAAAAATACCACCACTGTGATAATAAGGCAGCGGCAGATATTAGGAGAGAATTACCAACCGTAGTTTGGTTAAAAAAACAAAAAACTCACACCAGAAACCCTTGAGCCACTTATGAAATTGAATATGCGTTAGACCTGCATGCACCACAGGGTTGTCAGGGCGGGGGACCCTTCCAGAAGCAGATCACCAGGCCTTTCTTCCATGCCTCCTCTTGCTGACTACAACTCACCTGACTCCCTCAGAGTACCTGCCCGTTTAACCGTTTGTGTTGCCTCAACTCACTCACTGCCACTGAGTTGATTCCAACTCAGAGGGACCCTGTAGGACAGGGAGAGAGCTACCCTGTGAGTTCCCGAGATGGTAACTCTTTACGGGGGTAGAAAGCTTCATCTTTCTCCCAAGGAAAGGCTGGTGGTTTCAAACTGCAGACCTTGTGCTTGGCAGCTTAATGAATAACCACTACACAAACAGGGAGCATAACATGGCAGTAGGGCAGCCTGGACTGCTGCACTAAAGGAACCCAGAAGTCTCAAGGGACCCTGGTGCCAATGATAGGGGCCACACGACTGAGCCTCATCACCTTGGGCCTCCTCTAAGGCGCCTCCACTGCAGCCCAGCCAGCTGGAGCCTGCATGCAAAATCCCAAATGCAGGCTGAGCGGTGTCCTCTAAAAGATAGGTTCCACCTTAACCCCCAGTCCCCATGGGCAGGACTTTATTTGGAAGTAGGGTCTTGGCAGATGTAATTAGTTGAAAGCGCTCGAGCTAAAACCATCCTGGTGTTAGGGTGGGCCTAAATGTCATGACTGGAGAGGGAGCTTGGCGACACAGAGAGGTAGACATAGAGGGAGGCCACGGGCGAAGGCAGGAACTAGAGTGGCGCCGCCCAAGCCAAGAGGCCACAGGATGCTGGCCAAGGCATGGCAGGCTCTTCTTCCCCACTCCCGAGGGGCACAGCCTGGGTAGCATTGTGGTTTCCAATTCTCATTCCAGATGGAGGCGTCTTCAACAGTTCGAAACCACCAGCCTTTCCTTGGGAGAAAGACGAGGCATTCCACCCAGAAAAGAGTTACAATCTTGGGTCGCCTGGAGGAGACGAGCCAGTGAGGGTGCAACGTAGCAATGATGAAGCAGACAACTTTCCTCTAGTTCCTAAATGCTTCCTCCC
>NW_022111312.1:12261326-12263632 GCF_000313985.2 Echinops telfairi
CCCCCCACACACACACACACTTGTGGTCTTTGGTTATGGCAGCACTAGAGAACTCGGATACCTTTGATTTCCTGTTTCTAGAACATTCTCATTTGCTCCTGCTGGCCCTCGTACCTGGAAGCACCTTCCCCAGACAGAAAACTCCTATGACAGCTCAAAGGCCCAACTCAATTGCCCTCAGCAGAAACATATCAGAGCCCTCGTGCCTGGTGTGGCTCCTCTGCACCCCCCCTCAGGTCTCCATGACTGGCACAGGCCCTATCCCTGCACTTACCCCCCTCTGCTGCTCCTTTACTACCTACTGTCCTCTCAGCAGCCCCCTGAGGACAGAGTGACCAGTGTTCCTCTGCCTCTTGTGCCAGCACCCAACACAGCTGGGGCTCCCTGAGCATCTGCTCAGTGACGTCTGGCACTGCTCGGAGCCCCCAGCTGCTTTGTGGCACCTTGTGAAAGACTGCCAGGGTATACCCTACACCTACACATCAGATGCTGCTCCAGGAAGCCAACCCAGAGCAGCAGAGGAGGGCGCTGACTCCAGGCCCCCCAACAGCACTACCGCTGCCCCGCACATCTTCCACCAGCAGTGCCGAGAAGGACCATGTTGTCCTCCCCCGCAAAGCAAGGAGTCAACAAGAGGGCCCTCCGCTGCCCATCAGTGGCCCCTCAAAGGGGTCTGCTCGGACCACAGGGTCCTTCTCAGCACCTAGAGGGACCCCCAAACAGTCTGCAGCCAGCCCATTGAACAGAAGCTGCCCGCCCCACCTGGGCCCTGCCCACCTTGACGCCCTCCAGCAGTGCCTGGGGGTCCTCGATGCCCTCGGGGACACACTTCTTGTTCTCGGGGAGGGACTCCAGCTTCTCCACCAGGGCCTTCAGGCCTTTCAGCTCAAACTCGGTGAGGTGGGTCCACTTGGCAGGTCCATCTGGGGTGGGCGAGCTGGTGGGCGTCTTGGGGTAGTCTGCCGGTGCCGTGGAGGACTTCCCACTCTCCTGGGACTCGTTAGACAAAGTCCTCTTGAGGAACCGCATGGCGGGGGCCTCCAGGTCCTCGGCAGGGGTGCTAGGGGGTGAGGCGGGACCATCGGCCGGTGGCTTGGGCTCCTTCTCTCCACCATCCTCCTGCTCCTGCTCCTGCTCCTGCTCCTCCTCCTCCGGGGGGTTCTGCTCACAGCACTCCTCATCCATCTCCGGCCAGGAATCCGATGAGAAGCCGTCTATGCTGGGCTTCCTCAGGGCGTCTGTGGGGAGCAGCGGGCACAGACAGACAGAGATAAATACCCCCAATCCCCCTGGAAATCTCCCTCGCTAAAGACCCCTGCCCTCCCCCCACCCCCTCGAGGGATCAAGCTGCTGCTTCCGACCATCACTTCTCTTCTAGAAAGAGGATGTGGCTTTGGGTCAGTGAGACATAGGTTTGAATCCCAGCTCCACTTCTTCCCAGCTGTGTGTACCCAAGAGACATCCTCTTACATACGCTGGACCTGTTGTCAGGAGAGACCTGTCCTTTGGAGAAGGACATCGTGTTTGGAGAAGCGGAGGGGCAGCGGAGGATGGGCTGGCACCATGACTGCAACAACGGGCCCAGGCATAGAAACCTTAGTGAGGCTGTCGCGGCCGGCCCGGCAGTGCTGCGTTCTGTTGTGCGGCCGGCCGCTGTGGGTCAGAACCAACAATGGCTCCCAGCAAATACATGATGAGAAACAGGTTTTGAGGGAGCTTCCAGATGAAACTTGTAACCATCAGTCAATGAAAAGCCTTGTGGATCCTGCTGTGCCTCAGAGGGGACCCCATAAGCTGAGGATGCTCCACAGCAGCTATCCCTGCTGGAAATAAATGGTGTATTTACGATGACTGCAGGATTAGGTAGCGCACAATGCTCCGTAGTAGTTACGCACTGGGCTGTGCTCAGGCGGTTGGCAGTTTGAAATCAGCAGCAGCTCGGCATGAGGAAGACTGGGCTTTCTACTCCTGTCAGCAGTTACAGTCTGGGAAGCCCACAGGGGCTCCCTACGAACCCGCACTGACTCGATGGCAGTGGGGTTTTCTTTGTCGCGTTGTTCATAAGGCAGGATTCCCGCAGAATGTGTCTTCGACCAGTCTCTTGAGTTCGAAATAGAGTGGATTAAGGCGGGGCAGAGTGGCGGAAGAGCAAGGCCCTGCCACGTGAAGAGGGGGAGAAGCTGCAGACAGACTTGGACCAGCCTTCTCTGCGAGGACAGAAGAGCCGGCCTTTGGCACCCTGAAAGCAGACTTCTAGCCCCTGAGCTGTGAGAAATACATCCCTGTTCATTAAAGCCCCTCCCCCC
>NW_022111312.1:12263948-12293399 GCF_000313985.2 Echinops telfairi
GCACCCCCCCTCAGGTCTCCATGACTGGCACAGGCCCTATCCCTGCACTTACCCCCCTCTGCTGCTCCTTTACTACCTACTGTCCTCTCAGCAGCCCCCTGAGGACAGAGTGACCAGTGTTCCTCTGCCTCTTGTGCCAGCACCCAACACAGCTGGGGCTCCCTGAGCATCTGCTCAGTGACGTCTGGCACTGCTCGGAGCCCCCAGCTGCTTTGTGGCACCTTGTGAAAGACTGCCAGGGTATACCCTACACCTACACATCAGATGCTGCTCCAGGAAGCCAACCCAGAGCAGCAGAGGAGGGCGCTGACTCCAGGCCCCCCAACAGCACTACCGCTGCCCCGCACATCTTCCACCAGCAGTGCCGAGAAGGACCATGTTGTCCTCCCCCGCAAAGCAAGGAGTCAACAAGAGGGCCCTCCGCTGCCCATCAGTGGCCCCTCAAAGGGGTCTGCTCGGACCACAGGGTCCTTCTCAGCACCTAGAGGGACCCCCAAACAGTCTGCAGCCAGCCCATTGAACAGAAGCTGCCCGCCCCACCTGGGCCCTGCCCACCTTGACGCCCTCCAGCAGTGCCTGGGGGTCCTCGATGCCCTCGGGGACACACTTCTTGTTCTCGGGGAGGGACTCCAGCTTCTCCACCAGGGCCTTCAGGCCTTTCAGCTCAAACTCGGTGAGGTGGGTCCACTTGGCAGGTCCATCTGGGGTGGGCGAGCTGGTGGGCGTCTTGGGGTAGTCTGCCGGTGCCGTGGAGGACTTCCCACTCTCCTGGGACTCGTTAGACAAAGTCCTCTTGAGGAACCGCATGGCGGGGGCCTCCAGGTCCTCGGCAGGGGTGCTAGGGGGTGAGGCGGGACCATCGGCCGGTGGCTTGGGCTCCTTCTCTCCACCATCCTCCTGCTCCTGCTCCTGCTCCTGCTCCTCCTCCTCCGGGGGGTTCTGCTCACAGCACTCCTCATCCATCTCCGGCCAGGAATCCGATGAGAAGCCGTCTATGCTGGGCTTCCTCAGGGCGTCTGTGGGGAGCAGCGGGCACAGACAGACAGAGATAAATACCCCCAATCCCCCTGGAAATCTCCCTCGCTAAAGACCCCTGCCCTCCCCCCACCCCCTCGAGGGATCAAGCTGCTGCTTCCGACCATCACTTCTCTTCTAGAAAGAGGATGTGGCTTTGGGTCAGTGAGACATAGGTTTGAATCCCAGCTCCACTTCTTCCCAGCTGTGTGTACCCAAGCAGGTCACCTCACCTCTCTGGACATATCTGGCTTTTTCAATGTGTAAAAACCAGGACAACCCCCCACCCCCAATTTTTTTTAAGTTAAAAAGGCAACGATTTCTGCCAAAAGCTTGCAGGGAAGAGTTCAAATGAAGAGGCACCGCCGAGTCTCGCTTTGGCCACCCAGCCGTCACCCATGGGCTGCAGGCAGAACTGAGTTCTGCTGGAGTTTTCCAGGTTGAGACTATCTATTGAGATCGCCAGGCCCTTCGTCTGAGGTGCCTCTGATAGGATTCGAACCACCAACAAAGCTTCCCATGACCCACTGTGTACAAACCACCTGTGCCCCACGTCCCCAGGGCTCCTTGGCAGGCAACACACAGCCCAGTAGAGGCGTCTGTCTAGACTCACTCCTGCCCATTTGCTGATAGATTAGAAAAGTCTAGGGTGGCGGCAATGGCAAGGGACCCTAACAAAAGTGTGTGAACATCCCTTAGACAAATACTACAGGAAATGCTCTGCTAGTTCCCGAATATTCAGATTCGAGAACTGGCCCTCTGCTTTCTGACCCCAGGAACGACCCCAGAATCAGGAGCCTCCCCAATGCCGGGATGCTTGGGCCCCACAGGGTCTGGTAGTTCTGCCGTCCCAGCAGCGACGTCACCAGTGTCGGTGTGTCAAGGATGCACTTGCTCTGCCCCACGGGGTTTCCAAGGCTGTAAAGCATGACGGAAGCAGGCTGCCCTCTTTCTCCCCCCAAGCAGCGGCTGGTCGGTTTGAACCTTTGACTTTGGCGGAGTGCTTAATTAGGGAGCCACCAGTTCTCTGTTTCATGATTATGCGCCATCTCTCCTCCTTGGATTAGGCATCTCATCCTCTGACAGAAATGAGACTCCAGAGAACACGGGACACTTCCCAGGAGACAAACCAGCCCTGCCCAGTGCAGACCAGACCCTCGGCAGAAGAGCTTGATCCTCATCACAGGCCCAGTGGGACGCCCCTTAGAGAGACCGAGGAGGGGAAAGCGTACTGCGAGGAAAAGCAAAGAAATGTCTCACGGTGCTGGAGAGCCCAGAGAAGACTGAAGAAAGTGGGCTCCCCTTCCTGTCCCCTACGAGCATGCACAGGTGCCGCAGTATCCACCAGGAAGGGCCCCCCCGCAGTAGCTGTGGGGGAGGAACTGCCTGTTTACAGAGCTCTGGCAGGGGCTCACCCCCAGCTGCAAGACATAACTTCAGGGGAAGAGGGGCTGTCTGTGCAGCCAGATTGTCCCTTTAAGGCACTTAGGCGGGTGCTATAAACCTCTTCTCTCCTTCCCTCTCTCCCTCCTATCCTCTCCCCCCTCTGTCAGGACCACCCACTGCTCATCTTCTGGCCTCCAGCCCAGGTGTCCCTTCCCCTGGCTCCAAGATGGCCTAAGGTTGGGGGCCTGCTCCTAGGTAGGAAAAGCCCACCCCCATGCCAGTGGCCCCAGAGGAATAAAAGTCCAGAATTCCCCCTCATTGGTTCTCCTGTGAGTGACCGCGCCAGGGACCTGCCTACACAGACCAGGACGGCCCCCGGAGTCCATGGGGACTCCCGAGTTCATTCTCCACATTTGGCATTCCCAGTGGGAGTCTGACAAGGAATGCTTCCTCTCCCCGGGATACTAAGATCTCTAGGGTTCTTCCAGGCCCCAGAAATAAAACCAAAATCCCACTGCCATCTAATCCATTCCAACTCATAGTGAGCCTTACACGGGGGTTTCTGAGACTGCAAATCCTTATGGGAACAGACAGCCGCATCTTTCTCCCTCAGAGCGGCTGGCGGGTTTGAACCGGCTGATGATGCGAAACACAGGCTGAGGGCGGGGCGCCCGGGGATCCACTCACCAACCAGCATGGACTCTCTCTGGTGTTCCGGGGTGAGGTAGGATCGCTGAGTCACACAGTGCGCATACCGCTCCAGGACATACCAGCACATCTCATAGTAGAAGGGGTACCGGAATTTGGGCTGCACCTGTAAGCACAGACATAGGTGGGGAAGGGTCAGTGTCCGAGGGAAAGGGGTTTGCAGGAAGTGGGGGGAGAGAAGCCACCAAAGTGTCACTTTCACCAGCCAAGCAGCAAGCGCACAAATGGGGGGTGAGGAGGGAGATGGAATGGGGGCTATGAGGAGGAGGGAAGGAGAGGGAGCTGGAAGGGACCAGGTGCCATTAGCAAGCACGATGAGGAGGAGGAAGAGGCAACGTGAGCAATTCATTTCAATTCGCTGATCGGCAGCCTGCGAGTTCAGGGGGTTGGCTCTGCGCCTGTGTAGCCATAGAAAGTTTCCTGATTCACTGGAGGATGGGAGTCACTGTCTGGCACTGTCTGGTGCCAGCAACGAACAGACTAGGGTGCCTCTTACTTCTAGAACATTCGCCCAGACTGCTGTCCTTCCCTCTCCCTTGAAAAAATCAACCCCCAAACATTACCATTGGCAGAGGCCGGTCCTGCCCGTGGTATCGGGCGGGTGTGACTTTCCATAATCGGGTCGTGGCCTCCAAGCTCCCTCCTGGAGCTGCCACCACACACACACTGGACACTGTTGCTTACATTTCACAAGGGACCCCAAGGTCTATGAGCCCCTCATGTGGCCCGGGACCACCCTAATTCGAAAGGTTGCACACCCCGGGTCTGGGGCAGAGTCTGTGTGGAGAGCAGCCACTCTTGGCATCTCTTACAGGCGAGTCAGTGCAGGGCTGGCGCCCCAGCAGACTGTTGGCAGGGCATGATCTGCAAGAATGAGTGAGGGGAGGAAGATGGAAGGAGGCAGCACCCCCCAGGGCACTGGCAGGGGGAACCTTCCAGAAGCTGCATCCAGAACAAGCCAGGAGGGAGGGAGGGTGGTGGGAGAGAAGATGTGCTCTGCCTCTCGCAGCCCGGGTGCCTTCTCCAGAGGCAACAGAGATGGAACTAGTCCCCACTTTGGCCTACAGGCAGTCCTCCACGGTGGAGGTCAGAGAGCCTCCTCCCCTTCCACACTTCCACACATCTAACCAAACGCACTGCCATCGAGGCCACTCTGACTCATCACGACCGGAAAGGGCGAACTAGACCCGTCCCCTTGTCTCCCGGAGAAACTGGCCCCAAGAAACAAAATGTGCAAGGAACGGACTTACAAACTGCATAACCACTACCTCACCGGGGCTCTCACCTTCTTTAGTCTCTAGAAACTCAGGGAAACAAGATTATGCAACCGTGCCCTTCGCAAAGTCAGCCAACAGGTGGCATTCGACAAGGACAAATGGGGAGTGACAAATGCAGTGTGGTCAAGTTGATGCTACCTCCCAGGGGCCAGAGCAGGACTGCTCCACAAGGCCTTTCTGGCTGCAATCGACGCAAGATCACCAGGCCTTTCTTCCTCAGTGCAGCTGAGTGCCAAGGGCTTGCACCACTCAGGGGACCTTCGACGACGACGTCCACATCAACTCAAGGATCTCCAGCCTCCCTTCGAGCAGCGGTTCTCCACCTATGGGTCGCGACCCCTTTGGGGGCCGAACGACCCTTTCACGGGGACCACCCGATTCATAGCAGTATCAAAATGACAGTGATGAAGTAGCAACGAAAATAATGTTATGGCTGGGGGCGTCACCACATGAGGAGCTGTATGAAAGGGTCGCGGCATGGAGAAGGTGGAGAACTACTGTCTCAGGGAGCCCTTTCCCTGCCTCTCTCGCACTGCCCGCTCACAAGGCAGCACCGATGCCAACCTCTGAGTCCCCAGCCCTCGGCTCCTCATCCACTCTAGGCCCAGCTGACTCAGTTTGCAGCCCAGCAGCCTTTTGCCCATGTTGGCAGTCTCCTTTCCCCCGGCTGTGCCAGGGGCCATTTGCTCTCCCTGCCTCTCGGGGGGATGGTATGCTTGGGGATGGTAGGCAGCCAGGGCATGCTGTGGAGCTTTGCAGGGAGATGCGGGGATGCGGGGAGTCGGGGTCACAGGCTAGTGGTTTCCTTGGCTCCAGCGACTTCCCCAACAGTCCCAGGTCCGTCATTATTCCAAGTCACTGGCTGATGCCCTCCCGAGTTTGACAAGGAGTTGCATCCGGTGGATTCCAGGGGAGTCTCAGTGCTCCCCCGGCTCCAGAGTGATGATTTTGAGCTACATTGCCAATACCGAAAAGAATAAACAGTGAGGCCTCTCCTCAGCCCCTCACGCCCCTCTCCCGACTCTAAAGAATCAGTTGGCAAAACTCTGAAGTTGCTTTTGACTTTCAAAATTGGAGGGGTGGGCACATTACTTTCCAGTGGGTGGGCACCGTGATGCCTGAGAATCAGCTTTGGTTAGGGATAAACAAATGATTTGTTTGGGGCTGTATTGTTGCTGAATCCAAGAAAAACCAGCTGGTTGAAAAAAGATGCCGATAAAGAAAAAAATATATTTTAAGTTGGTTTTTTTTTTTCTCACAAGAGCACCGCAAGAAACTAAATGTACAATGAACGGACTTACAAACAGTTGTCACTGCCCACCCTCCACCTTCACACGGTGCCTGCCACGCGCCTGGGAATGTGAGACACAAGCTGACTCAGCACGGGCCCTGCAGCGAGTGCGGCCCACAGTGACAACATGCTGCCCCCCACCCGCACCCCGCAGCAGCCTCACGACCACTATGACGCTCAGTGTTACTCAGTGGCAGGTGTATGGCCTCCCAGGATGAGGCGGTCACCAGTCTCCGTCCACAATGAAAGGAGACACCCCGCCACCCACACACAGCTCCCCGCCATCCCGGCAGTGTGAGTGCTCTAGCAGAGTGGGGGCCCCACCTCTGAGTAAACCTCTGGGGCTAACTGGGGTTCCCAAAGGCCCCTTTGAGGGGTCTCTGGCCTTTGACCTCATCCTTGCAGGCCGAGTCAGCTTATAGTTGCATGGACCAAAGGAGAGTCTAGAACTCCCAGCAGTGATGTACCAGAGGGTGGGGAGGGCAGGTGAGGGGGTGGGGGGGAGGGCAAAACCCAATGGTAGTGGGGAGGGGAGAAGGAGAATAGATTGCTTGCAATTTCCAAATCCCTCACTGGCTGTGGGGTGTGGGGAAAGTTGAGGGAAAAGATCAACACCAGAGCCTGATTGTTTGGACCCTCCCATCACTTACCAATCTAACTGAAGTTAAAAAAAAAAAAATGGTGAAGGGAGACATCAGTCAGTGTAAGACATGAAAAAAAGAAATTAATAAATTATCAAGGGTTCATGAAGGAGGAAGGGTAAGGCAGGGAGGGGAGAAAATGAGAAGCTGATACCAAGGGCTCAGGTAGAAAGAAAATGTTTTGAAAATGATGGCAACAAATGTACAAATGTACTCGACACAATGAATGAATGGATGGATTGTGATAGGAGTTGTACGAGCCCCCAAAATGATTTTTTTAAAATGTAGTGAGAATCTTTGAGCTGTGATCTTAAAATAGCCAGCCATGCCCAACACATCCATTCTCTGGAGTGGCGCCTCTCCCAGCCCTCATTGCCCCTTTACAGATGGGCACTCCTGTCTGTCCCCGACAAGGGGAAGAAACCAGCCAGCAGGCCCGGGAGATGGACATGCAGTGGTTTCCAGAGCCAGGAGCACGTTCTTGGGGCCCCTGCTCAGAACTGGGGTCCATCTACTGAGCACTGGAAGGGCAGGTTCTTTGTCTGAAACAGGCCAATTCCATGGGGCGTAGAGGATGCTGGCTTCCTCTGACTGCCCCCTCCCTTCCACCCGAGCTGCGTCTTCGGACTCTTGAAATCCTGCTTGAAATGGCTGTGCCCTCCTTGCACAAGTGTGCAGGAGCATGGAGAACTGAGCTGTGGGCGCTGATGGGGCACCCTGACATGTTATCTGTGGTTTCAGTTCTGCTAACCAAGGCTTTTTGTCTGCCAGGGCTCCTTTAACATAAACGCCTGGGTATTGCAGCTGAGCCCCTCTCCAAAGATCAGAAATCAACGCCGATTAAACAGTCTGCCACTGCTTCCCGCCCAGAACCCCCACCCCTCCACCTGCTCTAAGGGAAACCAGATGGGTGTCCACACACAAGGACGACAAGGACGGGCCTTGGGGGAGGGGACTGCGGAAGCTCATCTCAAGGTGGCTCAGGATCCCACGGGCACTCGCCATGATACCTGGGTTCTGCTACAGGCTCCTCATGCCCTGCTCTCTCTGGGGCCCCATCCACCAAGAAGAAAGGTCCTGACTCCTGAGGGATACAGGGAGGTGGCAGCCCAGCTGGCTGCCCTGGGAAATCCCAGCCCACCACAGCTTTCAGGAATTGCCTGGAGAGTCGCAGGTCTGTTCATCCCCTTGGCAATTTCTCCTTTCTGCCTTGTCCTTGCCGGTCAGCTCGCAGATAGATGGGTCTGTTCTCCAGGGCCAGCTGAGGAGCACGTGGCCCCAACCCCACACTGCACATAACCCAAACTGTGATGGTCACTCATGCCCTAAGGATGGGTGCCTTTCTCAGGCACTGAACCTTCCAGGTTGGGGCTAGCTATGGCTGGATCTGGTCTCTCCTGTGGCCTGCATGGGGCCGGAAAGAAAGGCCCAATATCCCTAGGAAACAAGGGCCTTGCAGATGGCCCTGGCTCAGACCCTCGTCCCCAGTCTCCCGGCAGAACCACATGCCAGCACTTCCTGGCCATGGTGTCTAACTGCCGAGCACAGCCTGGGGACCCAAGCTTAGGTGCCTTGGTGCCAGGACTGTTCAATCGGTCAGATACACACACAGGTACACACGTGACTCCACAAAATCCACCCCATGACTGAGATGGCAAGGAAGGCACAGGGCCCCCAGCAAGGTTCCATTCTGTTAACACTAGATGGTGGCCAGGAGTCAGAGCAAACAACACGCAAACCTGAAACAGACACGGAAATGATGGGACTCTGGGCGCCAACCTCCCTGTGGAGTTTCTTTCTGGGCTGGGAATGTCACAACCGCTTTCTGATGCCAAAAGCCCTCACCAAGGCAACGTCCAGGCAAGCCACACACTGGAAAACTATGCTGCCGTGAAAAAGGGCGACACTACCGGTATGTGTACACAAACCTAAAATTATTGGTGGCTACCAGGGCGACCCGGACAGAGTGGGGCAGGGACTCGTTGCTGAAGGTTGCTGAAGGGCCACGGGGCTTCCAAGGGTAATAGAAGAATCTGGACATGGATAGTGGTGCTGACAGAACACTAGGATAAAGGTAATTAAGTCTCTCGAGTGAACACAGGGAACGTTTAAATGGGTAATGTTTTATTGTGTATTGGGGGGCTTCAAAAATCCGTGGAAAAATTCCATTGTCTTTTCACTCCATTTGTCTATGAATTTTTCGGAGCCTCCATATATATACATACCACATTAAAAAAAGATCTAGTGTGGGTATGTGAACCCCCAAAGCAGGATGCTGAGTGAAAGATAAAAGACACAACAAGAAACAGTGAATTATCCCATTTCTATGCAATGTCCGGAACTGGCCCGGAAGAGGGGCCACCAGGGTTTCTTTCAGGGGGATGACAACGGTCCCAGAACTAGATGGTGCTTATGGCTGTACAGCACAGAGTGCGTACTGAAACGCCACAGAATCGGATGCTGTAAAGTGGTGAGATCATGTGAATCAGAGCGGCGATGACTCAGAATAGCCCAGTGGGGATGGCTGCCCAACTCGATTAGTGTCACCAAGGTCAAAGAATTGTCCTGGGGCAAGTCAAGTATCGCTACAGAATCATAGAACCCTCTATGGGAACTCCAAAACCAGATGGGAAGCTTATTGTTGGTCAACAAATCCTCCATGTAGGTCTGGAGTTTCCATCTCTCTAGCCTGTTCTCAGGAATCCTGGTGGTGTAGTGGAGACAAGTTAGGCTGTTAACCACAAGTCAACAGTTCAAAGCCACCACCTCTCCATGAGAGAAAGACAGTTGTTCTATTGCCATCAAGAGTAACAGCCTGGGAACCCCACAGGGGCAGTTCTACTCTGTTTTATAGGGTGGCTGGGAGTCGAAATTGACTTAGTGTTGAGGTTTCATGGGGCACTTCCCCAAATATTTCTGTGCCCTTTGGCTGACACCAGGTTCAAACGGTACTTTTGACATTCTCATGGGACTCAAATCATGTTCCTTTTCAATGTTCCTTGCGTTTGGGGAACAAAAATAAGTCTGGAGGGACAAGATCATGGCAGGAGGTGGGCAGGGTAAGATTTCCCGATGGCAGTCTCTCAGGGACAGCCTGTGCTGCCGTCTCCAACAACAAGCAGATGCACTGTGACGGGAGAAAGTCCTCGGGGCAACTTTCCTGGACCCCCCTCTCACTGATGCCGTTGCCACTTGTCTGAACGTTTCTTCAGAAGCCCCCAGTGATCATCTGGCATCTTTTGAGAAACTGCAAAATTCAGTCCTCGACACCTTCTGAGCTGACCGCTCTGCCTACCAGATTCCCCAACCCTGTTTACTCGGACATCAAGTGAGTTGAAGACAAGCGTATCGTTAAGAGAAGTTGTCTGCAGCAGTTCCAGGTCACAGAGGCCTGTTCAAACATGTTTTGTTTGGAGTAATACCGTGCACAGGTGACCTCGAGCCCTAGGAGCGAGACTTTGTCACTTACCCTCACACGCAGAGAAGTGGCTGAATGGCTGTATGCTTTGCATATATAGCCATCAACAACAGCACCAAACTAAATAAACATTTTTAAGTAGTAAATTCTGTGTTAGGTGCTTGTGTATTCATTTAGAGAAAAGAAAGAGAAATATTTGAAAAGAATTTTTTTAAACAAAAAGAAGAATATGAACTTGCACCCAAACCACAATAACATGTGTGTTTTTTGTTTTTTTTTTTGGGGGGGGGGTTTAAGAATCATTGACTAGAAAAAAGTAGAAGAGAAAGAAATGAGCCTATTTTGCCCCAGGGTCTCCTCCTCCTGGCATCCACTCAATCTCAAATGTCAAGAGTCACAGTGCACAGGAATTGGGGGAGAAACTGGGGGCCCCCGGCTATTCAGAGAAGACTGAAAGGCAGCACCAGGTGGGGATGGGGCATGAGTCTGGGAGGCAGTTGATGTCGTTGTCACAGGAAAAGTGACCCCCAGCCCAAGAAAGCTAGGGACCCACCAAGTGCTCACAGGCACCGCAGGGATGTCCCCTTCACCTTTCAGGGGTGCATGGTCAAGCTCTGACTTGGGCCCAGGTGGCCCGCCACACCCCCTCCAAACACAGTGACCACAACCCCAAAGCCCCTCCCATTCCCCTCTGCACCCGAGGAGAAGACAAGGTGGGGCTCCTGTCCCCCCTGGGGCTTTCTCAGGAGGCACTTCCTCATGGGCCAGGGGGTTTTGGTGGTTGCTGGCTTAGAGGCGAACTGAAACCCCAGGGGACCGAGATGGGGCCCTTTGGGGCATCCCCTGCCAGGCAGGGCTTTAGGCAGGGAGCTCGGGACAGGGAACCTCCTTACCCGAGTTCTGTCCTCAATCTCGTAGATCTGCAGCTGCATGGGCACGTTAAAGCTGTGCAGGATGTTCCCGCCGAAGACCAGCGAGTCTACCGGGGTGTAGACGGCATGGATCCAGCCTAGGGGTAAGGGGAGAGGGGCTGAGAAGGCAGAGACCAACTCCTAGGGTATAGATGGCAGGTACCCAGCCTGGGGGAGCCGGTAGCAGCCAGCGAGTCTACACGTGTGCACGACACTGGATTGAACCTGGGGGAAACAGGGTGAGAGGCTGAGCTGGCAGGGACCAATGAGTCCACAGGGGTCTCGACTGCATGGATCCAGCATGGGGGAGGAGGAGGGAGAGCTGAGCTGGCTGTCTTCCCACCTCACCAGGCTGCAGGGGACACATGGACTGGCAGTGGAAATGCCAATGCTCCACCAGAGGCCATAGTTCGGAAGCCCCACCAGACTAGGCGGGCACGATGGGGTCCCAGGCTAACCCAAGAAGCTGCTGAGAAGCTGCAGACCCCGCTCTTGGCGATCAAGATGGTTCAGACGTCTTCCTGGTACCTGGCTGCAGACACCAACAGGCCTGTGCCCAATGGTGGGAACTGTTAGGACCACACCTCATTCACCTGGCCCCTTCCTAGCCTGTCAGAAGCTTCAGTGTGGCCAGCTTCTGTATCCAATGGACCCTGGTGGGCTCTGGGGGCACACCTGCCTTCTGGTTTACACTGCCATCAAATGAGATTCTCTTACATGCCTCCAGTGACGGGAAGCTCACAACCTCACCAGGAGGTCACTCTAATATCACTGAGTTAAAACTCTGCAGGAAACTGCCCTTGACCTGGCTGACATAAATTCCCATGTGCCGTTGGGCTTCCTCAGTCCTATATGCACACTCATCTATCATGCTATACTTTCTACACCCTGCACTCTGCAGGTTGATTCCCCCTCCAAAGTAGAAGGACCAAGAACAACACAGCTTTCTATTGGTGACCTGATTGTCCCCCAACTCATCCATGACATGGTGGGATCGTCACCTCCCTTGAATTGGATAGAAGGTCCCCATTGATGCAGCCCAAGACCATACTCCCTGGTTTCTAGTCAGCAGCCAGATCAAAGGCCGACTAGGACTGTTGTTTTTGTTGTCAGTTCCGACCCATAGTAACCCCACAAACAACAGAACAAACATTACCCAAGGACCTCTTCATCGTCATCATCATTGTCCTGGTTGAGCCTGTTGTGGCATGTGGTGTGTCAATCCATTCTGTTAAGAGTCTTCTTCTACATTTACCCCTTGCATGACTTTACCAGGCATGATGACCTTCTCCAGCAACTGGTCACTGCTAATGACATGTCCAGTCTGTGAGATGAAGTCTCACCATCTTCAGTTTGAAGGAGCACTCTGGCTACATTTCTCCCAAGACAAAGGTGTTCATTCTTCTGGCGGTCCATGATATAGTTAATATTCTTCACCAACCACCTAGTTAATGCATCAATTCTGTGGCCTTATCCATCATCCAGTTTTTGTGTGTGACTGAGGTGATTGCAAAAACCATGCCTTTGAGTGAGGTACACTTTGACCTTCAACGTGATATCTTTGGTTTTGAACACTCGATCATGATTTTCTTTTAATATTTAAAAATATACTTTTTATTTTGCTTTATTTTAGAACTGAATGATGCTACAAAACCATTCTCTACTAAAGAATATTTAAAAGTCAGACAGTGTAAGATATGACAAAATAACAATAATTTATAAATTATCAAGGGCTTATGAGGGAGGGGGGAGTCGGAAGGGAAAAAATGAGGAGCTGATACTAAGGGCTCAAGCAGAAAGCAAATGTTTTGAGAATGATGGCAACACATGTACAAATGTGCTTGACACAATGGATTTGTAAGTATGGCTTGTGATAAGAGTTGTATGAGCCCCGAACAAAATGATTTTTAAAAAGTTACCTGGATTTACCAAAAAAAGAATAATTAAAAATAAAACAAAGTTTTCAGAAATCCAGCTCTGCAAAATGGCCTGTCAAGCTGCAGAAAAGCAATTCATCTTTTTGGAGCTAAGAGAATTAATGCAAAAAAAAAAGGGGGGGGGGGAATCTGGCGATTTTTATCTAAGGTGTTTTCTTTAACCTTTGAAATAGCACAGGTCTTACTTTATTTCCTTTTCAAATTTTTTAATCGTTTTATTAAATTTTTATTAAAATATCACTTTATTGGAGACTCTTACATCTCGATCTTGATTTTTTTGACTGCTGCTTCCATGAATGTTGATTGTGGATCCGAGTAAAATGAAATCCTTAACAACTTTCATCTTTGCTCCTTGTATCATGATGTTGTTTATTGGTCCTGTTGTGAAGATGTTTGCTTTCTTTAGGTTGAGGTGTAATCCATATTGGGGACTATAGTCTTTGACTTTCGTCAGTGCTTCAAGTCCTCTTCACCTTCAGCTGGTGGAGTTGAGGGTTATGTGTTCGGCTGCTAACCGTAAGGCCAGTAGTTCAAAACCACCAGCCAATCTGTGGGAGAAAAATGAGGCTTTCTACTCCCATAAACAATTACAGTATCAGAAGCTCACAGGGGAAGTTCTCCCCTTTCACAGAAGGTCATCAGTAGTCAGCCTTGAGTTTTTGGTTTTCCCTGTCAGCAAGGAAGATTGTGTCATCGGCATATCAAAGTTCATAAATGAATCTTCCTCCAAACCGGATGTTACTTTCTTCTCCATCCGCTTCTTGAATTATTTGCTCAGCATCCAGACTGACTGTGATGAAAGGGACCCATCCTGACCTGGCCTGATGTAAAACGAAGCATTCCACTGGGTCAGTTCCGACGCTGTGCACAACAGTCCCAAACTGCACCGTCCTGCACCACCCTTGACAACTGTTCCTATGCCGGAGGCCACTGTTGCAGCCACGGTGGCAATCCAACTTGTTGAGAGCCTTTCTCTTTTTTGCTACCCCTCCACTTTACAGTCTCCTAGTCCTGCTTCCATGGCTGTCTCTTAGTCTATGTACAGGTTCCTCAGACACGAGTGAGTGTATAAGGAATTCCCATTCTTCACAATGTCACCTATAATTTTTTATTTTATGGTCATGCACAGTTAAATGCCTTCCTGTAGCCAGTAAAGCACAGATAAATATCTGGTAATCTCCGCTTTCAGTCAAGATCCACTATCATCCACGATCTCTCTCCTTCTGTCTCTTGTCTAGTTTGCATTTCTGGGAGTTCCCTGTCATGGCACTGCTGCAGCCATTTTTACACTATCTTTAGCAAAATCTTATTTGCATGTGAGATTCATCCTACTGTACGGCAATTTCTGTCCTCTGTTGGGTTTCCTTTCTTTCGAACGGGCACGGTCGGGGCTCTCTTCCTGTCAGCGCGGAGGCATAGAGGAGTGCATGTTTCCCTAGTGGCTGCTATTTGTCGAAGGCTTCTCAGTGGTATTTCACCAATTCTAGAGGCTTGCAATTGTTTGATCCAGCTCATTGACTTCGTGATTTCTTCTACTCACTTCATCCACTCTATGTTCAAGAACAAGAGGCAGAGTCTCTCTTGATATCCATTTCCGTCTTCTTTGGCTCTTTTTTTTTTTTTTTTTAGGTATTTCCTTTCTTCTTCTTTTTTTTAATCAGTTATTTATTTATTTATTTTTAAATCATTTTATTAGGGGCTCATACAACTCTTATCACAATCCATACACACATCAATTGTGTAAAGCACATTTGTACATTCATTGCCCTGGCTCTTTTTTTTTTTTAGGAGTATCTCATTTCTGACAGGTATCATGTCTTTGGTATCATTCCATAAAGCATCTGGCTTGGAGCATTCGTGCTCAATGCTTCAAATCTGTTCTTGAGGTGGCCTCTAACTTCAGTGGGATATAATCAAGATTATATTTTGGCTCTCATGGACTTTCTTTAATTTCCTTCAGCTTCAACCTGAACTTGCAATATGAACAATTAGTGGGCAGTTCTACAGTCGGTCACGCGCGGCTTGTTTTGCCTTATGATACTGAGTTTCTCTATCGTCTCTTTGCGCAGATGTAATCGATTTGATTCCCGTGTATTCTCTCCATGTGTTGAGGTCCACATGTATAATCAGCGCCGATTACCCTTTTGAAAAAGAAGCATTTGCAATGAACAAGTCATCAGTCTTGAAAAAATTCTATCACAGAATTTCCGGCATAATTTCTGTCACCAAGGCCATAGTTTCCAACTATTGATCCTTCTTCTTTCTTTCCAACTTTTGCATCTTATCAGTAAAGATCAACACATCTTAACTGCATCATTGATCAATTTCAGATTGTAGACACTGGTAAAAAATGTTTAAGTTCTTCAACTTTGGAATTAGTGCATAAATCTGAATAATAGCTGCATTAACTGGTCTTCCTTGTCAGTGTGCAGATATTATCCTACCACTGACAGCATTGTACTGTAGGATAGCACTTGAAATATTCGTTTTTCCTTTTTATTTTTGCATTAACTATTTTATTGGGGGACTCTTACAGATCTTCTGAAAATCCAAAACATTTTCTTTCTACTTGAGCCCTTGGTATCAGCTCCCCTTTTTTCCCCTCCCCACCCCACTCCCACCCTTGATCAATTATATATCGCTGTTGTTATTTTTGAAATATTCTTTTTGATGATGAATGTGATACCGTTCTTCTTTAATCTGTCATGCTTGATCTATGAGACTATATGCCTATCAGATTCAAAATGGCAATACTAGTCCATGTTGCTCACCGATGCCCAGCATATCAATTTTCATGTGTTCTATTTCATTTTTGACAACTTCCAATTTTCCTAGATTCATAGTTCACTTGTTCCACATTCCAATCATCAGCAAATATCTATAGCTGCTTTTTCTCATGTTGAGTCCTGCCACATCAGCGAATCAAAGCTTGGTTCCACTCTCTTCCTCAGTGGAATGTTGAGTGCTTTCCAACCGGAGGGCGCTCCTCTTCCTGTACTATATCAAACAACGTTCCACTGCTACCCATAAGGTTTGTCACTACCCAATTTTTTCAGAAATAGGACATAAGGTCCTTCTCCTAGCCTGTCTTGGTTTGGAAGCTCTGCTGAAGCCCATCCACCATGAGTTGCCCTGCTGGCCTTGACAGGACTAGTGGCATAGCTTCCAGGATCACAGCAGCACACAAGCCACCACGAAAAGACAAAGTGATAGGCGAGTGGTGGAGTGACCCAGCTTATAACGAAAATCCTTCAGTCCATTTCCAAAGATCTACAGGCAAGTAGATCTTATCTCATCCAGCCCTCCCAACCACATTGTGAAGTCTTACTCCCACTTTACATATGGGGTCACCGAGACACCCAGAGGCTAAGCCTCTTCTCTAAAGTCAGAGCCATATTTCCCCTGAGACTCTAAGATCCTTGCTTTTAGCTTATGCCCTCAGCTATACTGTAGGGTTAAATTTATTTATTTTTCTTTCTTAAATCATTTTATTGGGGGCTCATACAGCTCTTATTACAATACATACATGCATCCACTGCGTCGAGCACATTTGTTGCCATCACCATTTTCAAAACATTTTCCTTCTACTTGAGCCCTTCGTAACAGCTCCTTATTCCCCCCCCCACCCTCCCTCCCTCACGAACCCTTGATAATTTATAGATTATTATTTTCCATGTCTTACACTGACCGATGTTTCCCTTTACCCACTTTTCTGTGTCCATCCCGCTGGGAGGGGGTAATAAGGTAGCTCATTGTAATCGGTTCCCCCTTTCTCCCCCCACCTTCCCCGTCCCCTCCTGGTAAATCTATTTTTTTTGGCATACAGGAACTAACATTGATTCCAATTTCATTTCTTCCTGTTCTGCCAGAAGGAAGCTGGGTTCTGCCCTCTATCACATTCCCCTGAGGCCCTGCCCTCTGCAGGTTTTCAGGACCCCCTAGAAAAAAATCACTTCAGCTCCTTGCCGGTAGTGTCCACCAGAGTTGCCTTTTATACCCTCAGACAAGCCTATCCCCTGTTTGGCAGGCCCCCAGTAATCCTCTCCCACACGATCAGAAGGTTTCCTTGGATGAGAAGGGGGAGAATCCTGGTCTGCTAACCACAAGGTCAGTGGTTCAAATCCCCCAGCATGCTCTAAGTGAGAAAGATGAAGGGATATGTCCCCATAAAGATTTTTCAGCCTCAGAAACTATAAGTTGGAAACAACTCTGGATGGCAGTGGATGTGGGTTTTGGGCTTAAGTAGGAAAGAGGAATCTTAGTGGCACTGTGGGTTAAGCGTTGGGCTGCTAACTGAAAGGTTGGTGGTTCAAACCCACTGGTCTCTCAGCAAGAGAAAGATGAGGCTGTCTGCTCCATAAAGACATACAGCCTCAGGAACAGATATGTAAGGTTGTTATGAGTCCGAATTGACTTGCTGGCTGTGGCTTTAAGGAGGAAGAAGGGATACTGATGGCACCATGAGTTAAGCTTTGGGCCGGTAACTGAAGGGTTAGAGGGTCGAGCCCACCAGCAGCTCCACAGGAGAGAAATGTGGCAGTGTGTTTCCCTCATGATTATTGTCTCAACAACCCTAAGAAGCAGTTCTACTCGTTAACACATAGGGTCGCCTTGAGCCAACTCCATGCCATTATCTTTGAGGAGACTCAGTCAGAAGTGTGCAAAACACTCAGCAGTTTGTCCCTACAGTCTGAGACCTGCCGTTATCAGAGATGGCCTCAGAGATCAGTCTAAGTAGAGCAAACCCAGTGTAGCCCTGTCACTCAGTCTAAATCCTAGGCTAAGGCCACAGGGCCACTGGGCACAGCTTCAAATGCTGGGAGAGCAAGTGGCTGGGCAAGAGCCATCCTCAGACCCACCAGAACCTCCTGGAACCTACCGGAAGGGATGAAAAATGTGTAACCCTGTTTCAGCTCAATTCTTTGGCATCGTTCCACGCGGTCCCCCAGAAAGATGTCGCTCTGTTTGCCTGACAGCACCCACTCTTCATAGAGTGCCAGGTTGTGCAGGGTTGGCGGAATCAGCCAGAAGATCTTTGGAGAAAAAGAAGACCGTCAGCAGAAGACCCAGGCCCAAGTCTTGTATTTCCTCCAGGCCCTGCCCCAGCCCAGGGAAACGGCAGCTGCCTGGGGCAGCGAGGAGGAGGAGGAAATGCATCCACCTGGAGCCCCCCTGCAGATCGAGCTCCAAAGGGTAGTTGTGGGTGGGGCAAGGCAGGGTGGCACAGTCCTTTGGGACCAACCCCTCCTCCCCCAACTTCAGCCTAAAGGGACTCTTCATTCCAGCCAAACCCCCAGGGGGGAAATACTTGCTAGAGTATTCTCTCTCCAGAGACACAGGCTTGTTAGGGGGAAGGGAAGGAGAACCCCCACTACCATCACGGTGATAGCAACCCAGAGGCAGAGCCAGACTGCTCCACAGGGGTTCCCAGGAACAAACAGCTTCATCCGTCTTCCTCTGAGCAGCTGGTGGGCTGGAACAACCAACCTTTTAGCTAACAGCCCAAAGTTTAAGCCACTGTGTCACCAGGGCTCCTTCTCGCTCCTTAAACCAGAAACCAAACTCATCACGGTCACTGAGCCCATTCCAGCTCCTAGCGAGCCCACAGGACAGGGTAGAACTGTGCCCTCAGCTTTCCTAAACAACCTGTCTTTATAGAAGAGGACAACCTCATCTAGCTACCTCAGAGGGGCTGCTGAGTTTGTACTGCCAACCTGGCAGTCAGCAGACCAATGCTTTATCCAGTGTGCCACTAGGACGCCTTGAGGGAAAGCGAGGCAGCAGCGGTTTCAGAAGCTGTAAGATAAGTGGCCTGGTCAATAAGCCCAGGTGGGTGCCCTTTGGAGAAGGAACAAAAACATCTGGAAGCAAGTGGGACGCCTGCGCCTCAGAAAGGCTTCCAATGTGTTCAGCCCAAACCCGTGCCTTGGTGTGGCTGAGCAGGGCAGCACAGACCTCTGGCCCAGCCAGCCCCGCCTAAGCACCCCACCCCCTTCTCTCTTGATGGAAATGTTCTGGGAGACCGCTGGTGCCACTGCTGGGACTGGGCAGAAGGCAGGCTGGGGGCCCCTACAGACCAGATCGGGTGTTGACATCTGGTCCAAAAGGCTCAGACATCGGGCAGGGTCAAGAGGTGACTGGAGGTCACAAAGCTGGTGGGACCTATCTCACCTGGAGGTGTGGGGTACATGGCATCAGGTGGGGGGAATAAGCGGGCGTGGACCCCAAATTGGAGCATCTCTACCAAAACTCACCTTTCCACCACGGAACACATGATACCAGACGGAAGTGCCTCCGAAGTCGATGTGGAAGTCAGTGAAGCAGCCTTTCACGCTCATCAGACAGTACCTGCGGCACAGGGCAGGCCGGGGAACCCGGGTGAGCAGGCCACCCTCGGGGTGTCCAGCCCGCTGCCCTTTATAGAAATGCTGACTCTGGGGAATTTTTTTTTTTTTTAATCCAAATTGAATCGGAGTTCCCCACGGGAAAATCTTCTGTGGTCAGGTGACCAATCTCAACATTAGCCACCTGCACTGAAACTAGGGGCGGGTGTTGTTGTTGGTTTTTTTTTTTTCAGGTCATGGAGAGAGCTGACAACCCAGAGGCAGCTTCATTCTTCCTGGCAGTGGGTTTCCATGCCTACCCTGCCAGCAGCCTAGCCAAACCAGAGAGAAGCATCCTTTCAGTGGCTGTCCCCACCCGACCCCCAGTCACATACCTGCCCTTCTCCCCAGTAGCCAGCCCCCTGGAGTTCAGTTGTCCACCAACTGCATGACTTGTCAATTACAGTAGACACACAGTTCCCCATTCACTTCCTCATTCGCCCGACAAGAGTTTACTGAGAGCAAAGGAGTGGTCTCTTCCCTGGAGGGACAAATAGGAATGCACAAGACCCCCTGGCTCAAGGGTCCCCTCATTGGAATGAAGAAAAGTTAGCCAGCAGCCCAGGGACACTAGCCTGCTCAGTGAGCAAAGTCGTGGGAGCAAGAGACCATCCACGAAAGGCCACATCTTTTAGGACATCATTATGTCAAGAGACCAAAGCACAAAAATAAAAAGGCAGAGTCATGGTGGTCCAGGGGCTGGGGGTGATGGGATGAAATTGGGAGAGGACAGCTGATGGGTCACAGTGGTTCAGGGGGTGCTAAAATTGGGAGTGAATTGCTGATGGGTTATAGGGTTTGTTTGTGGACTCAGGAAAATTGTTCTAAAACTGACTGTGGTGATCGTGGTACACTTCTGTGAGAATGTACTAAATGCCACTGAATTGTGCACCTTAAATAGGTGAATTGCCCACTCTATGAACCATATCTCAATAAGGCTGTTAAAAAAATTTTTTTTAAAGTTCAGGGATGAAGAAAAACAGCACTACTGTGGGGGTGGGAGGTGGGGGCAGGGTGGTAGAGGAGTAGAGGCCAGGGACAGACTCCAGGACCGACAGCCACTGAAACAATGTGGGGATGAAGTCGTGGACTGGAGAACTAATTGGCCGTGTAAACTTTCACCCAAAGCACAATAAAATGTTTAAAAAATAAAAAATAAAAAGAAGAGGGAGAAAGAGGGGCAGACCCTTGGAGTGCTGGGCAGGAGGGGATGAAAGGGAGAGCCTGGGTCTGAGAGGCTGCAGGGAAGCCCGAGAGAGAGCGGTCATAAAATGGGGGAGAGTTCCGTCAAAGCCGCAGCCAGCCTCCCTTCTGAGCCAGCTCACCCTTCTTTGCAGAAACCCACCAGTCCCCTCCCTTCTCCAGGAGTGTGTGTGGGGAGGGAGGGTGCAGCTTAAGGAAGTGGGGGACAGAGCAGGCTTCCAAGTCCAGGCCTGGTAGACATCAGTGGGCACCGCGCTGGTCCCCCTCCCACCCTCCCCCCTTTCCCACGGCCCCGTCCAACCCAGGCACACACCCCCACCACCTCCTTCCCGTGCACCTTGGCACCTCCAGAGGCACGCACACGCAGGCTTACCCACTGACCTCTTTCCCCGAAGCTGCACATTGCTTTTCCACGGTTTGGGGAAGAGGGGAGGGGCGGGGACGGGAAGGGAGGAGCCCGCAGCTGAGAAGGAGGGTGGAGAGGATAAGGGGCGTGAGGTTGAGCTGACTCGGTGCCCCCTCCCGCAGCCGCTTTGGCACCTCACACTCAGGTGCACCCGCGATCGGCAGTATGCAGGCGGCGTGCCCCGCGTCCCTCCTCCGATAGGCTGGAAGGCACCTCGGCCATGTGTCTGCAGGAGGCTGGCAAATCAGGAGGCTAGCCCGCACATCAGAGCGCCGCTGCCTAGCAACCCCATCGGAGGGTGTAGTTGACAGCGCAGGACGCCGCGCAGGAGGGCTGCGGGGCTGGGCGCTCGCTCTCTGCCGACTCCCTGACTCCCCGCTGCACACCCTCCCGCTCCACCGGCTCGTCCGCGTGCCCCTCGACAGGCCTAGGGGAGCCCCTGTTCGCCAATGCATGGGGCGGGGTGCCTCGTATCCCTAACTCACCCACCCTGCACGGGCCACCACGGGCCTCTTCTCTCGAAACGCCACTTCAAAATATTAGCCTCATTTCCCTTGCACCATCGCTCGGTCGGGTATCCTCTCCGTTCTCCGAATCTAACCTTGGTTTCCACCCCCTCCGAGCCCCCGCGGAGCGCGGTCGGAGCGCAAACAATCTGCGCGTGCGGGGTGGAGCCTCCAGACGTGCCTCCGTGGGGCTGGACACCCAACCCAGGACCCCGGACTCGCAGAGACTGGCCCCCGCCGGGCCTGGATCTTGGACTCCAGCTCCGGGGGCGTAACGCGGGGGAAGTGGGGCGTGGGGAGGCCCTGCCCCACCAAACTGCTTTCCCCGCCCTGGCCTCCCCAGGACGCGTGGAAAAGGGGAGCCCCGCGAGCTTCGCCCAGCTTGCGCGCAAAGTTCTCCAAGTTGTGCCCGTGCTTGCTCTGCCCTCGGGGTCACCCTCCAGCGTCCCCCGACGCCCCGCGGGCCTCGAGCCGCCACATTCAGACCCTCCTCCCCAGCGGAGCCGCCCCTCCCTCCCGTTGCCCGGTCCAGGCCCCGGGCCGCTCCTCCCTCGGGGGCCATGACGTGCGCGGGCGGCCCAGGCGGCTGTGACAGGGCGGCTTTGTCCCGGGTCCCCCCCGGGAACGGTCGGCGCTCTCCGGGGCTTTCCCCCTCGGCGCCCGCTCTGGCGTGATGCCTTTGCACTGACCTCTACAGCTTCCTCTTCCCTGGCTCACCGCAGTCACATGGGCGCCCGGCTCGGTGCCACCGCCGCGCTCGCCTCGCCCGGGAGGGCCTGGCGCCGCTTCCGCCTCGAAGCCCCCAGCCCGCAAAGCCGCGCCCCCGCGGCCACCACCCACGCCCCTCTTACGACCCTCACTAAATTGGGTGCTGAGAGCCCCCGAGAGACACCGTTGGGGAGGGTCTCCGCACCCCTAATCCCCGGTTGGCTGGAGAGGAGCGTGGGAGGGGGCGCTGCACCTGCAGCACCAACTTTGGGGCGCGGCTGGGTCTGGGGGCGGGGCGGCTCCACCCAGGCCTTTTCCCTCCAACTTAGCGAAACCGCCAGGCTGCGCAGGCGGCATCCCCTCGGGGCAACGGTCTGGAGGGGGGCCCCGGACACCTCGCGTGCAGCCCACGCTACGGCGGCGAGCGAGCGCCCACACCGCGCACACCCGGGAGACACAAAGGGATGCCGGGCGGGCGGCGACCCGCAGCGAGCTGGGCAGAGGCTGCCCGCCCGGCCCCGCCCGGGCCCGCGGTTACCATCGGAGGCGGCGTGGGCGGCGCGGCTCCTGGGCGTCCCCTCCGGCGGCAGCGGAGGCTCGACGCTCGCACGACCCCTCCACGGCGCTGCCAGGCCCCGGCCGAGGACCGTGGCGCCCTCGTCGCCAGCTTCCTGCCTGCCTCCGAGAGCCGGGCGCAGCCTGCGCGCATCCCCGCGCTGAAACTGAACACCCGCCGGCGCGGCAGCCGCCAGGGAGGCGCAGGGAACCATGCGGGCCAGCGCCAGAGGACGCCGCCGCCCGCACCCCCTCTCTCGCGCTCTGCGGGCGGACGCTTGGGGACGCCCCCGTTTCCTGGCGCCCCTCTGCTGCGGAGGATGACCACCCAACAAAGCCTCCTTAGATGTGCCAATTCAGTGGCAGCGGGAGTCGGGCCGGGGAGGTGTGGGAGGGCTGTGACCATCCCAGGTATGGCCAGCACGGAACAGGCCCTGCTTCCAAGAGGTGTGTGACCATAGGCACCTCAAATTCTGCCTGTTTTGATCAAGGAAGCTTTTACAGCCCATTCACCTAGCACACGCCCTCCCTCCCTCCCTCCACATCTTCACCAGTAGCTGTGAACCCTGCATCAATCCTTGTGGGAATTCACTGAGGAAAGGGTCCTCCAAATGTACAAGAAATCACTTAGCACAGTAATGGATACTCCCTAGGCATAGCCCAGCAACTCGGTCAGTCTGAGTTTAAAGGCTGGGTTTAAAGCCTCAGGATTTTACTCTGCTGGGACAACTAGGTCACTTGGCATAACTTAGTTCTTAACTAGTTTAGTCTGGGGTCATAAAAACTTGCCTTCTAAGATACAACTATTGCTCTCTTCCCACCCACAGCAAAGGGGGGTAAAGGAAGCCAAAGACCAGAGGAAGACATTACTTCACAAGACTGAAAGGCCCACTTAAGTCACAGTGTCTTCTGGTCTGAAATCAAAGGAACTAGATGGTGCCCAGCATTTCAACCTGTGACAAAATGAAGGCCCTGATTAGATTGGGAGGAAAATGTGTAACAAAACTCAAATTCTAAAAACAAAAACAGACTTCCTGGACCGATCCCCGAGACTATCACCCTAAGACACCCTTTTAATTGTAACTGATCCCACCTTACAGCCAAATACTATCATAGCCTTAAAAAAAAAAAAAAAAAAAGCAATACCTCAGAGAAAAACATCCCCCTTTAAGCAATCAACTACACTAGACCAACCAGTTAACATTTACCCAAAAGCAGAGATGAGAAGGGAAGGAGGGGCAAGGGAACTGGAGGGATGGAGAAGGGGCAGGTGGCTAGAAATGGTGAGAGTGGCGCCACATCAAGGGGACTGGGACCAAGGCCATCAAACAATGCATGCATCGTTTTCTGTGAAAACTTTGACCTAAAATATCCAAAATTGCAGAAGTCCCTTGGGGAACAGTGTTAAACTTTGGGACAAGGTTGGCGGTTAGAATCTCCACAGAAGTGCCTCAGAAGAAAGGCCTGGTGCTCTTCCAAAAGGTCACAGCTTTGAAAACCCTATGGAGCAGTTCTACTCTGCATGCCTGGGGTTGCCATGAGTCTGACTTCACAGCAGTTAACCGCAATGAGAGAAACAGACACACATTAATGCAAGGCACGGTACTGTGATAGGAGCGCTGTGGTACAGTGGGGAAAGCACCTGGCTGCTCCTCCAGAGGAAGATGAGACCGTGTGCTTCCAGAAAGCCTACGAATGGCTATGAGCTGGAATCCATTCGATGGCGGGGAACTTGGTTTGGGTGGGCATTATGGGCCTTGGATTATTTGAATCTTCCCATATTTGCCCCCATTTTACAGATGGAGAAGGAGAGGCAAAAGTAGTTTACTCACTCTGGTGACTAACCTAGGAAGACATGAAGCTTACCCATGCAGCCTGGTTCTCTCTCTCTGTCTCTCTCTCTCTCTCTCTCTCAGTTCTCAGGCCCCTTACTTTCCTAGCACTCACAAATCTCAACCTCAAACCAGAAGTCCCACCCTCCAGGGCCTGCTCCCCAAGGGCACCAGGCTCCTCCCACCAGGTCTTTATACCTTTTCCCAAACCACTCAGGAGAGGGGGCAGGAGAGAGCCACTCAGCCTCTCCCCACACAGGTTGCTCATGGCAGTTCCATGTGGGTGGGGCAGAGTAACTGCGCTCCATAGGGTTTCCCACAGCAGATATTTTCACCATAGATTGCCAAGGCCTTTCTTCCAAGACACCTCTGGTGGGGCTCAAATCGCCACTTTTTTGGTTTGTAACCGAGTACATTCACTGACTGCATCAGCCAGGGACTCCAGATATGGAATGACATGGAAAGGTCAGGAGTTTGAACCCAAGCAAGTGGCTCCCAAGGAGAAAAGACCAGGCAACTTGTCCTTGTATGGATTGCTCCTCGAAAGCCCAATGAGTCAGCTCCATTCTGTCATGAGGAGTCACTAGGAGTCAAATCCATGGGCAGAAACAGCAACAACAACGAGGCTCAGTGATGGAATGTGAAGGATAGGACAGAGAAACCTGCGAGAGCCGAGCTGGAAGGGACTGCCCTTGGCAGGGTGCCGTCTTCCCACCCTTTCATCGCTCTCTGTCCTCATTTCTGCCTACCAGGTTTCTGCTTCCACAGGTTTTACGCTACCTGTCTACACACATGATCCCATCGCACCTTGAAAATAACCCAGTCACCCCAGTCTGTGGAAGGGAACATGGATGGCATTTGAGAGGGGTCATTAGTACCCATCCATAGCCTGCTCACGAGGTTCTAGGGAACTCGTTGACTTTTTTTTTCTTTTTTCTTAACCACGTGCGTGATCTACCATGCGATGGACTGGCACAGTAGCTGCAACCTCGGGCTCAGGCAGAACCACAGTTGTGAAGATGGCACAGGCCTGGGTGGTTTCATTTTGTTGTATGTAAAGGTTGCGAGGGGTGGGAGACGCCCGATGGCAACTAACCCGAACACACCAAGGGCATGGGCACGCTTGGCATATTTAAAAGAAAAATGACTATTTCTGAAGAATGATCTTTCACCTTGGATCTCAGCACCAACGATGGATGGAGTATCCAAGAGCAAGGCCAGTGCCACCTGCACAAAATGGCAGATGTGGAGTGGGATGCTCCCAATAGCAGGGACCATGGGCCAGCCCTCTGTGTCAGGGCAGCACCCAGCAACGGACCCATCCTGATTAGAAACAGCTATGTGATGTCGGGCCAGCCCCTGCCCTTTCCAGAACTTAGTATCCCCATCTGTGGGACTGTATTCGGTGGCCTCTCGAGCCAGACTAGGCCCCAGTGGCACTTGGCCAATAGGGGGTTAAAAAAAAATTTTTTTTTTTCTTAAAGTAATGCATCCAAGAAGACCTGCCTCTCTAGCTAGCCATTAGCCACTACTGCATGACATTCCACCTGGGGCCCTGATTTCCTTGTCCATGCCATGGGACATGCTATGCCAGTGACCCCTGCCTCCCTTAGAAGGCCACATGTCTAAGGAATGTGTGGCTGCAGAAAGGATGCTTGCTGCCTTTGTCTGTGGCTCTGGGGTAGGGATGAAAAGTAGAAATCCAGTGCCGTGGGGTCTGGTCCTCCAGGAACCATACCTTACTGCCAGCGTGGCCTTACTGGCTTCTCGGGGCCTCGGTTACCCTGTCTGACAGACTGCACAGGAGTAATATGGCTGCTAAAAGATTGTCACCATGGTAACAATGAGGTGTTAAGAAAAAGCCAATCCACTGCCATCGAGTCTACTCCAACTCATAGCGACCCTCTATGGAGTTTCCAAGGCTGTAAACCTGCCCTAGAGCAGACAGCCTCATCTTCGGGCCTCAGAGAGACTGGAGGATTTGAATGGCTGACCTTGCAGTTAGCAGTCCAATGTTCACCTGACAGAGGCACCAGAGCTCCAGGTAGAGAGGAAAGTGCTCCGCAAAGGTGAGAGATGAAAGGCTGGGTGGGTACCTGAATTGTCGCTGCAGCTGGAGCTCCCCCAGCACCCGCCCCGGGCTTCCTCTCCCGCACATGAACCGCGTGCTTAACTCACACCCGCTGTGGAAGCCGTCTTCCCGGCTGTGGGAGGGAGGCAGGGCCAGGACCACAGGATGGCAGGATCCGGACTCCGGGCAGAGAGTCCGGCTCTACGAGAGGGTGGAAAGCTCGCCGTGGCCACCAGGGGGCGCAGGCGGCGGTGCCTGATCCTGCAGGCTCGTTAGTGGGGGGGTATTAATTTCCGGTTTCTAGCGTATCTTAAAAAATTAATGCCCCTCCTACTACCCTGACAGATGCCTAAGCGCTGCCGACCCAAAGTTTGGCGATCCGAATCCACCCGGGGGGCTCGAGAGCAAGGCTCGGCGATTGTTTTTCTTGTCAAGATGAAAAAGAAACAAGAAAACCTCGCGGGGGCAATTCCCTGCTGCCACAAGGGGTCGCTGTGCGTGGGCGTCAACAGCCACGAAGCGTTTCCGGAGGGGAAAAGACGCCGCTGAGATCGGTGACCTAGCCCGCTTGATCCCAGTCCCTTCTGTCTCCCCCTCAACCTGCTTTGTGTTTCTTCGTGGTCCTATTGTCCCCGACGTGACGCTAACGGACACGGGAAACCCTACAGAGCACGGCTGTCTTCAGACGAAGACGGGGTCGGTCGTCAGGAGTCAGAATTGCCTCAGCACCAGGTTTGGGGCCAGGCTGGCAGCAGACAGAGAAGTCTGGGCCCCACCTAGGAAAGTAAGGCCGCCTTCGCCTCAGCGGAGGGGCACAAACCTAGGAGGCGGAGAGAAGGTCCCACGCCCACTTCCCCACGGGAGACCCTCAGCTCAGCGGTCCATCAGCTGTCTCCACTTGCTCTGCATCTCCAGGGATGTGCTGCGACTACTAGAAATAGTGTCATTTTATTCAATTCCACGGAACCATCCTTCAGTCCCAGAGGACTGTGGGTTTAAAAAAACAACAAAACAAACAAACCAGGCTTATTCACTGAAACTAGCATTCGTTTCAGCGGAACAAATGAATCCAACAGGATGACAATTTCTATCCTAACCGGGTTCCAGCCTTACATGTTCCTATGTCCACAGGGCGAGGAGGGATTAGCAAATTTATGGGCCAACTAATCCAACCAATATGTTGAAGAGATACGGAGGTCCTAGAAAATGGTTAAAGCATGTATCTACATATAAAGAATCCTGGTGACAAAGTGGGAGAAGCATTGGGCTAACAGCAAGGTTGGTGATTCCAACCCACCAGCCACTCTGAAGAAGAAAGATGAACCCGTCTCTTCCCATAAAGATTTAGAGCCTCCGAAATCTGGAGGCAATTCTACTCTTTCCTACAGTCACTATGAGTTAGAATAGATGACATGACAATGGGTTTGGTTTTGGGAAATGTACATATATATGTGAAGGGTCTTTCAGAAGTTAGTGGGAAAATTCTATATATGTATTTAAAATGATTCTAAATGTCTTCAGCGTTGCATCAGGTAAATCTGCTGCACAAGACCTCTTTAGCGTGTTGAAAAGCAAGGATGTTACTTTGAGGACTAAGGTCCGCCGGACCAAAGCCATGGGATTTTCAATTGCCTCAAAGGCATGCATGTGAAAGTCGGACACTGAATAAGGAAGGGCGAAAAAGAATCAATGCCTTTGAATTGTGGTGCCGGTGAAGAATCTTGAAAGTACCATAGACTGCCAAAAGAACAAACAAATCTGTTTTCGGAAGAAGTATGGCCGGAGTGCTCCCTAGAGGCAAGGCTAGTGAGATTATGTCTTACATACTTTGGACATGTGATCAGAAGAGATCAGTCCTGAAGAAGGACATCGTGCTTGGTAGAGGGGCATTGAAAAAGAAGAAGACCCCCCCAAAAAAATAATAAATTAAAAAATAAAACAGAGGAAGACCCTCCAAGAGATGGATTGACACACTGGCTTCAACCATGAGCTCAAACATAGGAACAGTGGTGAGGCTGATAGAGGACCACGTAGTGTTTCGCTCTGGGTCGATGGAGTCGGAATTGACTCAATGGTACTTAGCAACAACAAATGTCTGAAGGCGTCCTGGGGTTCCAAGTTGGGCTGCTAACCACCAGGTCAGTGATGGAATCCACCAGCTACTCCACAAGACAAAGATGAGGCTTTCTGCTCCTGTCAAGATTTACAGCCTTGAGGAGGATTTACTGAGTAGTTTCAACTGTTGAATACAAAGTTGGTGATCTGAAATGTAAGCCCTCATCTAATTTATAATAAAGAAGTTGCTTAAAAAATGATAAACAAAGATTTACAGCCTACAACGGAGCATTCTTCTACTGTCTTATGGGATTTGGGGTAAATGCATTAACAGTTTACTATTTAAAGGAATATTTCCATAAAGTGAAGATTATACTGACGATCTAAGGGAGGTGATACATGAGCCAATTGAAATCTATGTCATCCAATCACCACTGACCTGCTAACTATGAAGTTGGCGGTTCAAAACCACCAGCGGCTCTATTGGGAAAAAGATCTGCCCTCATGAGAATGACAGCCTTGGAAACCACTCTGAGCTGGAATCAACTTGGTGGCAGTTTGGTTTTTAGGTTTGGATGCCACTCAATTGATGTGACCTTCCCAAATACCTTTCAAGGGCGCTCTAGTGACACAATGCTTAAGCCTTCGGCTGCTTACTGGAAAGGTGGTCTATGCGAGCCCATCAGCCACACCTTGGCCCCCACCCCCCACCCCCACCCCCCACGGCATCTGCTTCTGTAAAGATGACAGCTTTAGAAATCCTTGCGGCAGTTCTAGTCTGTCCTCCTGCTGGGCTGCCATGAGTCAGAATAAACTCTCCTCTCATCTCCCAGTCCCATTACTCTCTCTGGCCCAGATAGTGCAGCCCCCCACCCATGAAGACGAAATGCTGCCCAGTCCTGCGCCACCCCCGTGAGGAACTGCAGATCAGGTGTTTATGATCCATACTTCTCTCACTGCCTGATTTTTGGAAGTGGGTCTCCAGACGTTTCTTCTTAGTCTGGAAGCTTTGCTAAAACCTGCCCTGTAGCATCACAACATGTAAGCCGCCAAGCCTTCACAGCCAGACAGGTGGTAGCTGTGCGTGAGGTGTGCTGGCTGGGACTCGAATGGGATCTCTTGCAGGAAAAGTGAGAATTCTCCCCCTGA
>NW_022111312.1:12294630-12321652 GCF_000313985.2 Echinops telfairi
CCCCTGGAACTCCCATGAGGTCTTACTTCTTTACTTTGGGGTACTTCATTTCAGCAATGGCATTGGTGGCTTCCGTCTGCTTCTCCTTCAAGTGCTGGGGCCACATGTTGTCCACCCAGTCCACCAGGTCAATCTGAAAGCCACACGACCATCAGCACTCTCTGCCTCCTGCAGCCCCGGCCAGAAACAGACACCCGCTTTCGCCCTGTGGAGTCTCCAGCTGCCCTTCACCTCCTGGTCCCCCCTTCCTCCAGCGGGCAGTGACCCCAGAACCCCGTACCCTCCTCCCAGGGCCAGCCGGGGGCCAGGAGCTGGGGTTGGGGTGACCAAGTGCCTACCACGGTTGGCCGCTTGACCAGGTGCTCCAGCTTGGTGTGGCTGAACTCCAGGCTGATGACGTTGTACAGCTTGTCCCGCTGCTCCTCCGGCGTCTCATAGTAACGCACAAACTGGGACATGCTCATCTCTGTGCCCTTCTGGGTGTTCACATCCATCACATCCACCAGGCGCCGGCTCCCTGCGGGGAGAACCCACTTGCTGGAGGCAGCTGCCTTCTGAGAGAGCCCCTCACCTTACTGGGGAGCCCGTCTCAAGCCTGCTCCTTCCTGCTCCGGGGTCCCCCGTATTCCTCACCCCATTCCATGCTTGTGCAACAACCTGCTTTGCCCCACCCCACTCCTCAATCAAGCCCAGTCCACCATCCATGCCGGCAGTGCCGTGGCTCAGCACTTGGCTGCCAATTACAAGTTCAGCAGCTTGAACCCACTAGCACTCCATGGGAGAGACGACCTGCTCAGCAGCTCCCATAAAGATTCAAGGAAATCCAAACCCACTGGCCTCGAGCCCACCATGACTCATGGCGACCCTGTAGGACAGTAGAACTGCCCCCATAGGGTTTTCAAAACTATAAACCTTTATGGGAGCAGACAGCTTCATCTTTCTTCTGCAGAGTGGCCAGCGGGTTTGAGCCAATGACCTTGGGTTAACAGTTGACTGCCTTAATCATCGTGCCATAAAGTCTAAAACAACCCCTATGGAGTAGGTCTTCTTTGTCACAAGGGGGCCATTAAAGGGGTCTCTCAAGAGCTTCCCAAAGGGTCTTCAGACTGCCCCGCTGTCCATCCTCCACACAGAGTAGTCTAAAACACGGACACTCTTCTCTCTGTATAAGACCTTCCATGGCTCCCCATTACCTACCGAAGAAGCCCTTACCACGGCAGTCCAGGCTTTGCTGTTTATTCACAGGCCTAGAACACTTCTTCACTCTGTGACTCGTTAGCTGCTTAGCAGAAACCCTTCCTGGAGGTTACCTGGTCTCTATGATGATTCATTCTTGGTGGCTGAGCACCTGACAGCCAGTCTCCTTTTCATGATCTCATCTCTGCCGAGGCAGACCCTCAATTATTCCCGCTGGATGGACGAGACTCAGAGAACTTAGGAGCTCCCCAGATGCCCAGTTTCCTGTGCCACAAGTTGGATCGGATTTTCTCTTAGACCACAGCCCAGCTACTCATTCATCCTGCACCACTGATGGTCACATGCTAAAGTCAGAAAATGGTCCCTAGCTCAGGTTGGTGGCCCTGTGCCCCAGGGATTCTGGGCAGAGTCCAAACCCACTGCCATCAAGTTGAATTGAACTCACAGCAACCCGATAAGACTGGAGAATCTCCATCAATCTCTACGTGAGAAGACAGCATCATCTTTCTCCCCAAGAGCACCCAGTGGGCTTGAAGAGCTGACCTACTCCACACCCCCGCCCCCAACCCAGGACGCCTTCCTCAGCAGAAAATAGCAACGTGGTCCCATCAACAGTGTGCATCCACCAGGGGGCAGTCCTTGACTTTGCTAGAAATTCTGGCCCTGCTCGCAGGGGCTGGCAGCCGCGCTCAGGTCACAGGTGGGCTCAAGTAAGCTTTTCCCCAGCAGTCCACCTGGGCAATAACATGCTGCCTGGTGATAGTAGGGGAAGGTGTGAAGACGGGGGTCCCAACCCACTCCTCTGAATCTCGGCCCCTCCAGTCTCTGCTTAAGGTCTGGTGGCAGCATTCTCCCCACCCCAACACCCCCCGGACTGCCCTAGTTTAGGACCTGAAGGATTTCCCACAGCCACTAAGTCAATCTCGACTCACAGCGACCCCTTGTGTTCCACAGTAGAACTGTCCCGGAGGGTTTCCCAGGCTGTGACCTGGGAAACATTCTGGGTGAAGACTATTGACTATGCCCTGGACAGAGCAAATCTCTTGGAAGTCCAACCAGCATGCCCCTGAGAAGAGAGAATGACATCTCTCACGTACTTTGGACTTGATCTCAGGAAGAGCCGGTCCTCGGAGAAGGACATGAAATTTGGTTACGCAGAGGGTCAGCAAAAAAAGGGAAGACCCTCAAGGAGATGGAGTGTCAGTCACAGTGGCTACAACAATGGACTCAAGACATAAGGAGAGTTGTGACCAGGCAGCATGTCATTACTGCAAGTCAAAACAGACCTAGGGCACCTAACAATGAGTTTTGTGGGATCAGACTGTCAAATCTTTCTCCTGCAGATTAGCCGCTGAAGTAGTAGAAGTGCCCTTGGCTTTGGAGTCAGTCATCTGGGGAGGGACAGCTCAGAGGCTACTAGAAAAAATTTGCCTCCACAAACCCTCTGCTCCCAATTCACAGGGACTGTCTAGGGCCAGGCAACTGCCCCACGGGGTTGCTGAGGCTTTCTGGAAATGGAGACGGTCACAGACTTCTGCCACAGAGTGGCGGGTGGGTTCAAACCACTGACTTTTTGGTTGCCAGCCAATGCTTATCCACTGCGTCACCAGGAACCCTTCCCCACCACCACCATATCAAAAACCAAACCCGCAGTCATTTAGTCAATTCTGACTTAACATAAAACAAAACAAACCCTCAGCCTCACTGTCATTGAATTGATTCTGATTCTTAGCAACTCTATGTAGGGTTTTTGAGACTGGAAATCTTTATGAGACCAGACCGCCTCATCTTGCTCCCTTAAAGCAGCTGGTGGGTTTGAACTGCAGACCTTCAAGTTAGCAGTCCAATGCCTAACCAACACTGGTACGGTTCCACTTTTATTGCTAAGATGAATCTGACATAAGCCAGGGTCTTTTCCATCCTCTCCTATGCATGAAAAACATGCATATGGGGAGAAAAACATGCATATGGATAATGAACTACGGAGACAGAAGAAAAGTGGAATTGTTTGAATTGAGTTGGTAAAGTACGTTGAATATACCACGAGCTTTCACAAGAACGAAAGGATCAATCTGAGGAAAATAAAACCAGAATGCTCCTTAAAAGTAAGGGTGGTAGCCTGTGCGATCACAAGGTGTTGAAGGGATCAGGTATCAGACATCATCAGAACAAAAAATCGTATCATAGTGAATGATGGAGGGAGTGCAGAGTGGAGACCCAAAGCCCATTTGTAGGCCACTGGAGATCCCCTTACAGAAGGGTCTCGGGAAGGAGACGAGCCAGTCAGGGTGCAATGTAGCAACGATGAAACATACAACTTTCCTCTAGTTCCTAAATGCTTCCTCCTCCCCCACTATCATGGTCCCAATTCTACCTTACAAATATGGCTAGACCAGAGGATGTACACTGGTACAGATAGGAACTGGAAATGCAGGGAATCCAGGGCTGATGATTCCTTCAGGACCAAGGTGTGAGTGGCGATACTGGGAGGGTAGAGGGAGAGTGGGTTGGAAAGAGGGAACCAATTACAAGGATTGTCCCTGGGGGACAGACAGCAGAAAAGTGGGTGAAGGGAGATACTGGACAGGGCAAGATATGACAAAATAATTTATAAAGTGTCAAGGGTTCATGAGGGAGGGGAGAGCAGGAAGGGAGGGGAAAAATGAGGAGCTAATGCCAGGGGCTTAGGTGGAGAGCAAATGTTTTGAGAATGATGAGGGTAATTAATGTACAAATGTGCTTTACACAATTGATGTATGTATGGATTGTGATAAGAGTTGTATGAGCCCCTAATAAAATGATTTTTTTAAAAAAAAAGGAAGGGTGGTGAGACCTCATGTTGCTGACCATGGACATTTCATCGGGACAGACCAATCATGAGGGAAATGGAATGACACAATAGACACAATGAATGAACTTCAACTCACCAAAGATCAGGAAAATGGCAAGGGACCAAACCACTTTCAGTTCTGTCCAAGTCAGAACTGACCAACGGCATTTGACAAAAAGGAACTGAGGCACCAAGGTACCCAGCACCAGTGCTGACCAGGGCAAGAGCAATATGACCTGAGGTTCTATACCTCCTGAGATAACAGGGGCCCTGGTGTTGCAGACGATTAGACATTAAGCTGCTAACAGCAAGGACATCGTTTCAAACCCAACAGCTGCTCCTTGGGAGAAAGAGGAGGCTGTTTTCTCCCATAGATTTTGATGAAGCAATTCTGCCCTGTCTCGGAGGGTTGCTGTGCATCTGAACTGACTCAGTGGTGTTGGGTTTGGACTCTGTCCAGGGTCCCTGGGGGCCATCCACCTGAGCTGAGTGAGGACCATTTTTCAACCTTAGCATATGACCAAGATCTGCAGCCTCGGAAACCCTATAGGGGATTTCTACTCTGTCCTATAGGGTGGCTGAGTTGGAATGGACTCAACAGCAGTGGTTTTTTTGACGGAGAAGTAGAGTACCTTCTATAAAGCAGTCTTGCCAAAAATAATAATAAAAGTGTGTTGTTTTAGGGTCTCCTCGAGTAGACTTCGACGCCTCGTGAGCCCGTGTGTTACCAAGCAGAACTGCCTCCGTAAGATTTTCTTAGCCGTAATCTTTGCAAAAGGAGACCTCCAGGCCTTTCTTGGGCCTCACAGCTGGCGGATTGGAACTACCCATCACTCATTCCATCAGCAGCTGATCATTTAACTCTTGTGCCGCCATGGGCCAGGTGCCCTGAATATGATCATGCAGGTTGATTCAACTACCAGTTTGTAGGAAACACAGGGGACCAGAGAGACACATGAAATGATTCCCAAAGCATTCGATTGACAACATTCAAACAGAAAACTCTGCAGGTCAGACAACTTGAATTCTTTGGGTTGGAGGGAGCTAGAGAGAAGACACCCAGAGAGTTAAAGAAGCTTCAAAGGACATAGCAACCAATCACAATGTAGGTGGCCCATGTTCTGTTGTGTGCCATAGTCAAAAAATCAAGTAACATTTAAGATAGATAAACCCCTAATAAAATGTTAAAAAAAAAAAGATATGAAACAAGAAATCTGAACAAGGAAAATGTGATGGCATTATAAAATCTTTTTTAATTAGGTGCAATCGTGGTTTAGTAATTATGTCTTCAAAAATCCCATTCTCGTTTGAACTACCTACCAAACAAGTTGTGGATGAAATAATATGGGGTCTGGTTGTGCTTTCCATTTTGCAAAAGGAGTGGAGTGGAGGGGTGTGGGTGAGACAGGAATGGCGTTGGACTGATGGGTGCTGGGGCTGGGTAATGGCTGTGTGAAGTTCATGATGGCTTTTATCACTTCAGTCTTAGTATCAACATCCCTGGGGGGTTCCAAGGCCAGCCACAAGAGGGGAGGCTCAAGTCCACCCAGAGGGGCCTTGGGAGAAAGGCCTGGCAAATCTACTTTGGGAAACGCAATGGAGCCCAGTTCTACTCAGACTCCATGGAGACCGAGTGTGCTGGTTCCCATTTAAAATCCCCACCAATCAAAAGGCATGGTTGTGAATCTGTCACCAGTCATGATCTGGCTTCCGAAAGTCCACCTAACTGTTCTAGTGCTGGAGGGTCTTCATTTGTAAAAGGAGCCTGTCTGTGGGGAGTGAATGCTAGGAAGGGAGGGAGATTCTAAACTCAAAACCCGGCAGCCTGCCTGGTATAAGTTCCGTCAGCTGCATCACCACTCACCCCTCAGCCCCAGGCTCTTCTGAAATCAAGTGAGCAAGTGTCCCAATCTGCCAGGTAAAGGGCCACTTCTTCCCACCTCCCCACTGTCCTTCGGGCTCAGGCACCACAACCACACCTGGAGACAAAGGGCTCCTTCATTCTTGCCTGAACCCCTGGGAATGGAGCAAACAACTCACTTGGCTGCTAACTGAAAGGCTGGCGATCTGAATCCGTCCTAAGAAAGGCCTGGAGATTGACTTCCCCCAAAAAACAAACCAACACCCAGCCTTTGAAAGGCCTCTGGAGCAGGCTCAGTTGTCAGACATGACATGCATGAGTCAGAAGCCACTGAGAGTAGCTGGTTACACTGATGGAAGATGTGAGGTGCAACGAATGATCTCTGTCCCACTCGGCAGTGGTCCGGGGTGTATCGGGGCTCTAGACTGAGGGCTAGTCCCAGCACCTCCAAATATGGGTCCCCAGTTCAAGTCCCTGACTCCGCTCAAGGCCTCTGTCACCTGATCTCTCTACATTTTTTTTCCCTTTGCCTTGGAATGTCTTCCTCAAAGAGAAATTCTGATGGCTGCCAAATCCATAAGCAAACAGGAGCTGCTGGGCCCGAAGCAGAGGCACACCTGGAATGCTGGGACTTCCCTCTGAACGCCCGGGCTGGGTCACACCAGGTCCTCTCGCAGGGCCCACCTGCAAGTCTGCAGGCGAGTACCTGTGTGCTGGGATCACTTCCTACACCGGGAGTCGGAGGGGTTACTGGGAATGCCCGGGCCTGCCAGCCCTTCTGGTCGCTGGAGATGAAAAGCTGGCGCTCCATCTTTTCAAATTCCTGACCAACGAGCCACCCTCAGCAAGAGCCATCTGGGCACCAGTGCCAGACTTGGCTCAGAGCTCAGCATGGGGAGGAGGCCAATGACCCGATGGGACTGAGAGCACCAAGAATGGAACACGGCCCTCTTAGCTTTGCTATGGACAAGCTGCCCTCGGGGGTCTTCAAAGGGTTCTGAGAGCTGGCCCCTTCCAGCCCCTGAAGTCAATGGCTGGCAGGAGCAAGTCTTGAGGGCCTGAGCAGCCAACTGCTGGAGCTCGGCCCGCCCTCCCCTCCCCAGCCTTCACCCTGGGAATTGGTTCTCTGAGGTAAGGATCTGCACATGAAACAAAACCCCACTGCCATCAAGTCCAGTCGGGTTCTGAGAAACCCTACGGGACAGACAAGAACTGCTTCCAAGGATTTCCGAGGTTGTCAAGCAGACAGCCTCATCTTTCTCCCAAAGAGCAGCTTGGTGGTTCTGAACTGCCAACCTCGAGGTTAGCAGCCAAAGATGTAACCGCCGATGCCACCAGATCTGCATACACACCCAACAAGTTCCAGCGGCCAAAGTTCATCTCGGTTTCGTGGCCTTGGCTCCGAAAGCTCCATTAGCAGCCTCCAAAGCCAAGTGCTTGGATCCAGGAGAAAGCTGGTGAAGGTCACCTTGAAGGCTGGGCAGACACAGGAAATCCAGGCACTGACCCCACCCTTGCCCCCAGCCTCTGAGCTTCTGGAAGTGCACAGCCCAGTCCCCAGTCCCAGTCCCCGTCTGGGAACCTTCAGAAATTCCTGAACCTATTATTATTCTTCTCTTGGGAGTCTCAGTTCCTCCATCTCACAGAGAAACAAAAGCCTGGGGTCTCCAGTTTGAATCCCACTCTTGATTTCTTATCAGTGAAGCCTTGGGTGTGTTGTGAATTGGAGATAATACACTTGACCCCTTGGTTTAAAGCATTTGTAAATCTCCAGGCAGGAGACCCTGACTCGCTTCACAGCTAATGCACCTAATATACAGCCCCAACCTCTGTCAAGTGAGGCTTACATGTTGCTAGGGTGCTGAAGGGTTTCAGTGCAGTGTGGACTCATATGTGCTAGGAAGAAAAACCTGGAGACCTACTTCCAAAAGTCAATCAATGAACACACCTATTTGCCTACAAATAACTCTTCAGTAACCTCGCTTTTGAGCGTTGGCCAAGTCATTTTTAGCTGCGGGTTGGGCAGCTATTAAACTCCGACAGTGGTCATGAGGATTTCCTTTTGGATTAAATAATGAACAACACAGCATTCGTCCCTGGTTCATGGGGGTCTTGGGGTGGTGCAAGCAGGTTGTACTCGGCTGCTAATGGAAAGGTTGGCAGTTCCAACCCAGAAACGAGTACTGCAGAAGAAAAGCCTGGCGATCAGATCTATGAAAAGATTACAGGGGGAAAAACAGCCTCTAGAATTCAGTTCTACTCTAACACATTGGGTTGTTAGGAGTCAGAAGCAACCCAATGTCCAAAGGGCTCTCCCCCACCCCCCACTCATCATAACCAACCCTCATCCCACTGCCACCGAGCCAATCCCAACTCATAGTGATCCTACAGGGCAGAGTACTACGGCCCCTCAGAGGTTCCCAGGCTAAAGCAGACAGCTGCATCATTCTCCCGAAGAGAGCTAGTGAGTTTGAACAGCAGACCTGAGACCACACCGTACCACCAGTGCTCCTTGGCTCATAATAAGAGCTCACCATCTGGCAGAAGATGAGGTTACCCATTCATATGATTATCAGGAAGATCTACACTCCTGCCCCCATTGAGTAACTTACGTTCAGCAAACAATGGGCAGTAGGTAAGTCTAGTTGGCCTGCTAACCACACAGTCAGCAGTTTGAAACCACCACTTGCTCTACTAGAGAGAGATGAGGCTGGACACTCTGGGTCACACTGGGCTTGATGACAGTGAGAGTTTTGTTGTTTGAGGGCACTACTGGAATTAAGACTTTGATTTTGGAGACGGTGGGTTTTCAGAGACTTTCGTTTGATCAGAGATGGACCAAATCAGAATCCAGTCCTCTTAAAGGGAAAGCACTCGAGAGAAGGAACTCTTGGATGCTCCCTCATGAAACCCTCTTATCGGGACCCTTGATCCGGGCACTCAGGGTATCATTCTTCCGTCCTTCTCCCTTCTCTATCCTGCCAGTTGGGTGTCTCCCCACTTGCCTGCCACCAAGTACATCTCTCCACCCAAAATTCAGGGAGGCCACTATCATAATCACACAAACACACACATGCCTATGTTTCCTCTGGGGTTCTGTTATAAGGTCCATCTTCTCTCCTCCCCAAGATTCAGACCCACTTCTACGTTCCGTTCTCTGATGTGCCTCTATGTCTACTTCTCTCCATCTGCAAAATGGTCAGGCAGGAGTAGAAGGGCCCTAAGAACTCTTTCAGGGTTTAAACCTGCCATCTTCAGGGTTTAAACCTGCCGTCTTCAACAAGTTTCCATAAAGGCAGAGGTTCCTCAAAAAGTGAGGGAAAAATGTGATTGCAAAAAATCAAAATGATTGCAAGCAGGAACACAGACTGACACTTGCACACCAATCATCAATTGCAGCAGCATTCACAATAACCACAAGGAGGAAATGACGTCAATGCTTGTCAAGAAATGCATTGAGAAGCACAAAGCATGAATAGACATGAAGGCCTGCAACTTGGAATCCTAACCCTAACCCATCACCTGGAGTTGATGTAAACTCACAGCAACCTTACAAGACAGAAGAGAATGGCTCCTCCTGAAGAGTTTCTGAGATTAAACCTTTTTACGGGAGCAGAAAGCTTCATCTTTCTCCCAAGGAGCAGCTGGCAGGGCCGAACCATCAACCTAGCAGTTTAGAGCCTTCCCACAAAGCCACCAGGGCTCACATTAGGTTGAGTGAAATAAGTCATTCACACACACACACACACACACACACACACACACACACAAAACATATGACCCTATTTATATGAAAGATCTAGAAAAAGTAGATGTATACAGGCCAGAGTCTATTAGTGGCTACCAAGAGACCGAAGGAGGTCTGGTGGCCCAGTGGCTAAGGGTTGAGACTACTAGCCCAAAGATTAAGGGGTTGAATTCATCAGCAGCTCCGCCAGAGAAAGACAAGTTTGTCTGCTTCCATATGACAGCCCAGGAAACCCTATATGGCCTTTCGATGTTGTCCTATAGAGGGGCATGGAATCAGAATGAGACTGAAAATGGGCTTAGTTTAGGTTTGGGTTTATGAGCGTGGGGAGGCAGGGGAGGGGGAATCCCATTGCTTAAGGGATGCTACGTTTCTGTTTGAAGAACGGAAAGCGTGAGAAATGAGTAGGGGTGATGGTTACACACTTAGTAATTTATGTCACTCAACTGTCCATGTAAAAAGTGTTGAAATGGCAAATGTTTTGTGTGTGTGCGTGCGTGTGTGCGCGCGTGCTTTAACACCCACCCACAAAGATGTTCCAGAATAAAGACAAAATCGACATGACAATGAATATCATTTGTCATCCTTGATTGCATGCTAGACTGGAAACAAGGACACAACAAAATAAACCTGCTCTGAAAGGACGTTTCGGGGACATTTCAAAGCTACAGCTGGACTGTCAGCGGCTTGTTAGGCTGTAACGGATGTTAAACTTCCTGAGGATGACCACTGTGTAGAGATTAAGTAGGAGAATGTCCTTGTCGTTAGGGGAGTTCTGCTGAAGCCTCGAGGGCTCGGTTTTCCTGCGGGTCTCCATATTATCACTCTGCCTGCTAGCGGCTCTCAAAGGGCTCAGCAAACATGCTGTGTCGGTGCGATGGAGAGGTAAGCGAAACCGCAAGTGTTAGCAGTTGGAGAGTCTAAGTAAAGGCCATCTGTTCACTGTATTCTTCTTGCAATTTTTCTGAAGGTTGGAAACTTTTCAAAATAAGAGATCGAGAAAAACCTTTCCTTCTGTTCCTTAGAGGGTCTTGACTGTGTCAAAAGAAATCATGGAAACAAAAGAATTTTCCAAACTGGACTGTGAATGGAGGTGTCAGCCAGTACAAGAGGCCAAGAAAAAGAAATGAAACAGGAGAAAGACTGGCAAGGGAAAAATAGACCTGATAATGCTAGCAAATAACAATCTAATTTTAACAGATACCCTTTATAAAATAAAATAAACTGCCTAGGCATGAAGTCTAAATATCTATACAAATCTTCTACCAAAAAATAAATAAATACAAATAAATGAGGGGTGTGCCATGTGCATTGATGAGAAAAGTCAATATTATTAAGATGCCCATTTTCTTAATTAATTAATTGACTCATAGAATTCTAATCGGAGTCATCGCAGAGTTTTGTCTGTTTTTTAAATACAAACGAACTGATCGAACATTCATATGGAAATGCAAAGGCAATCTTGAAAACGAGCACAGCTAAAGGGCTATTTCAGATAGCGAGTGCTCCTATAAAGACAGTCAGACTTTGGCTTCAGGACCAACTGACCACTGGACCATCCAGAAATGGGGCCCCACAAAGTTCCAGTCGTCCAATACATGACAAAGACAACACTGCAGGACCTTGAAGAGAGGATTTCAAAAAGATAAATGTTGCTGAGTTAACTCAATACCCATATGAGATGAGGAGGGAAAAGTTTTGACTGGTTCCTCATACAAAACACAAAACTCAATTCCATAAAAGTTACCAATCTAGCAACAAAAGTACAAATGTGCTGGACACAATGGATGGATGGATGGAGGATGGTGATGAGTTTCATGAGCCCCGAATAAAAGGATTAAGAAAAACAACTTACCAATCTAAATGTGAATTTTAAATTATAAGACTTACTCTGGGAAACAAACAACAAAAACAACAAAAAAGACATGCAAACGTCTTCGTTAGCTTGGGAGTGGGTAAATTTCTTGAGCAAGGCACAAAAAGAACTAGTAGACTGAAAACTGCAAACTGGTCTATTTGAAAACTTAGGAACTTCTGTTTACACAGAGGCCTCTAAGAGCATGAAAAGGCAACCCCCAAAGTGGGTGAGCGTTTCTGGAGTTTGTATATTCAACAGAGGGTCACATTCGCCACATAGACAGAACCCTTACAGTTAATCAGACACAATAACTTTAAACAAAAAATATCCCCTGATGTCTTCTTAAAACCAAACAGTAGTTTAGCTTAACTAATAAAGAATGTCGCTGGTACCAAGGGCTCAAGCAGAAAGAAAGTATTTTGAAAATGATGATGGCAACAGTTGTGCAAATGTGCTTGATACAATGGATGGATGGATGGATGGATGGATGGATGGATGGATGGATGGATTGTGATGAGACTTATATGAGCCCCCAATAAATGATTTAAAAAACAAAAAAAGAAGAATGTCTGCCTTGAGTATAATGCTCTTTTCGGAACAATTTATATGGAATCAAACTAACAAGAGCAACTAGAAAAATTAGGAAGTTTAGGGGACCAGGAGTTAATGGTAATAAAGGAGGAACAACTCAAAAAGGGGCGGGGAGAGGGGAGCTGATAGCATTGATGACTGTATAACCCCACCTGACGGGGCTAAACAACAGAACTGTGTGAATGGATATACTGGGATGTGTAAGATATGTCCATAAAGACAGTGTATACAAGAAAATGAGGGTGACAATGGTTTGACAACTTGAAGAACGGAATTCATGTCAAGGAAATAAAACGTAAACAACGTAGGAAGAGATAAGTCCTTTAACATAAATGGACAGACAGACAAGCCCTTTAACCTAATGGAAAAGGACTAGATCAGACATTTCACACAACAGGATATCCCAATAGGTGATAAATACTCTGATGGGGCATTTAATTTCATTCACCATCAGAGAAATGCAACTTCAAGCCACAATGAGAGATCACTATCCTCCAGCAGCAGAGGAGCCTGACTAAAAGGAAAAGATGGAAAATACCCCGTATGGGCGAAGATGTGTTGCTGTGTGCTGTTGAGTTGATTTTCACTGGACCCTGTGTGACTAGGCGGCTCACAGAAAGGTCGGTTGTTCTAAGCAGCCAATGGTTCAGGGGGAGAAATATCTGCTTCCTTAAAGATTAAAGCCTAGCACACCCATGGGGCAGTTTGACACTGGCCTATAGAGTCGCTATGAGGAGCAGAGCAACCACAACATTCACCTGCTTCTGGTAGGATTAGGAAGAATGACCCTGTGGATAATTATTTGACAGTATTTACTTTAAAGAAATGAAGGAGCCCCGGCAGTGTAGTGGTTATGAGCTGGGCTGCGATGCCCGTGATTGGCAGTTCAAAACCACCTGTTTCCAGGGAGAAAGACTGGGCTTTCTACCCCCATAAACAGTTACAGTCTCCGGTAACCCAGAGGGGGTTCGCTGTGAGTCAGCAATGACTTGTTGGCAATGAGCACTAAAAGCCATGGTGCCGAAAATGCATTCCTAAGCATAAGCCCAGCAGACAGGAACCCACATGTCCACCAAAAGCCCTGTTCTAAAATGCACATGCTAGATACCCGGGCTGAAACTGGCCAGACCCCAAATGGCCATCCTTTGAAGAGTGGAGAAATTGTGAGATGCTCACAGTTGACACTATAATGAGGAGTGGTCTGCAGCTACATACGATATTTCTTTTCTGTTTTTAGAATATTCTCTCTCTTTTTTTAAGCTCATTTTATTGGGGGCTAGTACAACTCTGACCACAATCCATATATCCATCCATTGTGTCAAGCACATTTGTACATTTGTTACCCTCATCATTCTCAAAGCATTTGCCTCCTACTTGAGCCCTTGGTATCAGCTCCTCATTTTTTCCCCTTCCCTCCTCAGCTACATACAATATTACCGATGGATCACATACATATCAAAAAACTCCACTTATATAAAGGATGAAAACAGGCAATTCTCACTCAGCGTGAATGGTGGAGGGAAGTGACTGGGCAGGAAGCTGAAGGGGTCAGTGGGGTGCTGACCACCCTGGTGGGCTCAGGTCGTCGGTATGGGGACTAGAGAAGTACAGCCAGCCTCTGTGCACCTAGTTTGACGAGTCGACCTCCTATGACAGGGGACAACTGTCACACAGTTTCCCAGCCTGCAGTCTTTCTGAGAGCAGATCTCCAAGTCTCTCTTCTGCAGAGCCACTGGGTGGATGTGAAACACTGACCTTGTGACTCACTGTCTAGCACATTACCCAGTGCTGCACCAAACCAAAGAACCAAACGTATTACCATGGAGTTGATGCTGACTCACAAAACTGCCCCTGTGAGTTTCCAAGACTGTACCTATGTATAGGAGTAGAAAGCCCTGTCTTTCTCCCACAGAGCAGCTGGTGGTCACAGAACTACTGACGTCGTGGTTTGCAGCCCAATGCCTAACCCCCTGGGCTCTGCTGCTCCACCAGGGCTCCTTATGTGTAAGTTACACGTCTATAAAATGTTTTCTGCAATGTACATTGCTATAAACCAAACCCAGTGTAGAACTGCCGCTGTGGGTCGGTAAGACCATAAATCCTTATGGGAGTAGGTAGCCGTATCTTTCTTCCTCAGAGAGGCTGGTGGGTTTGAACTGCTGACCTTTTGATTAGCACCCCAAAGTGCACCTTGGCTCCTTGTGCACTGTTAAAGAGAAACAAACAATACAGGCTAGAATCGAGGGGCCTGCCTTCCCAGGCAGCAGATGAACAGAGCGGACAATGGTAAGCCCAATGTTAGGACAAATCTGGGCACGCAAGTTGGGGCAGAGCCAGCTGGTGACACACATGCACACACACAGTACACAGTGTCCTGCTTCTAAGGTCCAATGATACCTGGGAGAGGCTGAATCACAGCCCTGGACGGGAGAGTAGGTCCAGTTTCTCCAACATAGCCTTCCTTTGAAAGCAGGACCCCTTCTTCACATGAGGGATGCTTACGTGGCTCGGAAATCCTGCAGAATCGTCCCTGTCAGACTCTCAGCCCCTGTGGCTCGGCTGAAGCTGACCCCAGGCACCTGCTCCAGGGTTAGGGGGTGCTGTGCCAAGCCAATCAGAGTCAAACCAGAGACTTAGCACTGCTGGGACAGGTACAGTCAGAAGGCTCTTTGGAATCCAAGAATGAGAGGCTTGGTCTCACGTACTTCAGATGTGACCAGGAAGGGCCAGGCCCGGGAGAAGGACATCGTGATTTGTAAACTAGCAGTGGTTTTCAACCTGTGGGTCGCAGCCCCTTTGTGGGTCTAATGACCCTTTCACAGGGGTTGCCCGATTCATAACAGTAGCAAAATTACAGTGATGAAGCAGCAATGAAAATAATTTTATGGTGGGGGGGGGTCACCACCCCATGAGGAACTGTATGAAAGGGTCGAAACATTACGAAGGTTGAGAACCGTTGAACTAGAGAATCAGCAAAACAAGAAAACAAAACAGAGAAGGCCGTCCACTCAATGGAGGGACACAGTGGCTGCAACAATGGGCACAAACAACGATTTTGAGGGGGCGCGGGACCAGGCAACGTCTCCTTCTGGTGTACTGGGGGTGGCAAAGAGTCGGAGCCAATTGGATGGCACCAAACGAAGCTGGGAGGACGGAAGCCAGGAGCAGGCGGGGCTCCCCACCCTGCGGGACCCCATGGTGGGGAGTGGCTTGCCTGGGATCAAAGCAGGAGGAAGCCAGCAGGAAGGAGAAAATAGTGGACTTCTCGGGGGTCACCCAGGAGCACCCAGATCTGGATGTGCCTAGCCTCCCAAGGGAACCCGTGAGTTTCTTGTTTCCTGAAGTCCATGTTTTCCTTAAGCCAGCTGGAGTTAGGGTCTTGTGTGACAAACATGCCCTAATTCCCATAATTAGGTAAGGAACTTTGTGTTAATGGTGCAGGGGGGCCCCAGAGTAGCCCTTAGTGTAAAGGAGTGTTTTTGTTTGATGTGGTGGTGGACATAGGCCAGTGCACCTATACCCAGCCAATGCCCTGGACGCACTGTCTGATTGATGCAGCCAGGCTCAACACCCCTTTTCTGGCTGGCTCCTCTTCCGCCATCCCCATGCACTCCCTGCCTGCCCCTTGGGGATTTCCTACATGAGCTTAGCAGGTGGCATCACACCAGCCACTTCAGACTCCCAGAGGGCACACAGAGGTCAAGGGGAGCAACAACAGTGACATCGCTCCAAGAACAAGGGCACACAGAGGTCAAGGGGAGCAACAGCAGTGACATCGCTCCAAGAACGTGGTCCAAACCCTGACATGTACGTGGGCAGACTGTAGGCTGGGGGGATAGACCGCGGCGTAGGCTTGCAACCGCCATCAACTCAAACCCTATGCTCAGGGACATGAGCTTGTTGCTGTTTGTTGTGAGATGCCACCCAGTCGGTTCTGACCCATGGTGACCTTGTGTACTGCAGAACAAAACACTGCGGGGACCTGCACCATCCTCACGATTGGGCTTATGTTGAACCCACTGTGGAAGCCACAGTATCAAACCTTCTTGTCGGTGGTATGAAATATTGATTTTTAATGACAAATTAATGAAATGTTGTCTTGAAGCATGGTATAACATGGTTAACAGTCTTCACGCTGGGTACTCGTAGGTGGGCATATCTGCGTGTGGATGGACCCTCCTGGAGACAGAGAGAGGAGCGGTGTCTTGGTTCCTAAGACCATCGGAAACATGTGTTTTCATGTTTTCCGATGGTCTTAAGCGACCCCTGTGAAAGGGTCATTCGAGCTCCAAAGGGGTCGAGACCCACAGGTTGAGAACCACTGCCTTAGCACAATCAGTCATGCAGGGCCAGAGGGTCAGAGGACTAAAGCTCAGAAGATAGGAAGGGCGCATGTAAGAGAGCACAAGGAAACAGGAAGCAGAGGGAAGGCATGGGAAGCATGCTAGTACGCCAGGGGACTGAATCAATGTCACGAAACAAAAAGTGTTATGAATTGAGAAACGGAAAACCAATTTGACCTGGAAACATATAGAAAACTCAGACTTTAGCATTAAAAACATTTTAAAAAATCTATTTCTTGCGTTAAAAAACAAAAACAAAACCCAAACTCACTGAAGGCTACAAGAGGACAACAGAGTAGAACTGCCCCTTAGGGTTTCTAAGACATTTAAATCTTTGCAAAACTAAACAACCTCTTCTTTCTCCTCTAGAGTCACTGGTGGGTGCAAACCAATGACCCTGTGGTGAGCAGCTCAATTCTTAGCCCACTGAGAACCCACCAGGGTTCTTAGCATCTTTTAGGTACGTCTCCCCAATTAACTCCAGCTCTTCCTATTGCAGCAAATTGGTTCTTCGTGCTGACTGTTTAGTAACACACTTTTTTTTTTTTAATCAACACGCTTTTGAGTCAATTATTAGTCGCTATCATGTGAAGTGAGGCCTGGTTGCGTAGTATCTTATACGTTAGGCTGCTAACTGCAAGGCTGGCAGTTCAAACCCACAGCCACCCTATGGGAGAAAGATGAGGCCGTCTGCGCTCAAAGAGTTAAAGAACCTCTCCACACTCCCTGCCATCGAGTTGTTTCTGATTCATAGGGACCCTACAGAACAGCGGGGCACAGAACTGCCCCTGAAAAAACAGATTAAAAAAAAAAAAAACTGCCCCTCTGAGTTTCTGAGACTCTAATTCTTTATAGGAATAGAAATTCTTGTCTTTCTCCCTCAAAGTGAAGGGTGGTTTTGAACATCTGACCTTGCAGTTAGCGGCCTAACGTGTAAGCCACTGTACCACCAAAGTCCATTTCCAGATGATAGGAACAAGTGATTGACCCCAGAGTGTGTTACTAGATACTCAGAAGGAAGGGACAATTGGCTACACAGGAAGAACCAGAGTTACAGCCTCAGAAACACACAGGGGCAGGTCGGCTTTGTCCTACAGGGTCGCTATGAGTCAGAGTGGACACAATGGAAGTGAGTTTGGGGTTGACCATCTGAAGGCAGTTCCCTCCTCCCACCTCGCACCCCCGTCAGCTCTCTCCTCCTCCACCCTGTGTATCATCCGGAGTTGGTATTGATGAAACATAAATCCTATCTCTCCACTTCACATCTGCCAGCAGTACCACTTACTGCCAAGTTCATGCCAACTGGTAGCGACCCCACATGTGCCAGAAAAGAACCAGCTGTGCCCTCTCCAAAGTCACTTCCTGGCGGTTCCTCACTTGCTTGAATCCTCCCGGGGGATTCCAACTGCCGCCCTGTGGTTGAGTAGCTGAGCGCTTAGCCTTTGGCACCCCCCCAAAAAAACATTGATGAGGAGACAATTCCGATTCACAGCCGCCCTATATGACAGTGTAAAACTGGCCCCGTAGTTTCCAAGGCTGTCACCTCGACAGAGGAGCCCTGGTGGTGCTGTGGTTAAGCACTTGGCTGCAAAAGGAAAAGCTTGAGGTTGTACACACCAGCCGCTCCATGGGAGAAAAACGTGGCTGTCGGCCACGGCCTCAGAAACCATGTGGGGCAGGTCGGCTCTGTCTGTTCTCTGTGGACCCTATGAATCATTAGACTTGGTGGTAATGGGTTCAGGTTTTGTACTCTTGACGGACACAGGCGATGATATCTTTCTCCCAGGGGTTCAAACTTCAGACCTTTTGGGTTGGCAGTCAGATGCTTTCACCTCTGTGCCACCAGGGCTCCTTCCACCCCCCAAAAAACAACCCCATTGCTGCCTAGTCAATTGCAACTCATTGTTATGGATTCAAACCACGAACCTCTTGGTTAGCAGCCCGGGGCTTACCTGCTGCACCAGGAGGGCTCCGCCCTCCCCCTCACTAGCTTGACAATCAACTAGCAAAATGAAATGTAAAAGAACAAGTGTTGGCAAGAATGTGCAGGAATTGGGACTTGCACGCATTGCTGGTGGAAAAGACAAAGGGCACGTTGCTTGGGAGAGCAGCTTGTCAGTTTCTCCAAGGGTCAGAGGAGAGTTGCCATACCAACCAAAAGCCAAGTCCACTGCCATCCAGTCGATTCCAATTCATAGCAACCCTCTTGGATAGAAATGCCCCAAAGGGTTCCCGAGAGACTGTAAATCTTTCTCCCACCAAGCAGCTGGTGGGTTTGAATCACTCCAGGGCTACACTGCGGGTCCGCTAGAGCTCATTTGCGTTACTATGAGTCCCAGCAATTCCGCTCCTCGAATCTACCCCCATAAGGGGAATGACAGACAATGCACGTCCACAAAATCCCATGGATGTTCCTAGTAGGATTATTCACAACCAAAATGTCCATCCCAGGCCTGACCAGGGGATAAAGAGAATGTGGCATCAAAACACTGGTTTCCTGACTCATGCGACAACAACATGGGTGAACTCGGGGAGCAAGAAACTCAACTCGCTGCCATCGAATCGCTTCCAACTCGCAGTGGCCCAATAAGGCAAAGTAGAAATGCTCCTGTGGGTCTCCAAGGCTGTAAACCTTTATGGGAGTAGAAAGCCTCCTCTTTCTCCCACAGGACAGCTGGTGGGCTCCAATTGCTGACCTGTGGTTAGGCCTCTAAGGGGTCACCCCCTACACTACCCAAACTCACTGCCATCAAGTCGATGTCAGGCTAGAATTGCCCCCTGTGAGTTTCTGACACTGTCATTCGTTACCGGAGTAGAAAGCCCTGTCTGTCTCCCAAAGGAGCCTCAGTGGTTCCCAACTACTGACCTTTCCGATCTCAGCCCAACACTCAACCACTATGCCGCCAGGGCTCCCTGATAAAGCGGAGGGTCAGCAAAAGAAGATGCTGCTGCACAAGATGGATTGGCAGGGACTGCAACAATGGGCCCAGCCCTAACCACCACTGAGAGGCTGGTGTGGGTCCATGGGGGACCTGTGGGACACGAGACCACTAAGAGTTGAAACGGACCCAATGGCACCTATCAACAACAGAGGATGCACAAATTGTGAATCTACTAAGAACCCCCTGGCAGGTACCCTGCAGCTGTCTTAAAATGGTCGCTTTTCCAGTCTGTGAATTTTATCTCCAGAAAGAAAATTGTTCTTAAATCTCTCCGCTTCAAATAAAATGTAACATCGCTGCCGTGCTCCATTCCTTGCTGAAAACACCCCAGCAGCTTCCCTGGTACTCGAGGTCAAACCCAAGTTCCCCATAGTGGCTACAAGCCCCTACAAGACCTGGCCCAGCTCCCACCTCCTGGCTCCTCTTTTCCCCTCGCCTGCCCCACCCCTGCCTTTGCTCAACCCTCTGCCTGGAATGTTCTTTCCCCAAGCCAGCCGCTCAGCACGGCTTCTCACTCGTCAAAGGCCCTCCTTACCAGCCATTCCACCGAAACACAGCCCCATAAGTACAATCCCATTACCCGGCTTGAGTTCTTTTGAGCCTTTACACTGTCTGAAAATAAGAATATATGTATTGGAAGCCCGTCGACTTCTTCACTACTCATTGCTCCCAACCCTCGGGCGAGAACCTTGTCTGTCATGTTCACAGCTCTGAACATGCCTCCTCCACTTAGAACAGATCCACTCAACAACTTCTGCTGAGATCCAAAGTGCCACCTGCTACCCAATCCAGAGCCCAAGGCACTGGTCTCCCACCAACCACTGCTCTCTCAGTAATCATATGCCAAGCTGTGTAGCGAGTCCCCAGGGCTCAAACAGTCAACTTTCAATTCCATCCATGGGCACCTTGGAAGAAAGGCCTGGCGATCTAATTTCAAAACCAAAAACCCAAGCGCACTTCCATCCAGCCGATTATGACTCACAGCGACCCTATACAGGCTTTCAGAGGCTGGCAATCTTTACATTCTCCCAAGGAACAGCTGGTAGATTTGAACCGCTAACCATGCAGTTATGAGCCTTATGCTTAGACCACAGCGCTACGGAAAGCCCTATGAAGCAAACAAAGCTCTGCTGCAAGGCAAGAGTCAGAATGGACTTGCCATCAGTTGTGGGATTCTGCCCGCACCCCGTTTTTTGGTTGTTGTTGTTTTTTGTTTTTTGCCTCCAGAGCTATCAGTGGCAGCTCCACCCCAGGCTACCAGAAACACTGGGAACCAGAAGAGGAATAAGCCTCCTCTCAAGAAACAGTCTGTTGGGGTCACAAGCACCCAATGTTTACCCAGCAACTGGCAAACAAACGCCCAGGAGAGCTGAAGCTTGCTGTGCTGACACCCAAGCTGAAGGCCAGGGTCCAAACTGGCCCTCATAAAGCTGCGGGCCGGCCAACATCCCCACCAAGGCTTGGTGACACTGCACTGGAACCTGGTTAGCTGGAACGGTTGCAACTAACACCTGCTGCCTCCACTCCTCCTCCCAGGAGGCTCTCTTTTCAGCTGCAGTCAAAAGTCTTAACCCGACAGGTGGTAAAGGCGTCTTCCCCTTCCTCCCTCCTCCTCTTCCTTCCCTCCCACCCGAGCTTCCAGAGCTCAGTGCAGCCACCGGGCCAGACACCCACTCACCCACAAGGAGCTTGACGTCTCGGACTGTGAAGTCGGGGTCTGGCATCCTGCGGAGGAGGGAGAGGCGGCCAGTGAGAAGACGGGCATCGTGGAACCGAACCCCTACCCTGAGGCATGGAGCTGTGTGTGAATTTCCCAGAGGTTCCCAAGGAGTCAGCCAACCTCCACAATAACGTGAGGATCAAGGATGTCTGTGAAGTGTGTATCACTCACTCACTGCCATTGAGTTGGCGCCGACTCATAGCGACCCTATAGAACAGGGTAGAACCTCCCCCACAAGTTTACAGGAGTAGAGAGGCCCACCTTCCACCCACCCCGTGTAGCAGCTAGTGGTTTCAAACTGCTGACCTTGCGGGTCACAGCCAAATGAGTAAACAGTAGTCACCAGGGCTCCAGCGAAGGGTGCCACAGCGTGTGTGAGAGTGGCCAAAACACAGCAGAGACACAAAGTGCGACAGGCTTCTGAGAAAATGATGCCGATGGGCTTACTGAGTGCAGGGCATTGAGAAGCACAGGGAAATGAGAGGTATGCCTATATTGGAGGAGGCCTCAGGAAAGGCTGCCCAAGAGGAAAAGCAACCCCTCCCTCTTCTGCAGATGAGGTTGGGGATGTCCTTCCGTCCCCCTACTTCTCCAGGGAAGACCAAAAATGTGAGCCCCAGGGGAGGGCAGACACCTGCTCTCTGTTAAGGCAGATGGTCTGTGGATGGTCTTCTCCGTGCCCCACCACCACCACTACCCCAAGACTCCCCATAGGCACTGTCAAGAGGGTGGGGGGATACAAAGGCACACACCATGGCAATGCCAGGCCTTTGTCAACATTGACTAGAATGGTTGTGAAGACCTCTGGGTGGGGAAAATGATTAAGAGCTGCTAAGGAAAGACTGTCGCTATGAGAAGGAACTCGCTCGATGGCGATGAGAAACCTCAGGACTGAAGGTTCCAGTCCACCCCGACACGTCTCAGAAAGGCCTGGTGATCTACTTCCAAATAAAACAAAACAAACAAGCAAACACTGAAGATCCCAGGGAACACAGTGCTACACGAGGGGCCACCATGAGGGGCCATGGACCTGAAGGAAATAGGTCATAACGGAAGCTTCACTCGTCCTTAGTTGACGGGAACGCAGGAAGTTCCTCCCTCACACTAGGGTGGCAGACCATTCACGCTGGACAGATGGTTGGACAGAGGCAGGCTGGATGATACCTTCAGCCTCCCTCTGGTTCCCCTGCTCGAGGGTGGAAACCTGTTCTTCCAGCCCACCACCTGCCCTCTCCCCAACCTGGGGCTCTGACTATCTCAACGTGGGAGAAAGTAAACAAAAGGCAGAAGAACCAGGAGCCATGGTCAGAGATTATAGGAAATATACCTCTGCCCACAGAAAGGAATTGAAGTATCAAGTGCAGAGCAAGAGCCACAGTAGAGAGTACCTATGTGCCCTGCCCCAAGACTTAAAGGTTGGCCAATCTCCTTGTGCCTTAGGTCCAGCCTCAGTTTCCCAGTGTTGTTCCAAGATCTCTATTTCTTGGAGATGGATGGTGGAGGGGATGGGAACAACACTACTTAAGTGCCCTAAGTTCTGTCTGCCCAAATCATCAGGAAATGACCCGTCCATGGTACATTTCCACCCTCTTCCCCTTTGTGGGAACCAAACAAACAAACCAACCACACCACATCAATTGCCACAGAATCAGAGGCTTGACAGCAACCCCTGTGTTCCACATAAGCCAAAGCAAGCAGATGCTGACCCTAAAGGCTAGAGATGGGAAAAGGCTATCAACTGTGCCAGGGAGGGAAGTCAAGGGAAGAAGCTATTTGTTTCATCAACTTACTTAATTCCCAGGTCGTCCTTTTCTCGGAATATCAGGGGCACCCTGAGAGCTTCTTTCTGCACGTACTCATAGTTGAAATCTGTTAGGGGGTTTGGATGAAAACAAGCTGGTTAAGTCAGGAAGGAGGGACGCCACCACAGTTGGCTGATGAGGGGGCAAAGAATGATGGCCAAGGGACAGGGAACATGCTTGATGCAGGGACCAACTCAATGGCAAAGGCTCCCCTGGGACAATAAAAGGGAAATAGGCAAGGCAAAGCCCCAGCAAAGCCATGCCAACTCGCAGCTCCTCTGCCCACTCAATCATTCCTTGCATGCCCCACGGGTCAGAACTTGTCAATGAGCAGCCCAAGATTTGGGTTGGGAGACTCATGAGAGAGCCCCACAAAGGAAGAGCTATAGTTATTGAGGGGCAGAGAACTCACTTCAAGCTAAGCTCAGAGGGTGGTGGTGTAAGGATCGTTGAATCATTTCAAGCCAGAGTCACCCAGAGTACAACGGAACAGAACAAAACACTGCCCCATCCTGCGCCGTCCTCTCAACTGTTGCATCCCTTGAGCCCATCATTGCAGACACTATTGTCAATCCCAACTCCTCAAGGGCCTTCCTCTTTTGTGCTGACCCTCAACCAAAGCATGATAGTCTTTCTCCAGAGACCGGTTCTCCCGAGGACGTGTCCAAAGAACATGACACAAAGCCTCACCAAGTGTGATTGCATGGAGCATGCTGGCTATACTTCTTGCAAGACAGATCTGGGCGTTTTTCTGGCAGCCCCTGGTATATTCAATATTCTTCACCAACACCACCATTCAAAGGCATCCATTCTTCTTCGGTCTTCCTTGTGTGTGGTCCAGGTTCCCCAGGCAACACCAGGTGACAGGAGCTTTCATGGGTTGGACCACTCGCACCTGAGTCCTCAAAGTGACATCTTGCTTTTTGAAGACTTCTTTAACGGAAGTTAAATCAGAAAGTGGAGGGGTTGCAAAATGGAAGGTCGCCGCATGGGAAGAGCTGAAGCCCTAGTGGGGAGTCTGGGAAAGGGGGGGCACCCATTGTAGCTGAGTATCAGTGAAGATCTTATTGTAATATCCTGGGTAGTGAAGGGGAGGGGACAAGAGCTGGTTTCCCTGGAAACTGTGTATTTGGTGCCAAAATCACAGGGAACTGGGCCCGGCGCTGCCGTCTGTAATAGGGGAAGTCTGTTGCAGGCATCACATTCTTTGCTTCAACGAGAGGGGCACAAGAAGGATGTTCCTCTGCCGGTGACGGCTCATAAACACAGTGTGCACAGTAAGGTCTAGTAGAGACCCCCAAACTTCCAGCAAACGAAGAAAACCTCAGACGAATTTATTTCCCTGCCCGGTTCCAAAACTGGCCCATAATCCTGGTTCTGGCACTGAGGGAGGTGGAGATAAAAGCCACGTGTAACCAAGTAAAGGGAGGACACAAGTGCTCCCTGGCCAGACAGAGGGTGATGGAAGAAGCCACAGGCAACTGCAGCAGGGATCCCGGAGAAACAGTTCAGCAGGGCGGGAGGAGGAGGCCAGGGCAACTGGGGCCTAAAGAGATGAGGGAACAAAACCCCCAGTCAGGGAAAGCCCTGACCTCCCCTCCACAGCTCAGAATCCCAGGGGCGCTCAGTGAATGGGGATTCCTAAGGATTTAAAGGAAGAGCAGTTTAAGAAGCTTCTATCTGGAATCCAGGCTAAGGGATTCTTTTTCTTGGCTCCTCCCTCGGGTTTGGGGGCCAGATCTGAATTCACTAGCAAAACCCTCTGGTCCTCTCCTTTTAAAGGGGCCTGGACAGCCGATCTGAGGAGACTATACATTAGAACTTCCTTTCTGCAATATTCCACACACAACCACCACCGCCCACCCCACCCATGTCTGCACACCCAGAGCCCAGCTCCTGAGGTCGGGGGCCACTCCCTTAGAGGCTGAGGTAAAAAGGCCCAGAGACCCTGGATAAGAACCCCTCCCAAATGGCCAGGAAGAGTTTGCATATTGTTTTCCCACAGGATCTGCCAAACAATTCAGTGAAAGGGAGAGGGGGTGGAATTAAGGCTCTAAAGGAAATTTAAATGGGGCCAGGACTAGCCTGCTAACCTAGGCAGAGCCTGTAGCCTGGAAGAAACCTCTTCCCTCCCCCTACAACTTCCCTCGACACCACCCCCCCCTCCCAGCCCAGCGCCCCAGGAGGTCATGGGCACAAAAGAGAAACTTCAAAAATGCAAAGCCGGATGGTGGCTTCTGGGGGCTAGCCCCACAGCTCCGCAGTCCTAGCCAGTCAACCAGAACCCGGAGGAGGGAGGCCTTTCCCTGAGCAGCAGCTCCTGGAGAGATGGGAGTGTTTCAGGGGAATTAAATAAAATGTAAGGTAACTCGGATATCTGAGGGGGAAAAAGACCCGCAAAGCCTATAAGGGGCGTTTAAAGATGCGTGGGCAGGCAAGGCTAGGTCCAAGTTAAGAACCCACAGGCCAAGCTGTGTTCCCAGGGCAGGGTGACTCTGGATGCAGACTGGGGTGGGCCTGCACTCTGGAGGCCTGGGACCCAAACCAGAGAGATACCCCAAAGTCCAGAGGGGCTCCCCACTGCCAGGAGAAACTCAGGCCCTGAGGGCCTCAAGCTGGGGTGACATCCAGAAACTCCAAAGACTCCCCTGCTGGACTAGAAAGCTAGCGCAGGGGCAGTGGGGTGGCACAAAAGGAAAAGACCCTTTACAAATTGGCTCTGCAAATCTTCATTTGGAAGAAGTCACCCCATGACTCCTAGTCCCCAGCTTCAGCAAAGGCTGCAGGGTCTGAGGCATAAGTGGGGGCCTCATCCCAATAACTGAAGCTCCACCAACCCCAGTTCTAATCTGGCTGACCCAACCAGAGCACTTGAGCATTGCAGGTCCCCACGCCTAGGTGGGGGCGTGTCCCAGGAATATCGGGGTCCCTAGCCCTCAGGGCCCGCAATGGTACTGGGCTCTAGAGGCTTCAGGCCTAGGGTGGCCTCACCCCCCGATGCCCTGTGGGCGCCCCGAGTCCCCCTACAACCAAGCTGCACCTCAGGATGCTGAGGATGTTCTAGGAGCCGGGAGCACAGCGGGCTCCGGCGGAGGAAAGACGCGGAGTTCTCCCCTTCCTCTGTCGTTCCGTCGGTCTGGCAATCCCCAAGTCCCTCCATCCCGGAGCCCCCAGTTCTACCCACCCTAGGGCTGGTGGGGCGAGCGCCGGGCCTAGGCCCACGCCTGGCCACGTTCCCTCCTCCTTCGCCACCACCCCTCACCCCACCCCCCCAGTGCTCGGCCTCGTTTCGTCACCGGATCCCCTGGAATGGGGGACGCGGGCGCGAAATACGAACCCAACCACCGGCAGCTCCGTCCCCACGTGCGCGCAGCCCGCAGGCGGAGGGTGGCGCGGAGGGGGCGCCTCACCTTTGCCCTCCATGGCGTGCACGAAGTCCCCCTGGTACAGTTGGCTGCGCAGCTTCTCCTCCAGGCTGAAGCCGCGGACGCTGACGATCTCCTCCACGTCCGACAAGTCCTCGTTCTCGTCGTATCTCTGGCGATCGATCGGGCGCTGCGGGGACCCAAACCAGAGAGCCCGGAACGTTATGGGGAGGGGGAGCAGAGGGGGTCGCCGCTCTTCCCTGGGTCCGGCGCGAACAGGTGTACCCCACCCTCGAGCTCGAACAACTTTGCTGCCATGCCAAAGATGCTGAAAATCGGGATAAGAAGTAGGACCTGCACTCCCAGCTCCGGCTGCGCCCTACACTGAGCATCCGCTGCTTCGACTGTGGAGGCCATCGGAGGGACATCTGGGGACCCTCCCTTGTCCCCCACCCCAGAGGTGTATGGAGCCGTGCCCACTAGCCCTCCGCGCGGTGATATAACCCGGGCAGGGGGCTCCGGCGCGGGCTGGCCGGGCGGACGTAGGCCCTAAAGACGCCGCGGCAGCGCCCAGCTCCGCAGTCACCGAGCCCCGGCGCCGGCGGCGGCGGCAGAGCCGGGAAGCCGGATCCCAGGCCGGCAGCATTTCTGAGTCTGGAGCTGCCGGAGAAGCAGCAAAGCGGCGGTGGAAAGACTGAGTCCCCCTCTGCCCCCGCTGCCCGCCCGCCAGTGCAAGATGAGGAGGTGAAGGGGGGTCGTGGGGCT
>NW_022111312.1:12322750-12325948 GCF_000313985.2 Echinops telfairi
GGGGGGTGGGGGTAGGGGGCCCGAGAATGCAAGCCGAGCTTGTGGGCGTGAAAACCCCCGGGGCCTGGCATTCTCCCTAAAAAACGACCCCCCCCACTTCAGTTTCTGCCCCCACTGCTCAAGGTTCCCCACGGGCTGCCCCTTTCCTTGCTTCATCGGTTCCACCCCATCACCTACGTGGTCAGCTCCCAGACGCCAGACCGCTGGTATCTATTATTTTTATTATTATTAAAATTTGAGGGCTTTTCTGCTGCATGTCTTTTACCCAAATTTGTGAGTGGAGGCGCAACCTCTCCAGAGGCCCACTCTCGCTCCCCATACGCGGACGGAGGACTTTGGGGCTCAGCGCAACCCCATACCTGTAGGGACTTTTTAAATGCCCTGAACTCACCGCTCCCAACACACACACACACCAAATACGGCCAGACCAGAGTAACCAGGAAACTGCCTGTCATTCGTTCTGTCGCCTGTGCGGAGTCCTATGCCGGGTAACGAAATATGGACAATATTTACAGGTCCCTGGGCTCGCTGAGAGGAGGAAATGGGTGGTCAGAAGTGAAAGGAGGAGAGAGTGGGAGCGAAGGACTCCTAACAGCCCCAGCACAGGCAAGGGCGAACCCCGTGGAGCGTCGCCGGACGCCCCAGGATTGGTTACAGGGAACGAACGCGAGGTGCCGCCTGATTCATCCTAGAGGGCTCCGTGGCTGCTGTGTGAGCGCTCTTTACTTGTACGTGTGTCTGATGAGGTATGGGCATGCTTCCCACATCTCTACTGCTCACCGGGAGCCTCAGAACCAGACTCCTTACGGAAGTCCTCACGAAGAGCGATCTCAGCCACTTTGCTGCCCCGGACAACTGGCCCACACATTCCTGCAGGTCTCTTCAGGCCCTGGTTCAGGGCGGATCTCCTCCTCGCATGATCTGACACCAGGGCGACAAGAAAGGGAATATTCTAGATACTGACGGCAAGCTTTAGCCAAGAATGTGCCCGTGCCCTTCGTGTTATTTATCTATCTCCACGATCCCTGCGGGCTGGTTGGAGCAGGCCATTTTACGGATGAAGAAACTGAGGCTCTGAGAGGCGATGAATCTGAATGTTTTCTCTGCCCTCCATCTCAACGGGGCCATCAGGATCCGATGGACATCTGGGGAGGAAGTGGCTTCCCTGGCTGCGATCAGATGTGAACCATCAGGCCCAGATCGGTCACCTTAAGAGACAGCTTCCCCCACACCCACCTTCAAGTTTCCGGCCTTTGCTCTCTGTAATTTGCCCCCACCCGCCCTCAGAGACAGCTCTTTGAAGTGCATTTTAATCCGAGTCCACTCGCTGTAAAAATCTTTTGAGGTGGGGATGAGTTGGCAGACAGCAGAATTTGTTTCCACACTGGAAGGCACTGCTTGGCACACCCAACCCACGCCCCTGAAGGGGCGTGAAAGGGAGGGTGCTGCCTCAGCCTCTGTGAAGAGCCAGGGACTTAATTTATTGGCTTCCCACTTGCTCACACAGCCACCCTCTCACAAAAGGGAAGTCCTAGTAGTCCCCATTTTGCAAAGGAGGAAGCCAGCTGGGGCGCCAAAAGACAGAAAGCTCACCCTAGATGCCACAGTGTGGGCGTGGGGTTGCTGTTGGAGCTCAGGCTGAAAAGAGAAGGTCCCAAGAACCCCCACAACATGAAGTGAACACGTGCCAAGAAAAGCTTGTAGGCTGAAGAGGGGCGAAGAGAGTAAAACGGTGTCTCTAACACTTGATCACCAGAACTGGCTTTCCCTCCAGAACTCCTCCTCTCTCTCCCAAGTGGCCCCTTGGGGTCCCCCAAAAGCTGCTGTCAGAGACAGATTCTAGGGCAGCTACATTGGTGGTGGGGGTGGGGGGGGAGTGAAGTCCATCTATCACTCGCTGGGGAGTTCCTGGACTGTCAGAAGGGGAAGGGGGGTTGAATCATCAGCCAATTTAAAGCCCCTCCCTTTACAAAGCTCAAGGAAGCCCGGACCCAGGAGAAGAATGGGCCTGCTGGGGGCTTGTTCCCCTGTCCCTCCCCCAGAATGCCTGCCCGGCTGCCCGGTCCTAAGTCGTCACTCAATAAATGTTGGGCCTGTGATGGATTACCTTCCCCACCGATATTTGCATTTTCCCTTTATCAGTAATTGGCAGATGAAAGGCTTTGTCCACTGCCTGAAAGAATTCCAGGCATTTGCTTGAAGGTGGGGGAGGTTATTTTGGGCCAAAGGGGGAAGGGCCAAGACCCTGGAGCAGGCTGTGGAGGCTAATTGTCCCCAGAGAGTGGATCCATGTGAGGAACTGGGGCGGGAACTAAGATGCTGATTCCAGAGAGGTCCTTTTGGCCTTCAGGAAAGCACCAGGGGTATTCCACACGGTATCATAATGATGCCGCCGCCGGGATCCTCCACCTCAGTTGTACACATGGCCCAGTCAGATTCAGTCACCCCCCTGGTCATGCATGTCTTTATTCACTGAGAGATCAGAGAAGCAGAGGAAAGATAGAACAAATAGTCCCTGTCTCAGACAGACTTCCAGGAAGGACAGGGAGGTAGAAGACTAGCCACTTCCCAAGAGAAAACACACACACACACACACACACACACTTTAACCCCTCCATAACCACCATTTGGGGCTTTGAAATTCTGGGCGATATACCATATGTTTTCAATCATAAAAGTCCTAAACCAGCAGAGAAAAATTGTTTTTGAGTTTAATCTGGATTTTCAGACAATTATGTAAGACATTTATGTCCCATGCAGACTGGCGCAGTCAGGTGCTCACCAGGCAGCAAGCAGCATGCACTACAAGTGAGATAGGAGCTTCCCAGGAAACTGGAGAGACTGAAAGTGTTGGTGGGCCACATATGTCCCATGGATCACAAAAGTTAAGGTTAACTCAGCCTTGAGCCTATGTTTTCCAAATTGTTAGAAACTGAACACTGATTCCCACAGAGCTGTTCTCACACTCTGAGCGCCGATTATGAGATAATAAGTTATAATTTGGGGGGAGGGGACAGGTATGGACCATCTATTAGCAAAACCCCTCACATTGGTTAGCTCAGAGCCTTCACAAAACTCCACTAGGGAGGGGTTGTCATTCCCCATTTTTTTAAATCATTTTATTAGGGGCGCATACAACTCATCACAATCCATACATACATCAATTGTGTAAAGCACATTTGTACATTCATTGCCCTC
>NW_022111312.1:12331215-12368295 GCF_000313985.2 Echinops telfairi
AATGTACAAATGTGCTTGACACAATGGATGTATGTATGGATTGTGATAAGAGTTGTATGGGCCCCCAATAAAATGATTTAAACAAAAAAACAAAAAGAAGTCTTTAAACACCATTCCCTGCCTTGGGGTTGACAAGATCATGACACTCGGATTGCCAGTGGGATGCAAGTTGCCTCCCCCACCCCCAGATTTTTTCTTCTCTTCTTATAATATATTTCATTTTGTTATCATGGTTGAAAATATACACCAATTCAACAGTTTCTACATGTACACTTCAGTGACATGGATGCTTTTCTCTGAATCCTGCAACCACTCTCACCCTCCTTTTGTGAGTTGCTCCTCTCCGTGAACACGAAGCCCCTGGCCGCTAAGGATCCCGTCTAATCTTTTGAGTTGCTGGTGTCCACGTCATCCCATGTAAACAGATTTTAAACCAGCACAGTGTTCAAGGCAGGAATTCCTTACTAGTTAAGCTAAACTTCTGCTAAGTTCAAAGAAGACTTCAGAGGATTTTTAATCATTTCAGGGGTTCATCTAGCCTTTGTGGCTCCACAAATTCCAGAGTCCAGGAGAATTTGAAACTCTGCCCCACATTTCCCCTTATGATCAAGATTTTTCTTCTGCAGAATCTTTGATCAAAATGTTCAATTCATCTGATTTCATGGAGATGGAGGCAGTGGTTCATCGATCTTACAAAGACATTTGTCAAGGCTCGGTTAGCCAGTGGTGGGTCGGGGAAGCTTAGAAAGTGGTAGCCACATCGAGAAATATCAACTAGAGATAGACTGGCGCACTGAGATAAAAGACCTATCTGCAAGAGAAAAGTTTTAAAACTAGCTAATGAACGGTTGGAAAACTGCTTCAGTAAATTCTTGGACCATCTGACCACCAAATTAAATGTTCTTGAGTGAATAAAAGAATAATGTAGCTCTATATAACTTGGTATGGCATGCTCCCGGCCTTTGTTGAAATTCATAAAATTAATAATTTACTGAGGAGGCTTTCCAGAGTTTGTGGGGAAATACCATTAGCTTTTCATTCCATTTTTTCCCCAGACTTTGTGAAGCCCCGCCGGATGAAGTTGCACTGACCACTGGAGGGGAGACAATGCTATCGATGGCTACGCTGTTATATGCGCAGAGATGTTATTGGAGAGAAATAGGATAAAATGGCCTGGAGAGAGGGAATAAAATTCATATTGGTACCATTGGACATTTCACTCTATGCATGAATCACTACCTAATTCTGAATCTTAATGACTTAATTCCTTTTATTTGATATAAAAGGGCTTAAAAATTTTTTTGTGGGGGAGAATGGAATTAAAAGGTAATGGAACTTTTAAAAGCTCCCACATATACTGAGGTTCCTTTTCATTTCTGTTCCCAGTATATATATTACTTATTCAAAAATGGAATTTCAAGTACCGACCCCCAAAATTAAAGCCAGGGACTCAAACCGATAACTTGCATCCCCATGTGCATTGCAGCATTATTCACACTAGCCAAGACATGGAAACAAATCAACTGTCCATCACCAGATAAACGGATAAAACATAACGTGGGATGGCCCTAAAGTGGAATATTATTCAACCCTAAAAAGATATAGTTTTTACAGATGCTACAGCATAGGTGAACCTCAAAAACAGCATGCTAAGTGAAATTGTCCAGGAACAAAAGGACAAAGACTGTATGATCTCAATGATATGAAATGGTCAGAATAGGTAAGTGCAAAAAGGTGGGGCGGGGTGGGAGGAATAGAGATGTGATGCTTGATGGGTACAGAGTGTCTGTCTGGTGATGGTTACACAATGTCGTCGATAGAACTGATGGCACCGAATTCATTGCACAGATGTACATAAAAGGAAGAAAAGTGGCAAATTCTAATATTTGCATGTATTTACCACAAGAGACAAAATAAATTCCATCTGATTCATTTATTCTTGAGTCTATAAGATTCAATTAGGCAAATCTAAACCAAATACTTCGTAGTGGTATAGTGGTTACATGTTGGGTTGTGAGCTGAAAGGTCAGCAGTTTGAAACCACCAGAGGGTGGCTCCAAGAGAAAGACAAAGCTTTCTACTCCTGTAAAGAGTTACAGTCTCAGAAACCCGCAGGGGCAGTTCTATTCAGTCCCCTAGGATCACTGTGAGTTGCATCAACTCAATGGCAGTGAGTGGTGAAACATACATAAAAGCAAGGAAGTGATTCACATGAGTTTCAGGAAGTGAACTCTGGGAAGGGAATGTGATCAGCAAATTCCCAGGTGGAGACTACGATAGATTCTACTGTGTGCGCCTCCTAAAATACATATGAAATCGTAACCCCTGTATCTGTGGGAGTGTTCCTGTATGCATTTGAGGGTTTGGTTTTATTATGTTCTGTTAATGAGGTCAGAGAAAACTTGTGTGGGTCTTAAACCTAATCACTTCTTGGTTAGAAAAAGACCAAAGCAAACACAGAGACACTCACAGGGGGAATTATAGATACTGGGGATGGATGGCAGACACCAGAAACCAGGAGAGAGGCTCACAGGACAGTGGTTTTCAACCTTCCTAATACTGCAACCCTCATATTGTGGTGACCCTCACCAATACAGTTCCTCATACTGTGGTGACCCCCAACCATAAAATTATTTTTGTTGCTACTTCATAACTGTAATTTTGCTATTGTTATGAATTGTAATGTCAACATCTGATATGCAGGATGCATTTTCTTTTTTTTTTAAATCATTTTATTGGTGGCCCATACAACTCTTATCACAATCCATACATCCACCCATTGTGTCAAGCACATTTGTACATTTGCTGCCATCATCATTCTCAAAACATTTGCTTTCTACTTGAGCCCTTGATATTAGCTCCTCATTTTTTCCCCTCTCTACAGGATGTATTTTCATTGTTACAAATTGAACATAATTAAAGCATAGTGATTAATCCCCAAAACAATATGTAATTATATACTGTGAAATATTTCTAATGACAAATAAATGAAATTTTGTCTTGAAGCATGGTGTAGCATGGGTAACAGTCTTCACGCCAGGTCCTCATATCTGCATTTGGGTGGACCCGCCTGGAGATGGATAGAGGAGCAGGGTCTCGGTTCCTAAGACCATTGGAAATACATGTTTTCCGAAGGTCTTAAGTGACCCCTGTGAAAGGGCCGTTCGACCCACAGGTTGAGAACCACTGCTCACAGGAGGACCTGACCAGGCTAACAGCCTGAATGGACTTTTAGCTTCTGGATAGGTGGGAAAATGAATTTCTGTTCTTTAAAGCTACCCACCACTAGTAACTACAAAGGAAGACTGACAGCACTGTGATAAACTGCTCAGCCAGGGGCTACCTGAAAAGTTGCACCCTGGGGGAAAGATGTGGAAGTCAGATTCTATAAAGATGACAGTCTTGGAGACACTAGGGGGCAATTCTACTCTGTCCTACAGCATCACTGGGAGTCAGAATCAAGTTGATGGAAAAGATGAGCTAAGTATAACAAAGACTCTCTGATGTGTTTTCTTGTTTTTGTTGTCACTGTTGAGAATGTACACAAGAAAACATATACAAATTCAACAATTCATACATGTGCAATTCAGGGGCACTGATTGCATTCTTTAAGTTACGCAACCATTCCCACTCTCCTCTTCTGAGTTGTTTCTTCCTCATTAACAGAAACTCACTGCCCCTAAGGTTCCTATCTCATCTTCCAGCCTGCCCTGGTCAATTTGATCCAATACAGAGTTCTTCAAAGAACAGGGCTTCATGAATGTAAACTCTTTTTTAAAATATTAAGTTAGATATGGTTTGTTTTTAATAAGACTTTAGGGGATATTTTTTATTTAAAGGTGTTATGAGGGCAATCTTGAAACCATAGTTTCAACTGTTCATTCACCCTGCATGGCTCCAGAAAATCTCGAGTCCCTGAATATTTGAAATTCTGTTCTGCACTTCCCCTTTTCGATCAGAATTCTTCTATGGAATCTTGGACCGAAATGTTACATCATCGTAGCGAGGCACCATCCAGTTCTTCTGGTCTCAGGACAAAGGAAACAGTTGCCCAGAGAGGCATTAGCCACATATCCCATATCCTTTCCTGTGCCTGCTCTCCTCCTTCCTCTGTTACTTCATGTGGATTGTCTGTTCCTTAGTCTAAGGATATGAAAAAACAAACTTAACTCTGCTGGGTCGAGTCTGACTCTTAGTGTCAGATTCACACTCATGGGACAGAGTAATTTTTATGGCTAAGGAGCTGCTGATGAGCTCAAACTTTTGGTTAGCAGCCGAGTGCTTGACCAGTGCACCACTAGGGCTCCTTAAACTAAAGCGGATTGTCGTTTTTTTTAATAAAAAAAAACACAACATAACACCTTTTGTTGTGAATTAGGTACAGATTTACAAAGTGGATCACAGGCTTGCATTCAATGGTTTGTATTCTTTCTGATTCAACTCCTCCCCTGCCAACCACTCCTTGTTCCATGCCCTACCCGGCTCCCTCCCTGTGTCTCCATTCTTCCATCTTTCCCCACCCTCTGAACTTTGTCCATGGCTACATGCACTTTTGATTTCAAACGGTGAGTTCAGTTCCAGACTTTGAGTATCATTCTGTAAACTCCTTTTAGACATTCTATAGTATTAATGAAAGAGTCCACAATTTAAAAAACAAAGAAGAAATTGTTGGGGGGAAAATTAGTCACAAAATCACTACTATGACTCCACTTGTGAAAACGACCCCAAAACAATCTACATATTTGCAGCTTTGTATTCATCTATATAGACACCTGGAGGGGAAAGTTTGAGGTCTTTAAACTCCAAACTCACTACCATCGAGCTGATTCTGACTCATATGAACCCTATAAGACAGGGTAGAACTGCTCCCTGTGGGTTTCTGAGACTGTAACTCTTGACAGGAGCCAGAGTAGACAGCCTCATCTTTCTCCCACAGAGCAGCTGGTGGTTTCAAACTACTGACCTTGAGGTTAGCAACCCAACTAACCCACTACACCACCAGGGCTCATTGGGATCTTTAACCACCCATTATTGTTAATCACTTGTGGAGAAGGGAGTCATGAGTCAGAACAGATTCAACAACAGTGGGTTTTTGGAGAAGGGAGACAGTTTGATTTTATATAAAGACTAAAAAAAAACAACCACCCCCTTCTTTAAAAAAAACCCCAATAAAATGATTTAAAAAAACAAACAAACCTCTGGGTCAATTCTGATTCATAGCAACTTTTTAAGGCAGAACTACTCCATAGGGTTTCCAAGGCAGTCATCTTTACAAAATCAGCCTGCCACAGGGTTCTCCCATGAAGAGGGTTTAAAGTACCAGCTTTGAAGTTGGCAGCGGAACACTTCACCCATGGCATCATCAGTGCTCCTATTGGGACTCTACTTGCATAGTACTTTTATCTTTAACTGTCACTGTGACATCTTTAATCTATCCAATATTTGAAACATAAGATAGAAAGATCAAGATAAAAAAAATCAATAAAGCAGATAACTGCATAACCAACACCCAATTTGCCAAATGGCATCATTTTGCCTCCATTTGTATTAGTTTTGCAATTTAAGATATCAGTGGTTTGGTCACACAATTTCTGTTAACTTGGTTGAAGTTCTCAAAGAATTTTAATCTCTTAAAAATACTCCTGGCTGGATTGGTGAGTTGTACGAGCCCCCAATAAAGTGATTTAAAAAAACAAACTCCTGAGGGCTACACTTAGTGAAAGGAGCCCTGGTTACACAGCGGGTTAGGCGGTGGGCTGCTGATAGCAAGGTGGGGTTCAAACTCCCCCAGTCCCTCCAACACTGTCTGGCTCCCTAAATATTTAGTCTCAGAAACCCTCTTTAGAGTTGCTGAATAGGAACTGACTCTGTTGACAGTGGGTTTGGGTTTGATTAGGCTTTGTACGAGAGGGCAGAATGATGTGCAGTCTGAGGGTCACTCCTCGGTCATCTTTGGGAAACAAAATTCCTCACAAGTGGACCAATCAGCAACATCATGATAATAAGAGAAAAATAGAAAGTTGTCAAGGATTTCATTTTATTTGGATCCACAATCAATGACCATAGAGGCAGCTGTCAAACAAATGTATTTCATTGGGAAAGTCTGCTAAAACAAAAAAAAAACACAACCCCACCTTATTTAAAGTGTTAAAAAAAAGCAAAGATTTCACTTTGAGGACTACTGTGTGCCTGACCCAAACCATGGTCTTTTCAGTTGCCTCATATGCATGGAAGAGCTGGACAACGAATACAGAAGATGGAAGAAAAATAATTGATGCGTGTGTATTATGGTGCTGGTGAAGATTAAATATGCCATGGACTCCCAGAAAAAGCGGGGGTAGGAAATCGGACCTGGAAGAAGTACAGCCAGAATGTTCCTTAGAACATTCTGAGAGACTGTTTTCATGTAGTTTGGACATGCAATCAGGAGGAACCGGTCCCTGGAAAAAAGACACTTATTTAAGAAGGGAAAAAAGGAAGGCTCTCATTGACATCGAGGCTGCATTGAGTTCAAACACAGCAGTCACTGTGAGGCTGGCACAGACCTACGCTGTTTCCTCCGGGTTATACATGGAGGAAACGACAAATCTCTACCCAGAACTCTGCATTTTAAAACGTCGCTTTATCTGAGTGAGAGTTGGCAAGAACTCTAGGAATAGCAGGTGAGTTCATTAAGGGGTTAATGCCCGAGAGAAACCAAGGAAAGTTCAGTCTTTCAAAACTGGTGACTTCGGATGGATGGACAAGGGCGTGAGCCAATGAGACTCAAACGCCAAGCATGACTTCATCGTACTGAGCTTTCATTGGTTGACATCCCCCTTGGGGTCCGGAGCGCGGGGCGGGAAGGCTCGAGAGCTCGGCACGCGTTTCACTTGCAAAGACGAAATCCCCGGTGGAGAGTTCCGGCCCTCCAGCGCCCCCTCTCGGTCTGACCCCAGAAAGCCGGATCAAGCCTCCCTCACCCTAAAAAGCCTGGGCGCACATTTCCGGGAGCCAAGTTTTGGACTGCCCCGCGCCCCAATTCCCGGGAAACCTCAGCAGATCCCACTGCAGGGTGGAGAGGGGCAGAGCGAGGTGGTTGCCGGACCAGAACCCAGTGCAGCCTGATTGTCGCTTCCATCGATCTTCCGGGCAATCTGTCACCGAGCGGGCGGAATTGCATTTCCCGGCCCTAGACGAGCAGACTCGTGACCTTTGCCGCCTTCACAGCTGGAGAGAGGATGTCTCACCATCGACTTTCCGATCTGCCCCTGCCCTCTGTTCCAGATTCAAACTCCTTCTTAGGGCTGCTGGCGGGGGTTTCGTATTTTGATGCTGTTGCTGATTTTTCTTTTCAAACCTCCCACGTCTTGCACACTTCTGAGAAACCACCCCTCCTATCGGGAGGCACCCCAGAGGGGACCAGAATCATCTTGGGGAGTTTTAGAAGAGGCCATTGGACCTTTGGGTTTCTGAGGCTGCCCCTTCCAGGGTTCCTTTGGGGCTACCAGGTCAACTGGGTGGTGCCAGGGGTCCAGCAAAATGAATACCCAGGCTTCCCCTTTAGTTGGCTCCCTGACAAACAAAAGCCTTCACATGCCTGCCTCCTTTCTAAAGCAGGCCTGTGGGGGTGGGGGTTTGGTGCCATCCAGGCAGTTCTGACTCATCGTGACCCCATGGGCAACAGAAAGAAATACTGCTCCCCTACCTCCCTCCACACCCACACCCCACTGCCTCCTCCAGGATCACAATCTCCTAAGGTTGAGCTCATCCTTGCAGCCCAGGAAGTCTTCCACTATTATTTATTTTTTGGTGCCTCTCTGCTTTACCAAGCGTGATTTCCTTCTCCAAGGCATGGGCCCTCCGGGTAACTGTATTAGAGCTTAAATTCTAAGCACCCTTTGGAGAAGGCTATGGCTGACAATGAAAACCCAAGATCCATTTGTAGAATCCCCATGTAGTTTAAGCCTCCACTGAATTCTTCAACCCAGGATGTAGACAGGCAGTCTTGCCCTCAGGCAGAATGCATTGGAAAAGTGGGTTGCTTCTGCTGGCCAGGGGAGGAGCAGTCTCTCTTAGGGGCTTACCTGAGTGTATCCTTGATGGACCAGTAATGGAGGTCTCATACTTGGCTGTCCCCTGACTGCCTTGGTCTGAAGGCCCTGGACCAATCTGGTAAGCTCTAACATTATGGAGTTATACCAATAACGGTCCTGTTCCTGATTCTGGAGTTCCCCCCTGTAACTGTGATGCATTGATCTGCCACCAATTATGGATTTGTGAGTTTCCTTTGCTCTACGCCTTCCCTATTTAATTAGCATCCTGACTGCTAATGGCCTCATCCAGACAATGTACCTGTTTAAGATGTAATGTTTTCTTTAAATGGTCTCCTTAAATTCACTTCCAAAGACCATTCTAGCTCTTCCTTCGTCTAAGACAGATGTGTTGGTTCTTCTGGCAGAGTCCATGGTATATTTAATATTCTTTGCCAACACCAGCATTCAAAAGGGTCAAGTCAACATTGACTCATGGTGACCCTGTAGGACAGGGTAGAACTGTCCTGTGAGGTTCTGAAACTATAACTCTTTCCGGGAGTAGAAAGCCGCATCTGTCTTTGGTGGAATGCTCGTGTTTTCGAACTGCTGACCTTGTGGACTGCAGCCCAATGTGTAACCACTACACCAGGGCTCCAATCTTCTTTATTCCTTGTCCAGTTTTTTGCATGCCATCAAATGATCAAATAGAGAAAGTTCTATGACCTTGGCTAACTTGAGCCTCTGTTGTCTGGTCCATAAAAAGGGATGGTAATATCAATGGCATTAGAGGTACTTGAGGACTGCAGGAAGCCATGTTGCTTGGCCTAGTCATCAATACATGGTGGTTTGCACTCAAGTTAGCTCCCAGGGCTTCACAACCCTCGCAACTAGCTGAGGATTGGGGGAAGGTGGCTTTTCCACAAGCAGGGAGGCTACCAGGTAAGCCTGGCAGAAAAGGCTTGAACAGCCTGGAGTGGTCGGCCCCCTTTAGCTCTTCCCAGCTGGTCTCCTTCATAGTCAGAATGTGTTCTTTCTTCCTGTTCTGACCCTGCGATGAGGCCCTGTAGGTGGCACAAATAGTTTACACTGGACTACTACTCAAAGGGTGGATGTGCCAAACCCATCCCTTGGTGCTGCACAAAAAGGTTCTGGCAAACTGCTTCCATGAAGATTACAGCCAAGAAAACCCTTCTGAGCAAAAATTGTTAGGTAGCTAGATTTACAGGGGTTGTCCCTCCCATGCCTGCAAAGGCCCCCATAATGGAGGTTGGAAAGAAATCAGGCAGCCATTGAACACTATGAAAACCCCAAAGTGAGCATGCTCACACTCAAGCCCCTGAGCCACATGGGAGGCACAACCCATACCTTCAACCACACCCTCCCCCAGCCAGCGAGTGGGTTAGAATAAAGCCAGGGAGCACGTTCTGGGACTCTCTCTTACCCTGTTCCTGTTCAGTGCAGGTCAGAGGGTGGGCCTACTTGGGTGGGGCCCACAGCCTCTTGGCTCACATGCTCTAAGCCTCTAGGGCTCTTGGGTTTTCTGGCCACCCAGGATCAACCCCTCCCTCCCCAGTTCCACACGTGTGGGTGTTCTTTTCCACGTGGTTGTTTGTGCCCAGTTGTGAACCCCTTTGAGACTGTAAAACGTGAAACTTGTACAATCCTTCATAAAAACCCTCGGGTTATAAAACAGGCTTCGGTGTGAATTCTTTCATCGTACAAAGCCAAAAACTGAGGTATGACCCACTTGCGAAACCTAACACAATCTCATGCACGTTGAACATAGAAGAGCCAGTCACTGGAGAAGGATATTGTGTTTGGTAAAGTGGAAGGAAAGGACACAATGGCTGCAACAATGGGCTTGAACATGACCATGAGGTGAGGGTGACCCGCACTGGAGGCGTTCCTTCTGTTGTCCACGGCACTGACTGGAGGGCATTCAACAACAGCAACCAGCAGGGAGTCTGCGGTTTTTTCAATCCTTGTTGAAATGATATTCATGAATCATCGGTCATTTATAGAACACCTCTCTCCCTTGATTCAGACAGAGTCATTATGGGGAACCTTCTCCCAGCACCTTTTACTAACACTTTCTGCCAGGGGGAAACCTGGAATATTCTGAAGCCAGGGACCTGACAAGAAGACCTCTTGCAAATTGAGAGAAGAGTTTGCCCAATTTACCCCAACACAAAAGCCTTTTCTCATTGGAATCCCTCCACACAATGACAATGAAATCCTCATTTGGGTAACAGTGTGACATTTGTGTCTTTCCGTGGGAGGAAAGGTTCCTAAGGAGACTGACCTTGTCTGACTTTCCTCCCAGCTCCTTGGGTCCTGCTCACACAATGCCCTCCAGAAGGTCAGCTGGTTAGGAAAGGAGGAAGGAGGAATAGGAGCAGGAAACAAGGACAAGTAGGATAACAGTGAAGGCTCCCTGAGGGCTTCCAAGGGATGGGCCGAACCAGCATGTGGATGAGTTGTGGAATGTAAAACTATGATCCGCTCCGGATACTTTCACCTAATTCACAATAAACTCAAACCACACGCCCTGCCAGTGAGTCTATGCTGACCGCCTCAGAGTGACCCCGTAGAACTGCTCCTGTGAGAGTCCAGGCCTGTAACGGCTTACAAGAGTAGAAAGCTCCTTCTTTCTCCTGGGGAGTGGCTGGTGGCTTCAAACTGCCAACCTTGCACGTCAGAACTAAACACATGTAACCACAACACCAACAGGGTTCCGTAATTCACAATAAGTAAGTTTTTTAAATAAAGAAATAAATGTTTGTTGCATGATGAATGAAGAAATGTGAAATGAATTCCTCAAACATCAGACCTACAGGCTGCTGGGGTGGAGGTGGGGGGAGATTTATAAAGGTCATGGGGGAAATTCCGTTATCTTTTAAGTCCTTTTCTCTATGACCTTTTGAGGCCTCTTCGTGGTTTTGGTTTGATGAACTACACCCTAAAGCATACCTCAGTGAAGAAGACAGAGTTTCTTAGAGGACCCTGGGTGTGTTGGAGGGCCTTCCAGCCTTCTACAGCCTTCCAGTCCCAAAGCCCACCCTCTCCCATACTGGTTCAGACCACCTCCCCTGTTTCATGACAGCTCTTGGGCAGAAACTGGGTCCTGGCAATCAGTTCACATTTGAGGCCTATAGTCACGCACCCCACATCCCTCCTCTGTCCCAACACGAGTATGCTTTCCCCAGGTCTCAATGTAGCATGACAGTTTGGGCTCAACTGAGTACCTAAAAGTTGGTGGTTTGACCCCACCTAGCAGCACAGCAGGAGAAAGAGCTGGAGATCAGCTTCTATAAAGGTGACAGGTAAGAAAAGCCAATGGAGCACTCGGGGATGCCATGAGTTGGAATCAGCTCATCATGAAAGGGTTGGATTTGGGCGTCTCCTTAAGGGGAACCACTTGGAGGCATCTCTAGGTGATGTAGATGGCTAACTCACTCATCTGCTCCCCGAAAGGTTGGACGTTTGAGTCCACCCAGAGGCACCATGTCAGAAAGGCCTGACAATCCATTTCTGAAAAGGCAGTCATTGGAGCACAGTTCTACTCATGGGGGTCCACATGAGTCTGACACCACACAACAATATCTGTGTTTTCCGCCAAACCTACCCTGGGCTAGCCCCCTGGTGTTGCTATCAGGTAAGCATGGGCTGCTAACAGCATGTCAGACCGTGATGTGAACCCACCAGCTGCTCTTTGGGAGAAAGAGGAGGCTGTGTGATACCATATTGATTTACAGTCTTGGAAGCACCCCCCTAGGAGGCTGCTTTTAGTTGAAATAGATATGATGGCTATGGGCTATTTGGGGGGCAGTGGGGAGGTCGGGGTCGAGGGCAGCTGGGGAGGAACTGGAGAAAGCTGCTGGAGGACAGATATGGTACACAGATTGAGCTCTGAGCTCAGAGGTACACTTAGTGGGGCTGGCTGTAGGGAAAGGTTCTGGGAGAGAAGGCAGGCGAGGCCCAGGCCAAGACAGGGGAACAGATAGAAGTAGGCTCTTTGGACTTTGGACAGGCTGGACAATATCTGGTAAAGGTGTTTGTACCCTGTGATCCAGCAGTCCCTAGGCTAGGAAAATTCTAGAACAAGAGACATAGACACATAGACATATAAGTGTACCTGGAGCCCCAAAGACTCTAAATGCCCCAAAACCACCCAGCAGGAAGATAAACACATGGGGGAAGGGGTATGAGGCGGAGCCCGGCAGTGGAGTCTTACACTACAGCCTGGAGCTCTAGTCACCTGGGCAAGCTTGGAGTAGAGGGATGGGGTCAAAAGAGAGGAGCAGGGTGGTGTAGAGACAGAGAGTCACCGTGGGCATTGTCCAGAGAACCACAATCTTAGAACGGCTCTGAGAGAAGGGAAATATCAATGGACTGACTCCAGGTCACAGGTTCTCCCTGCCACCTGCAGGTGACACGCCCTTGCCAGATGAAAAGCCAGGAGGACATGAAGCACTTCCTGATGAAGATCAAGGAGGACCGCCTTCCATACAGATTACATCTCAGCGAAAAGAAAACAAAAATCATCACCATTTGGCCAGGCACATCATGATAGCGGCAGCAAAGATTTATGTTGCCAAGGATTTCATGTTATTTGGATCCACAGTTTAACACTACTCAGGGAAGCAGCAGTGAGGGGATTAAATGAGGTGCTGCACTGGGCGATTGTACTGCAAAACCCAAAAACAACAAACTCCCTGCCATCGAGTTGACACTGATTCAGAGTGACCCTATAGGACGGGGTAGAACTACTCCTGTGAGTTTCCGAGACTGTAATGTTTTTACGGGAGAAGAAAGCCCATCTTTCTCCTGAAGAATGGCTGGTGACCTCACAGGTAGCAGCCCAATATGTAGCCACTACGCCATCAGGGGTCAAAAAAGATCTCTTTAAAGTTTCAAAGAGCAAAGATCAAGATGTTACTCTGAGGCCTAAGGCATGCCTGGCCCAAGTCAAGGTATTTTCAATGGCCTCATACACCTGCGAAAGCTGGACAATGAATAAAGGAGATTGAAGAACTGATGCCTTTGAATTGTGGTGTTGGACAAGAACATTGACTATACCATGACCCTCAAGCAGATAGAATACATCCGTCCCAGGAGGATCCCTAGTGGTTTAATGGTTGCACGTTGGGCTGCTAATCTCAAGGCCAGCAGTTTGGAAACCACCAGGCACTCTGAAGTAGAAAGATGAGGCTTTCCACTCCTGTAAAGAGTTACAGCATCTGAAACCTGCAAGGGCAGGTCTACCCTGCCCTATAAAGTTGTTGTGAGTCAGAATGACCTCAATGGCAGTGAGTTTTATCGAGGAAGTACAGGTCTGTCCTTAAAATCGAGGATGAAGAGACTGTCCCAGGTACTTTGAACTAACATGTTATCAGGAAAGACCAGTGCCTGGAAAAGCACTCTGTCATGCTTGGTAAGGGTTCAGTGGAAAAGAGGAAGACACTCAAGGGGATGGATTGACACAGTGGCTGCAACAATGGGCTTAAACATAACAGTAATTGTGAGGATGGCACAGGGCCCAACTGGGTAGCATTTCCTTTTCTGTTACATGGGATCTCTAGGACTAGCAGCCGACTTGAAAGCACTTAACAATAACAAAAACAGCCAGCAGCTTTTGATCCCTCTTGAAATGACATGTTGAATCGACACTTAACAACAATACTTCAGCCCACACCAGGAGTCCTGGTGGCGCAATCATTAAGCACTCTTGGCCTTCGTACCCACTCACAGTAGCTCATGGGACAAAGACCAACGGAAACTGATGCTGTCAACAAACAGCTTAGGAGACCCTGTTCAACTCTGTCACATGGAGTTGTTAGGAATCTAAACCAAGAATTCCGTGCAGAGAAATCCCTGGATGGCACGAAGCGCTCACCAGCGGAAAGGGTCCAACCTCAGAGGAAAGGGCTGGCCACCTTCTAGTGAAAGGTCAGAGCCTGGAAAATGATGTAGGGCAATTCTTTATACCTCACGGGGCTGACCTGAGTCGCCACCAACTCAGTGGCAATCAAGGACAATCTCAGCCCATGCAGGTGTGAGCTCCGGAGGGAGGGGCCAGCAGGCTCCCTCCTCACCACAAGAGGACAGGTGCAGGGCCCCTGAGCTGCAGGGGGCGGCAGGAGGGGTGGGGGGTGTGAAGTTGAGGGAGCCCACACCAAATGGTACCATCGCAGCGGCCCAGATAAAACGATCAAGCAGCCAAGAAAGGTCACCCATGGAAAGCATGACTGGAGACTCTGAGGAGGTCACACAGTGCACTTTCCGAGGACAGAAGAGAGACCACGCAACAGGGAGATAAGTGGCTCTGATCCACCGGAATGGTGAATGGAACAGTGAGGGGCAGAAGTGTGTAGACAGTAAATTGCCTATAAAATCAAACTCACTGCCATGGATTTGATGCCGACTCATAGCGACCCTATAAGACAGGGTAGAACACTTGAGAATAAAAGAGAGAAAGAAAATTCGGGGGAAAAAAGGGTATACTACCCCTGTAGTTTCCCGAAACTAACTCTTTACGGGAGTAGAAAGCCCAGTCTGTCTTCCGAAAGTTGTCTATATAAAGTGCGCAACCAGGTCAAATTAAACTTGTGTGTGTGTGTGTGTGTGTGTGTGTGTGTGTGTGGTGTTCGAGTACTGAGTCAGTTCTCACACAGGGCGATTCACTGCATGCAGAGCAGAGGGGCAGCCGTGGCCAAAGGTTCCCAGGCATTTTGGCCACAGTTAGCTTCACCTTTCTCCCCTGCCTGCCTGCTGGGCCTGTACCAGCTACCTTTCAGCCCGAAACTCACTAACCATTTCACTCCCAGGGCTCTTATCTATGAGTGGGCAGCAAAAAGTGTGCGGGAAACATAGATTTAAAATCTAATGGAACTCTTCACTGGAGCTTTCTGAACCCCCTGGTAAGCCTGTTGGCTTAGAGTCCTGAGCTGAGCCCATGCATAGAGACCCTAATTGTATAGATAGAGCATGGCCGCATAGGGTTTGCTATGCTGTCATCTTTACAGAAAGGAGCCCTGGTGGCACTGTTGTGTAAGTGTTGGACACTCAATGGTAAGGTCGATGGTTCAAAATCACCAGGAGGAAGATGAGGCTCTGTGCTCCCAGAAAGATTTCGTTTTTGAAGCTGAAACTTCATATAGCATATGAGTTGGAATCGACCAGATGGCGTTAGAGGGGTGAGAATAATTACAGAAACTGCCATATCTTTCTCTCTGGAAGGGGATGCCTTTTTGATCAAGACTTCACCACTGGTGGAGCAGTGGGTAAAGCTCTTGGGGGTCAACAGAAAAGTCGGTGGTTTGAACCTACCAGCAGCTCGGTGGGCAAGAGATGTGTCAGTCTGCTTCCTTAAAGATTAAAGACAACAAAAAGAAAGAAAAAAAGATTAAAGACAAAAAGCCTACGTAGATGATGTCAAGGAGTCCAGGCAGAAAAAAAATGTTTGGAAATTGATTGTGGTAGCAATTATACGATTCTGCTTGACGGGATTGAACTATGGAATAATACAATATATGCATTAACTCTCAATTAATAATAAATTAAAAAAAATGAAACAAAAACAAAAAGCCTACACCCACTGCCATTGAGTCTGTTCTGAATCAGAATGACCCTAGAAGGCAGAGGAGAGGTACCCATTGCCCATTGTGGGTTCTGAGACTGTACATCTTTACCAGAGTGGCCAGCCTCCTCCACCGCCAGGAGAGCGGCTGGCTGGGGACTTCAAACCTCACCACTTGAGGCTAGCAGCCCAACCATGCTCCTTAAAGAAGACAGACCTTCCAAAACTGATTGTGGTGGTGATTGCACAACTCTTCTTGGTGTGATTGAACCATTGAGTTTTATGATGTGTGAATCATATGCCAATAAAAGTGTTTGGGGGAAAATAAAGTAGTAAAACAATTTTAATGACAGCCTTGGAAACCCTGTGGACTGGTTTTATTCTGTCCTATCGAGTCACAATGATAAAAGATTGCATTATTCTAATATAATTGGTATACCTGGTGGTGCACTGGTTGTGTTTCCATATTTGCCAGTGTGTATGTGTATGTGTGTGAAAGAATTGCAGTGGAACAACCAGTGAGAAGCACACGTTGAGACGACCAGTGCTCTCCAAGGGATAGTAAAGAGGGGGTTGGAACAGGGTCAGGGGAGAATTTCTAAGGAAGATGTTGATAATGTTTTATTTTGCTTCATTGTATTATGTATTGATTCATTTAAATGTGTCTTTTTTAAGGAGATGAAATTCACATAACATAAAAATGCATCGTTTGGGGGCATGCATTACATTTTCAATGATATGCGCACACCAGCTCTGTCCAGTCCCAGAACATTCTCATCACCCCACAAGGAAACTCTGCACCCATGTGCAGCCAGTCTCTCCCGGCTCTCTGCTCTCCTGAGCCCAGGCAACCTGAGCCGCCCACCCAGAGTTCCACATCTGTGGACTGGCCTAACCTGGATGTCGCTGAGAAACCCAAACACCCTAGATGGGACTTCGGGGTCTGCTGCTTCTTCCTCAGCATCCTGTCTTCAAGACCTGTCCACTTCGTTGCACGAATCAGGGCAGGCTTCATCCTTGGTGAAGGCTAAGTCATTTGCCACTGTGTCTACATTGTATTATATGTGGTTTACTGCTTATTTCCTAAGTGGGTGGTGATAAGGATCTTTTTAAAATCATAGGCCAATGCTTTATATCCTGTTTGACTGTCTGAGATTGTCTCCCAATTGTTAATCTTAGAACTATCTAATCTCAAGCAGAAATCAAATGTTTTGAGAATGATGATGGCAACAAATAAACAAATGTGCTTGACACAATGGATGGATGTATGGATTGTGATAAGACTTGTATGATCCCCCAATAAAATGATTTTTTTAAAAACCTATCTAATCTTCCTTATTTCTAAACTTGTCTACCATGGCACAATCTTTTTTTTTTTGCACAATCTTTATTACTTAAAAAAAATTTACTTTTACAGTAACACAAGAGTTATTTAAAGATTGGGTTTTGCTATGAAAAACTCTGCCTTAGCCAGTTATTACCAAAATAATGGATACATTACCATAGTTACCTTCACAAATGTTTTAGAGGAATACTGACCTGGCAGAGGAGATGCCATGATCACAAAGGTGGTTTTCCCAGGGCGAGGCTTATCCATTGTACTCCGGATGTGCTGACCCCTGCGATTTCCCCAAATGTGGGAAACTTGACTGCATAATTTGCGATAGTGGGGGACTGGGTTCACGCTCTCCCCTTAAAAAAATGTTTTAAAGGAACTGATGACTAAAGATAAGATCAAAGATAAAGCAATGAGTACATGAAGCAGTGTAGGGGTGGGGGCAGGTGCTGAGTTACAGTTAGTGGTGGAATAATTTGGAAATAGTCAGGCTTGGTGGTTAGTGGTGATGGCAGGGGTCCCTGATGGCATAGTGGCCTCCGAATTGAGCTGCTAACCACAAGGTCAGGTGCTCCAACTGTTTTAGGGTCCCCAATAGCAAAGTAATTTAAGAAGACCATTTGTTAAGTCTTAAAAGGGACAAAGGCAACACAAAGACAGAGACAGTCATCCAGATGAGGAAGGTCATTAGCAGAAGATTAAAATGACATCGGAGAATTCACAATCCGGAAGCTAGATAAATAGTGCTTGGAACAAAGGGAAATGGCACAAATTCATGACTGGTGGCAGATCAATACATCACAGTGACAGACGGGACTACAGAAGCAGGAACGACCCGGGACTGGGACATGTACATTGCTAGATAGAGGGGCTTACAAGATTGGTCCTGGACCCTCCCACCATGGCAGTCAGGGACAGTCTGATAGGGCATCACTTATGACTATGCAACCCCTTGAACTGTGGCTATTCCAGTGACCTCCATCAAGAATACACTCAGGCAAGCCCCTAAGAGAGACTACACCTCTTTGGGCTGACTAGAGAGGGGTGGAGGTAACCCACTTTTCAAGGCACTCTGCCTAAGAGCAAGATTATCTACAGCCTTGGTTAATGATCAGAAAGAATTCAGGGGACGCTTAATTTATTTGGATTCTTGGACTGTCGCTACCAATAAACTGCCTTTTGCAAACCTGAGGTGCTCAGAATTAAAGCTCTGATACAGAAGACCCATTAGTGCTCTGAGGGCGAAAGACGAGGCTGTGTGCTCTTGTAAAGATTTGAAGTCGGAAACCCACAGGGGCGGTTCTATTCTGTCTGATAAGGTGTTGGAATGAACTCCATGGCAGTGAGTTCAGTTTGGGGTTTTTAAAAAAAATATTTTATTGGGGGCTCGTACAATTCTCATCACAATCCATACATACATCCATTGTGTCAAGCACATATGCACATTTGCTGCCCTCATCATTCTCAAAACATTTGCCTCCCACTCTAGCCCCTAATATCAGTTGCTCATTTTCCCCCTCCCCCCCCACTTCCTCAGTTTGGGTTTTTGAGTGGTGACAGTTGTACTAAATGATTAAAAAGAACAAATGCCACTAAATTGGCATGTGCAAAATAGTTGACATTGGCTTATATTGTATTAAACATATTTTTATCACAATAAAAACTGTTTGTTTTTTAAGAAAAAGAAAAAGGAAGGAAGACGAGCAGGGTCAGATCATATGAGGAGGCTTCAAAAAGCGCATGGAAAACGTCCATGTCTGTTCATTTAATTTCTCCAGACTTTTTAGGACCCCTCTGGTACAAGACTTTGCAACTGTGGTGAGAACGTGAGTCCTGAACAATGTCTTTGCATTGTTGCATTTTTCCAACCAGGATCAATTCTTATTAATTCAGTAATTTCCCCTCTGCCCCACACCCCCCATTTGCCAAGATGGAAGCTCAAGGAAGGAGAGTCAGACCTTTGGACAGCTTGTAGTCTCCAGGCCTGAGTCCAGGGAGGGTGGGAAGCCCAACAAAGGCTTTGGGCTCATTGCAGACCTGGGCACCATCCTGGCAGGAAGGAAGAGCAGGTGCTGGGAGAAGGGCCAGGAAGGGGTAGGAATGAGGCAACACGCATTAATTGACATATACTCAAGTGAAGTCCTTCCTGGGTACCCAGAGGGGTGGGCAGGCAGGTGAGTGAGAGGCAAGCTGGTCACACCTGCAAAGCACTGGTTCCCAGGTGAGAAGATAAGACTGGGAAAGGTACCTGGCATTTCAAGGCGATAAAGGGTCCCTCTACACTCTGCACCCTGAACCACCCACGGCACAGCCTTATCTTTGTATGTTCGTTATTTATTTACAGGCAGGTGAGCAAAGAGGGCTCCACAAGGCCATTCACTTCAATCGGGCATGTACTAAGTAACTACTGGGTACTGGTGGACTTGTGGGTCAGGCACTGGGCCGCTAAACACGACGGTGACGGTCCAAACCCATCAGCTGCTCCACAGGAAAAAGATGAGGCTGTGTTCACTACAATTTTTTTTGTTATTTATATGATTTTACAGGTATTAAAATTACATGAATTTTAAAAAATGACAATGAGTTTAGAAAGAAGAAAATATCCTAGAATTGATTGTGGTTGATGATTGTACAACTCTTCTGGATATGACTGAATGAGTGAATTCTATGAATTCAATTCTATTGAATTCTATGGATGAAGCGCCGATTAAACTATTAAAAAAAAAAGATGAAGCTACTTCTGTAAAGATGTCTGATCTTCAGAACCCTATACTGTATTGGGTTACTGTGAGTCAGAACACACTGGGTGGCAGGGAGGTTGGTTTGGGGTATTTATTTTTATTGAGTACTAAGCACTGAACTGCAACAGCTGGTATACAGGAGATGCTTGATAAATGTACTGTCCATTGAATGACTAGCTCAGAGCCCAGCATTTGGTAGGCACGCAATAAATGGTCCTTGAATAAATAGCAAATGATCTGGCACACAATTGGTACTCAGCAAAGATCAAAAGAACTAGAACAAGGTCCAGCATACAGTTGGTATTAGAGCTTATACTTTGGGTTGCTAAATGCAAGGTTAGCAGTTTGAAACCATCAGCTGCTCCATAGGAGAAAGACAAGACTTTCTATTCCCATAAAGAGTTATAGTCTCAGAAGCCCACAGGAACAGTTCTACCCTGTCTTGTACAGTCAGAATTGACTCAAATTCTGGCAGTGAATTTGGTTTTTGCACGAGGGAGGGTCTAGAGTGGACTGGAGCACAGTAGGTGTTCATTAGATGCTGGGTGTCTTTCTGACCTCCCTCTATCCTGAGCCTGAGTCCCACCTGGGCACTTCAGCCCTGTGGCCCAGCTGGGAGTCCAGCACATTCCTGCAGGCATCGGTTCATTCAGGGAGCATTTCTCTCATGCCAGCTGGAGACTAGAAGAGAGGGCTTTCTACTCCTGTAAAGAGTTACAGTCTGAAGCTCACAGGGTTACTTCCAGCCTGTCCTATAGGGTTGCTGTGAGTTGGCAGCGACTCGATGGGAGTAACCTGAGCACAAGTGTTTTCTGCCTCTCCTTGGCTCACATTTTATTGTGTGAGGGGAGAAAGAATTCATAAGCAAGTCGATAAAGAACAGGAAGTGATGATAAGGGCTGGTGTCTAGCACGAGTAAGCCTGGCTGAGGTGATAACCAGACGCCTTGTGCAGCAGAGAAAGGTCTTTCTGAGAAGGCAAGATCCGAAAGGCAGGATGCAGTTAGCCAGCAACTGGCAGATCTGGGACGAGCCTTATAGGCAGACAAAGCCGCCTGTGCAGGAGCCCTGAGGGAGGAATGGACTTGGCCTGTGGAAACAACAGCAAGAAAGCCAGTAAGCCTTCCCGACAAATCAGCTAGACTGAGCTCGGGAGAGGAAGGGGAAGAATAGATAAGGCTTTCTAGCTATGCGTAAGAAGCTTGAGTTCTATCCTCACTCAGATAAGAAGGTCTTGGGAGGCCCTAAGCAGTGTGGCAAGCTCAATGTTGCTGTTGCTGCTGTTGCTGCCTTTTAGAGCTCCGAAGGACAGAGGAGAGCTGAAATCTTTATGGGCACAGATCACCAGATCTTTCTCCCCACTGGTGGGTCAGAACCAAAAACCTTTCAGTTCCTAGAGAGTTATTTTAACCATGGCCCCGCTGGGGTTCCTGCAAGCTCAATCATGCCCTCCACCCCTACCCTGCAAAGATGCCTATATCCTACTCCCTAGCAGCTGTGACTATGTTATTTTATATGGTAAAAGAGACTTTGCAGACATGATTCAGTCACCTGGAGATGGGGCGTTACCCTGAGATGATTGGTGGACCCTAGGTCCTCCTAAGGATCCTTATCAACGGACACATAGAAAGGAGGAGACAATGCAGCGATGGAAGCAAACTACAGGAATGTGCTCTGAAATAGAGAAAGGAGCCATGAGCCCAAGAGTATGGGTGGCCCCCTGAAAACCTGAAAAGGCAGAGATACAATTTCCCTTGAGAGCCTCGGAAGGAACCAGCCCTGTTGACACCTTGATTTAACAGTTTCAGGAGACCTGGTAGGACAGTGGTTAAGTAAATGGCTTTTTGATTTAAAAAAAAAAAAAAAAAGGACGGGTCTATAAAGTGAATAATGACAGCAGGGGAGGATGTACTCCTTAGTACAATCTTCCATAGGAGACCAAGTAGGCAGTATATGCTCCCAAAACAAGGTCAAAAGACAGAAAAGCAGGCAAGAAGGACAGATGGAAACAAACCCAGGGAGGAGGAAGTAGACAGAGCACTACAGTATTACATTGAGGGATGGCAGCCAATGCCACAAAACAAAGTATGTATTTTTTTTTAAAAAAGGAGTGGGAATAAGGAGACCACTGTGCATGGGACTGCAGACCCCAGGCGAGTGATGATGGTGGCTTGGATACAGTGGAAGCCCAGGTTTTACAAAAGAGTTAAGGGCTAGAGTTGACTGAATTTTCAGATGGAATAGATGTCGTCAGGGAAGGTTTCCGTGACAGACCATGTGAATTTGGGGTGATTCTTATGGGATCAACACCCCAATTTCTTCACCTCTCTCAGGCCCTCAGAGCCTCACACTGCTTGTGGCAGGCAGTCCCAGGGATGCTGGGTTTTGATGCTTAGGCTGGACCTGTTCTTTTTTCTTTTCTTTTAATCATTCTTTTGGGGGCTTGTACAGCTCTTATCACAATCAATCCATCCATCCATCCATCCATTGTGTCAAGCACATTTGTACATTTGTTGCCATCGTCATCCTCAAAACATTTGAGCCCTTGGCATCAGGCTGGACCTGTCCTGTGGGAAATAAATACCCTCTGTCTAAAAAGGTTTTATGAGCCAGGGCAGAAGATGAAAGGTTCCCGCTGAGCAGAAGATCCAGGGTCAGGAGGCGGCCGAGCCCGAAGCCTTTGCCTCTGAACCGCTAAGGTCTTCGTTTTTCACTGCCTGAACTCAAAGCTGTCACTTTAAGTACATGTTTGGCAACGCGGGGCTGTTCTATTTTTCTTTTTAATTACACAAAGAGAGATTCTGGAAGCAGACTCAGCTGCTCCCCCAACTCCCCGCCCCAGGACGGGGGTGGGGGGTGGGGGATAGGCCAGGGAACTTTGGCAGCCCTTTGAGGCCAAGACACCCATTCCAAATCCAGTGGCTTTGAAATCCTTTTGTGGGAGTGTCGCGGCCAGACTCTCAGCTCCCCTGTCCTCGGCATGGGCAGCCCTGACTCAGGGTTTCTAAAAGGAGACGACAGACGGGTCACCCACTTCGAATGGAGAGAACACAGTGGCACATCTCTGAGATAAAAATATCCTCCCAGCAGCTCTGTTCCTGTACCCTGAAGTTATTCCCCGGGACTTCTCTCATCCTCTGGGCGGGAAACAGCTAGCTAGTTCGTTCGTTTGCATGTAAAGAGCATGTCCCAAGACGTATGTATCCAGCAAAGTTATTTATATGACCCCTCTCTTTTTGTGGACTCAATACCCTACACAGGAGAAAGATGAGGTTTCCTGCGTCCATGAAGCATTCCCGTCTCGGAAACTCACGGGAGCAGTTTCTACCCTGTCATGATGTGGGGTCACGAGGAGTGAAAATCAACTCGATGACCGTTTGGTTTGGTTTTTAGTAACTACCCCAGGAGTGGACACTATCATTGGCCCGAGTCCCAGGATTGCCTCGTGAAGGGACTGACTACTAGAGAAGGACATTTTAAAGCCACTCCCTGGCCCCCATCTCTGCAGACAGGCTTGGATGTGTGCCTCAGAAGTTCCACCCTGGCCCCTCGTGGAGCAGCTCTACTCTGCACACAGGGTGGTCAGGCCTCAGAATCTACTCGACAGCAAGTGAACAACGACTCCAGTGCCCGGGACCCAGGTAGGTTCTTGTCAACATTTCAAAGTCAGTCATTCATTTGGATAACCTTCCAACGTTTTGTGAACTTCTGCCTATTTGGTGGATGGGGATTTCAGCCTCAGAGAGGGTCTATGTAACTCCCACCCAACTTGTGTTCTTGGGCTGGCTAGCCCTCAGATCCACTAGATGCCCTTCTTCTGCTTGTCTCTGTATCCCCAGGAGGCCAACCCTACAGGTAGCTTCCAGCACAGAGGGACCAATAGCAGGCTTAAGAAGGCGCCTGGAGGGAGGGTGGGTTGGTGGGTGGGAGGGGTTGGGGTAATTCTTCACCCTCATTGGCCTGCTTTTCATTGTTTTCAATTGCTCTTCTACTACCTACTGTCGTGGATTGGACGGTGTCCTCGCTGAAATAAGTGTCAATTTGGCTGGGCCAGGGTTCTCAGTTTTATGATAATGTATGTAATCATCCCCCATGATGTGATTTGATGTGATCCGTCAGTCATTCTTAAGGAGAGTAGGGTGGGATGCAGCACCCTTACCCAGGTCACAGACTTGAAGGAAAAGACATTTCCCTGAGGGGTGACTGCGCCACCTTTTATCTTACAAGAGATCAAAGAAGAGAGAGAACAAACCAGAGAAAGACCTACTACCAACAAGAAAGAAGAGTCGGAAGTGGACCCTTCTGACACAGGGTGCTGAGAGCTTCTTAGGCTCAGGGCAAGAGTGATGCTAAGACACGTGGAGTTCTCCAAGGGATGCCAGGCTCACAGCTGGTGAAAGGAGCCAAGGACCTTTTCCCAAGATTGACAGAGAGAGGAAGCTGTCCCCCATCCCCAGCCAAAGTCAGCACCCTGATTTCAGATGTCTAGCCTCCTAATTGTAAGAGAATACATTTCTGTTGGTTAAAGTCCTCCACTTGTGGCATTTGTGTTAAACCACCCTAGAAAACTAAGACGCCTATGAAACAATTCTGTCCAAGCTTTCTCCTGACGCCTTTTCCCCCTGGGTTGAGGCTTATTGATAAACTGCCTTTGGCAAATCCACACAGCACGGCCAGTTCATATGATTAGAAATGAGCATATTGCTTATAATACGTCTCACCAGATGGGAAACACATAACCATCATCTTGAGCATTTTCTTCATCGCCAGACAAACGTTCTTTCACGGACCGTGCATAACAACCCTTTCTGCCAAGTGCCAGCACCATTCATTCCCATGTGACAGATGGGACTCAAAGAGGTTGGGTTGTTTGTCCAAAATGTCACAGTAATGAAGTGGTAAAGCTGGGATTCAAACTCAGGTGTGCTGAGGTCCAAAGCTTATGTTCTTTTCTAATCTCTACTGTCATCACTTGCAGTCCCCCCCCCCCTGCCCCCAGCTGCTCAAACTGAACTTCTTGGCTCGAGAGTCCATGGAAGCTCATTCCAGGGTCCTGCTTGGTGGAAGGTGGTTGATCTCTGACCTGAGGTTATCTGTATCGTAGAAAGGAACACTCAGAGACATGCAGAGAAGAAAAGGATGTGGAGACAGAGGAGTGATACAGCTCCAAGCTGAGGACAAGCCAAAGGATGCCAAAGCACCAGGGCCATCACCAAAAGCTCAGAGAGGGGCCGGGGGGGGGGGGGGGGAGGCTCCCGGGGGGAGTCTGCAGAGACACCAACTCTGTCTAGTGGCATTGATGGATGGATGAGGGGTGGTACTGAGAAAAACCCTGATACTGTCAGAGGAATGACAGCAAAATGACCCCAAAGGGCGGTGGCAGGAGGGCCACCCCTGCTAAGACAGTGACATCACTAGGATTGCTGTTACTCATCACCCAGTAAAGAAACTCATCACTCGAACCCTCTCACCATCCCCACCTCACTCCCACGGTTCAGCTGGGAATGGACCCTGCAGTCAGTGAGCAGAGATAAGGGTATGTTCTTTGGCCAATGGGAAACATGGGGAAAGGGTTTGGTGGGAGAGACGGAGCCCCAAGGCATAGTACTTGGCCTTAGGTGGTAGGGGGTTATTACCACTTCATTACTGTGACATTTTGGACAAAGAACTCAACCTCCTGGAGTCCCATCTGGCACATGGGAATGAATGGTGCTGGCACTTGGCAGAAAGGGCTGTTATGCATGTTCCATGAAAGAACATTTATCTGGTGATGGTAGGAGGTTTCTGCCCACTGCAGACTTCCTTGTGTGCATGTGTATGGGGATATATAGGTGTGTGTGTGGTATGGACACCATGAGTTACCACACTGGCTGACACCAACCCTCCTGACACCTGGGTTTTAGACTTCTGGTTTCCAAGACAGAGAATACATTTCTGCTGCTTTCTTACGGAAGCTCTAGGAGACCAAGACAGAGACCAGCCAGAGGAGACGCTATTTAAGATGAATTTCACTACTTAGGATGAATTTTGCACCTATTTCACTGCCAGTGTCCAATCTTGCTTCCAGCTTCCATCCCTTGCAATGTTTTGACCCTGAGAACCCATCAGACTGCTCACCAGAGTGGACTTCCAGATGTCTGGTGGCCCTGGGCAACACATGGGGGTCAGGGGTAGGGGTCACAGGGGTGGGGTAGAGGGAAACGTCTGCACTATTATAAATAATCAAAACTGAAATTCATGGCTTCTGGAAGGAGAGAGCTCCCCATCAACAGATGTATAAAAGCATTGCTCTGCAAATGCATGTGCTCAATAAAGCTGGCTGATTTTAAGATTGTTACTAGGGGTTTTTCAAGCCCTAGACGGTGAATTGGGGCAAGGGAGGAGACACAGCTGGGCATCGGATTTACACTTCTAAGACTGCTGGGGAGAGTGACTGAAGGCCTATGTTCAGAGTCTATGAATAGGTATTTGTAATAGGCATCTCCACTGCTCCTAAGAGGACTGGGGTTCAGAAAGGTCAGGAAGTTTGCCCAAGGTCACACTGCAGCTGAGTGGCTAAGGAGACAGCCAACCTACTACTTATAAAGACTACACATCATCTAGTTCAAACATTCTCAAACTTGGTCCCAAAAAACCCCACTGCCCCCAAGTTGATAGGGTTTTAGAGACTGTAAGTATTTACGGAAGCAGACAGCCTCAACTTTTTCCCAGAGTGGTTGGTGAGTTCAAACTGCCGACCTTGTGGTTAGCAGCCCAGTGCTGCAGCCCAATGCTTTAATCCACAACTCCACCAGGGCTTCTTTAGAACTTTCAAAAACCTGGAACTGCTTAGATGGTGTTTGGTAGTTTTCATGTTAACAAAATGTTTCTTGAGGTTCTGAAGCCGGAGGTGGTCCATCATTGCTGTTATTCAGTGTCACCAAGTGGATTCAGCCTCACAGTGACCTTATAGGACAAAGCAGACCTGCCCGGTAGGGTGTCCAAGGGAAGCCCTGGTGGCACAAGGGGTTAAGTGTCTGGACGTTAACTGCTAAATGTTGGTGGTTCACACCTAGCAGCCATTTCATAGGAGAAAGATAAGCCTGTCTGCACCTCTAAAGACAGCCTCCAAAACTCTAAGAAGCAATTCTACTACAGGGACACAACCAGTCACAAATGCCTCCATGGCAGTGCCTTTGGTTTGGATTAGTCTTTAAGGAAGTGGCTGTATAGTCCTTCTCCTGAGGAGCCGCCAAGGGGTTCAAACCACTACCCTTTTGTTAAGCAGTTCAACGCTTAACCACTGCACCACTAGGGTTTCTTAGAGGGTTAAAAAACCCCGTCTTACTACTTTCTATGTTTCGGTAGCTCTTTTTTTTTTCCACCTGGAAATAAATAATAGTAGTAGCATGACCCTCCCAAGGTTGTAAGGAATGAGAGTTCAAATAACCATGTGCCCAGAACAATGCCTTGCTCAGCTCCTTCGTGCTTGCTATTGATCGGTGCCATCGAGGAGAATCAGACTTACAGGGACCCTACAGGACAAGGCAGAATGCCCCAGAGAGTTTCCAAAGTTGTCATCTTCACGGAGTACAGCACCAGGTCTTTCTCCCGCACCCCACTGGGTGATGCGAACTGCAGCCCTTCTGGTTAGCAGCCTTGTGCCGCTGGGGCTCCTTCCTCGGTCCTTTCCATAGTGAGTTAGATCACTCACTCACTCACTGCCATCAAGTCAATGCCAACTCACAGTGACCCTATAGGACAGGGCAGCACTGTTCCTGTGGGTTTCTGAGACTGTTACTCTTTACAGGAACAGAAAGCCCGGTCTTTCTCCCAAGGAGCAGCCTGGTTTCGAACTGTTGACCTTTCAGATCACAGACCAGAGGATAATTCCTACACCACTAGGGTGCCTGTTAATTAGATGATTAGCCTTAATGGTCAGTTACATAATTACTGTTGCTTTGTCATTCTGTTGGATGGGAACCTGCTACACCTCCCTAGGCAGCCCATGCTGTCGGTGGCCAATCCTGGGTGTGGGGGTCCTGGTTACCCTGGAGCAGGCTGCAGCTACCCAGTCCTGGAGGGACCAGGAAATGAAATTTTCGTAATTGGCTTTTGGGGATATAAACCCCAGAGTTCGAGAACACACCTCCTGGCCACTAGGAGGAGCCATTCGCAGTGCTTGGAGACACAGAGGAAGGGGGACCTGGGTTCTGATTATTTGAATTCAGCTTCCTCACTCCTGGCTTCTCATGTGTCCTTTCAGGAGGTGCCTTCTCTCTGGGAGGGAGGCCTGGTTGCCTAGTTGTTATGCGTTGGGTTATAATCCACAACGTCAGCAGTTTGAAACCACCAGTCATTCCACCAGAAAAGGACTTTCTAATTCCGGCAACAGGCAGTCAGTTTGTTTTCTCTCTTTGGGAGGAGCCCTGGTGTTGGTAGTGGCTACCGGCTGGGCTGCTAACTGCCAGGTCAGCAGTATGAAGCCACCAGAAAGATGAGGCTTTCTACTCCCATAAGGAGTTACATTCTCCTGGTGTCAACTAAGTCCACATGGAAGAAGCACTCCAGTCTGTGTGACCCAAGGAATGTAAATAATAAAATCCAAATCCAAAGGAGGAAGTGGTATCAGTGCTTAAATTGTGAACACCTGGTTTACAAGAGGCCACGGATGATAGTGGAAACCCAAAATCCCTTTGTAGGGTCCCTGCATGGGTTAAGCCTCCTGAGACTCTCCTCTGAGCTACAGGGATATGAGTAGCCTTGCTACCAGAGCATTATAGAGTTAATTATGGCAGCTGTATAGGTTAAAATGCAATACCTTACCATGTGGTCTCCCTTTTGACCCATTTTAAAGTTGTTTTTAATATTTTCTGCTTTCATTTCCTTTGAGGTTTCTCTGTTTTGTCTAGTCATTGTTGTTTTTTTGTTTGTTCCTGTTTGTGTTTTGTGTGATGTTCTATATATGAAATCTAGGAGAGGTAAGTCTAGAGAGAAAAAAAAATTAAGATGACTCTTCCTAAGATTAAATATATATCTATTAATCATTTTATTGGGGGGCTCTTACAAATCAAAATGAAAATCTTTTTAAAAATCTATAGAGACTAGTAACTGGGTTAATAATTACCTATCGGCATGGCAGGGGGAGAAATGGGATGCTAACAATAAGTACAAGAAGAAAATGTTTTGAAACTGATTGTAGTGATGATTGCATCTTAATATGATTGAAAGGTTAAATTGTATGATGTGTGAAGCATATGCCAATGTTGTTGTTGGTAGATGGCATTCGGTTCCGGCCCATGGGACCCCATGCACAACAGAAGGAAATGCTGCCCAGAAAACTATTAGGGGAAAAATACTAGTTTCAGAAATCTCCAAAGGCAGTTCTAACCCGTCCTACTGGTGCTCTAGGAGTCGAATGGACTCCATAACAGATAGCTTGGTTTACGTTTTCTTGCTGGGCCTCAGTTTACTTGTCTATCAAAGTGGGTTGGTGATGGCACAGGTACTGGGGATGACATTGGTGCCAGGTGGTTTCCACAAAGGCAGGGGAAAGCTACTAACTGCAGAGAATAGGAGGCTGGGAGCAGGGATTCCCCAGACCCTCTTCAAAGTCTGGGGAGTATTATTATTTCTTCTGCTCTGCCCAGATGCTGGGATTCAAACCCCAAAGGGATTGGAAAGCAAGGGGAGAAGCGGGCATGGTGGAGCTGGCAAGGGAAACCAGGACCTATCTTCACCTCAAAGCCCCCTTCAATGTCGCCACTCAGAGCCCCTTTTGTTCTTCCTGAATCAGTGGACTTTTCTCCAGCCAGGAGCCCCTGCCCCCGCTAGCTCTGTAAGTGGCTCTCTTTTCCCATAAGCTCCTAATAGTGGCTGTAAATAATTCCCAGCTTGAGGTCTTTTTAGCTTTTGCTACATCTTCTCATTTTCAATATGTTCCATGAGAGCTTACATTCTGCATACTCTATTTTCAGAAGGCTAGGGTTACAGTGAAAGCACCCAATCCATTCTGAGTCCCCCTAGGACATTAAGCCTGCATTGAATTCCTTCTGCCTGTTCGCCTGCAATGTGAATAAGCCTGTCCTCAAGCCAAGTGTATTAGAAAGTGGATTGCATCCACTCCCCCAGCCAACTGAGGGTGGAGGGCAGAATTTCTCCCTCAGGGTCTTGCCTAGGTGTGTCCTTGTTGCAAATGGAGTATTAGAGTCCTAAGGTTGTGAGTCATATCCTGACTGCCCTAGATGGAGGGCCCTAAACCAATCTTGTAAGTTCTTCTGTTTAGCATAATGTACTTGTCCCAATGATGGTCCCAATCCATCTTCTGTGGCCCTGCCTGCAACTGTGATGCACTGATCTGCCACCAATCATGGTTTTGTGCCAGTGTCCGTTGCCCTCCTGCGTCCTTTAAGTGGCTGGTTCTCTGTAAATCCTTGGACTGGATGCTGAGATGGTCTCTCTCACCCGGATGACTTCTTTGTCTATGTCCTACCGTAGTCCTGTTTAAGATAAGGTGACCAGACATCCTGCTTTTGGCGGGACAGTCCCTATTTTTAACAATTTTTCCTGCATCCTGCGGCACTTTATAAAAGTCCTGATTTTTGGAAAGAATGCACAACAAGCTGGAGTATACGGGTTTTCGGCTGTCATGTGGCTATTTCGCCAGGATATGAGTTTTATCATTGGTGTCCCGCTTTACCAATGTTCAAATCTGGTCACCTTAGTTGAAGACTTAATGAATGTGTCTCTATAAATTATATTTGAGATATGGGGTCCCTTTCATCCCCTGCAATAACATATTCCACATAATGGTGGAGCTCATCATTTGCTGACGTTGTTTTCAGATTTTACTCGCAGGTGCTCAATATCATGATTTAAAAAGATAGCAATAATAAAAGGCAGACTGAAATCCAAAAAGAAACAACAAAAAAAGAGGTATTCAGCTTAACGCCAGAACCGTTGACCATGGGGTCTTTGGGAAGAAAGCATGCAAGTCGGGGACTAACGAGCTTCCCAACCCTTCGCTGGGCCTTTCTGAAGGACCCAGGACATTTCATTGTTTCATTCAGTGAACGTGCTTCTTTCGGTTGGGAGTCTCCCAAGGGCCTGGGACGCTGAGGCAAAGAGAAAAACAAACGTTGCTCCCGATGGCTAGTGGAGAAAGGGACAAAAGGGTCAATATGTGTGCCAGACAATGAAAGAAGCTGTAGTCATCAGTGCTTTGAAGGAAATAAAACCAAGGGAGGTGACAGAAAGTCACACAGGGTGGGGGTAGGTTAGATAGGGAAGGAAGCCTTATTTTGGAAGTGACAGCTGGCGGTTGGGTTGAGACAGACAGGAAGAGAAAGGAGTAACAAGCCACCCAAAGAAACAAGACCACCAAACATGTAGGGCAGCAAAGAAGCAAGACCCCAACCCCAAACCAAACCAGACCCCCACTGTGAGTGGATTCTGCTTCAAAGCAACCCGGCAGGACAGGGTAGAACTGCCTATGGGGTTTCCAAGGCTGCGCATCTTTATGGAAACAAGACTCTCATCTTGCTCTTTCAGAGCAGCTTCTGGCCTTGCCAGTCTTTTGGCTAGCAACCCAAAGCCTAACCCACCATACCACCAGGGTTTCTTGAAACAAGCCCTAAACCAGAAAAAGCAAACCCGATGCCATCTGGTTGATTCTGACTCACTGGGCTAAGTGGAATTGCTTTTTAGGTTTTCCAAGACCGTAAATCTTTACAGGGGCACACAACCTCATCTTTTCCCAAGGAGTGACTGGTGGATTAGCCTAACGCCTAACATAGCATCACTACAGTGCCGGGGAAGGAAATCCACCTTCCAGGTCCCCTAGTCTTTTCTTGGGACCATCCTGTAGGTTTATTTTGAGAGTAGGGGGCCTTAGATTTTGTTCCACAATGTGAGTGGGTAGAAGATGCTCTGGTGGTGTAATGGGTCACATGTTGGGCTGCTAACTTCAAGGTTAGTAGTTTGAATGCACCAGCTGTTCCTCGGGAGAAAGATGAGGCCCTTTACTCCCAAGATTTGCAGTCTTGGAGATCCAAAGGTATTGGCCCTATTCCACTCTGCCCCATCGGGTCGCTAAGAGCCAGAATTGACTTGATGGAAGTGAATTTGGTTTGGATGGTGGGTGGGTAGAGGGGCGCGCTCTAGTGGTGATAAGGGGCACACGTCACCTCATGTCTAGGGGCTAAATCCTCCTCTTCCGCATTTACTCATTCCACACATATTTAAGGAGTACTGCGAGGATTCCAAGGAGTATTCTGGATGCCGGCGTGGAGCTGACACCCCAGGGCAGGGGACCATTTCTAGCCCCCACCTCATATCTGTCCTACTATTCCATAGTTAAACTGGCTTTCCTCTGCTCCAGCTGCGCGGTGGCAGGTCCAGGTCTTTGCATTTGCTGTTTCCTCCCTGGGGCAGGCTCCTTTACCCTGATGAAAGAAAGTCAGGTCTCAACTCAAATGTCACCCGCTAGGAAAGGGGTGAATTTATCTTACTTGTTGAGGTGTGGCCTATTCCTCAAAATGAAATGTAAGCACCATGAAAGTACTTTTTCCTGGATTTCCTCACCACAGCACCAGGAATGACACAATGGTTAAACATTTGGCTGCTAACCGAAAGGGCTGCGGTTTCAACCCACAAACTGCTCCACAGGAGAAAGGCCGGGCAATCTGTTTCTGTGAAGATTTGCAGAAACGGTAAATCTTTAGGAAGACAACACTCGGTCCCATGGGTCCTGAGTCTGAATCAACGAGATGACGCACAACAAACACTAAAGAGGGTGCTGCAAACTGCTCATGTGGTCGGCGGCAAATTAACAGGGTTGCAGCGGCAGTCCAGAGGTACCTCGGAAGACAGGCCTGGCAATCTACTTTTGATAAACCAGTCACTGAAAACTCTCTGAAGGATAGTTCTACTTTGACAGGTGCGTAGTTCAACTGCTAAAACTATGCTCGTGTCTGCTCTCTCTCTAACATACACCCCACCAGAGCAGGGGGTTCACCATTCTCTGCCCTCAAGAAACACTGACTGGACGGACTTCTACCTGTGCCTGCTTTTTCTCCCGCCGAACTTGCGCCACCTTCTTCCAAAGGGGATAGAGGACTTCGGAGGGGGGTGACCTCAGGCGGCCCGGCCCAGGAGTCCGAGCTCCGAGCCATCCGAGCAGCTGTGGAGGCCGCGGGAGCTTCTGGGTGAGCGCGCCACGGGCCAGAGGCTGGAGGCGCTTCCCGAAAGAATCGCGCCCGGAAGGGGGCGGACCCGCGCCCGGAAGGGGGCGGACCCGTCCCAGGAGACAGCTCACATGACTCACTCTGGTACCGCCCACCTCCTCGGGGGCGGGGCGTCTGAGTGGGCGGGGCGCATGCAAATAGTCCCGGGGTTTGGGCCAATCGCGGTACGCGCCGGAGTCCGGACCCGGGGATCCGGACGCTACCTCGCGCGCAGGCTCGCGCCGCGGCCGCCCGGAGTTTTTGCCAGCGGCACCGCGGGCCTGCGAGCTGGAGTTGCAGCTGCTTCCTCGACCTCCGGCTCGTCCTTTGCGGCCGGCCAGGTCAGGCCGGGCCCGCGCAGCGGCCAGGCGGCGGCTGTCCCAGGCGCAGGCGGACGTGAGGCAGGGGTGGGGGCCGCTGTCGGTGCAGACGCCCGGGCGGCCCGCGACTCCGCAACGTGCTCCATGCATCCGGAGCCCGCCCCGCCCCCGAGCAACAACAGTCCCGAGCTTCCCCTCAGCGGCGGCAGCACCACCAGCGGCAGCCGCCGGAGCCGCCGCCGCAGCGGGGACGGGGAGCCCCCGGGGTCTCCGCCGCCGCCGCCCGCCGTCACCTACCCGGACTGGATCGGCCAGAGCTACTCCGAGGTGATGAGCCTCAACGAGCACTCGATGCAGGCGCTGTCCTGGCGCAAGCTCTACTTGAGCCGTGCCAAGCTCAAAGCCTCCAGCCGGACCTCGGCTCTGCTCTCCGGCTTCGCCATGGTGAGCGCGGCCGCCCTGCCCTGCCCTGCCCCCTCCGGCCTGGCCCAGCCTGGCCCGCGCCACCCCGCCGGGGCCCAAAGGGGACAGGCCGGGCGGGCTGGGGGAGAAGCGGACAACTGGGGGAAGGCTATCGATGCAGGAGGCCAGATGTGTGTGATAACAAGTGGCACCCGATGTAGGAGATGAGGGGTGACAAATCCATACAGAGGTCCGAGGTTGGGTGGCTCAGGTGCCTCTGGAAGGGGGAGCTTGAGGCAGCAAGCAGGGAGGAACACGGAGGGACCTCCGAAGTTAGATCTGTCAGAAGCCCCGATGTGTTTCGGGGCCAGGAAGGTCTCAGAAGGTCCGACCCACCTGGAGACAGGTGCCCAGAAGTGCAGATGGAGAGCCCCCAGCTACCTTCCTCACACCCCCACACCTGAGGCCAGCAAGCATTGCCCTGTTCTTAGAAGCTAATTAGCTACTGGGGATTTCCCAGCATCCTTTCTCCCTTCAAAAAGACTCTGCCTGGGGGTGGGGGGGTTTGACAGAGCTCCCCGCTCAAACTCACCACGGAGTCACAGCGTGTGGGGGAGGAGTGGTGGGACTTGCTTCTCCTAAGTGGGCTCTGAATTGATTTATGGAGAAGGCACTTCTCCACCCCATGGCCTCACCAGCTGGGGTGAGAACTGCCCTGTCAGTCTCCGTCCGTCTCCCCCACCCCACCCCCATGCAGCAGATGGGCCCCAAAAGTGACCCTATGGTTATCGTCAGGCTAGGAGTCTGTGGTGCCCCACATAACGAGTGACCTCAGCCTGCTTGGTTGGGGTCTGTGGCGGGTGGAGGCGCACCCAGGCCTGCCCCAGGAGGGTGTGGCTGCACCACTTGTGTTTTCTTGGGAAGGGAGTGTGTCTGGGTCCATTTTAAAAACCTTGGTGAGCCTACAACAGGGGAAAGCTGGGAGGTTGGGGGTTCTCCTAGCTCGGACACGGACTGCCTGTGTGACGGTCAACCGCTTACCCTCTCTGGGCCTTGATTTCTAAATAGGTAAATGAAAGTTGTGACCCAGCAGTTAGGAGCCTTGATGGTGCAGTGACTTAAGCATTGGGCCGCTAACTGCAAGGCAAGGTCCTCAGCTGGAACTCCCCCAGCTGCTGTGCTGAAGAAAGATGCGGTAGCTCTTTCATGCCTGGAAGCTCTTGTGACCCCGAAGGATAAGGTGACCAGACGTCCTGCTTTTGGTGGGACAGTCCCGATTTTTAACAATTTTTCCTGCGTCCCGCGGTGTTTTAAAAAAGCCCCGATTTTTGGAAAGAATGCACGACAAGCTAGGGTATATGATTTTCGGCTGCCATTTGGCTATTTCGCCAGGATATGATTTTTATCAATGGTGTCCTACTTTACCAATGTTAAAATCTGGTCACCTTACCGAAGGAGCCTCAACTCTTAGGCACTTGCTTGCCAAGCAAAAGGTCAGCAGTTCAAACCTACCCACCAATCCCCCAAACCAAAGACAAGGCCTGCCACTCCTGTCAAGGTTTACGATTGATTTCAGACTTCCTGCGAGGATTGCTTTGAGTTGGGAACGACTAGATGGGAACGACTAGATGGCGGTGGGTTTGCTTTGGGGGTTTGATACTTAAAAGTGTGCCTTGGTGTCACATTGGTTAAATATTCACCTGCAGTCCAAACCCACCCTTCGGCTTAGCAGGAGGCAAACCTGGCAATCTGCTCCCAGAATGGTGTCTGTCTGGGAAACCCGGGGTGTGGGGGGTGGGGTGGGGGTTGACTTTGTCCCACGGGGCCACAATGCACAGGAACCGACTCCAGGGCAGCTAACAACAACTAATTTTTCCACCTTTGTGAAAAAGAAGCCACACTGTAGAATGATGGCCTTGTCATGAAATGCACTTGGAAGAACGTTCTGTGGTTAGTAACTCTCTCAAAGAGACTGGTATTTGGTGTTTGAAAAGTACTTCTGCACCCAGGCTGGAAGTGGAGGGAGTGCCCGCTCGAGCATGCGTCGGAAGGAAGCGGCTCTCTAGTTTTTAGTGTAGATCCATCCCATCCCAGTCTCACATCCTCGCTGGCTCTGACTCCGTGCTCAGTGTGCTAGGCGCCGACTCCTCAGCCAGCCTTGGAGGTGATGTTGGCAGGTGACTTTCTCCAGCTCATGCAGCTGATTCTGGCAGAGGCAGGATTTGAACCCGCCCCGGTAGGCCGGCCAGCAGAACCCCAACACCTCAATGCCTGGACCCTGCTTTGTGGTGGACTGAGCTCTGGTGGATGTCCAGCCACAGACTTATTGGGCCTGAGCCCAAAGAAGGAGACATAAGACAAAGTTTCTTTTAAGCAAAACTAAAAGTGATGATTCAGGGGAAAGGAGAGGAGAGGTGGGTGACCCCAGTGATGGTCAGCCTTTCACTGCAGTTCTGAGATGGACATGGTGGGAGGTCACATCCCCTTTGTGTTGGGGTCACAGATTCAGAGCAGATCAGGTGGAGGACATTTCTGGCCCTTTCAGTTCTCCCTTCCGTTTGGAGCCCCCAGGGGCCTCAGTGTCCAGCGTCATCCCTCTCTTCCTCTTGCTAAAAACAGTGTCGAAAAGTCAGGAGGTCCAGGCACCAAGTGGCACTAGACGGGGGCCTTGACCTACCCAAACTGTGCTTTAGGAAGCTTGTTTTCCCCACAGGGAAGACCACTAGTTCTGCTGATGGAGCCCCAAAGTTCTGCAGACAGGGAAGGGCTGAACCCAAGTTCAGGAGTCCAGGAGGAGCACTTACAACTGGGTAACTGCGTTTGTGCCATGAGGCTGGAAATCCCAGGATGAGATGGGATGTGGAGGAAGAGGGCAGCGGGGCCTGTTTGACCGTGCTCAGCTCCCAGCACAGACACCCAGCCTGTGGGTGAGCTTCAGAGGGGAAGGGGTGCTGGGTAGTCCGGCACCATGGAGACGAGTTTCCTGGAGTACTCTCCTTTGGCCCATGAGTCAGCACAACTGCTTCCTGCCCCCAAAGGGCTTCCTTCCAAGAGCCCTGGAAAACCCAAGTGGCTGAGTGCCCCTTCAACTGGGGCATGGCAAGGATGCCAATGGGGGGGGTGTGGTCTTCCAAAAAGCTGGGATTGGGCATCCCCTTCGGGGGCACCGGGAACTTAAGGACAGACCTGTATGGCCGGGTAATTTGCCTTTACCATACGGGCTAGTTTTCTCATCTGCACAAATGAGAGGACCTGCCACCTCATCTCCCCCAGGCTTGCAGGAGGGTTCATCAGGGGCCTGGGAAGGGTTGAGAAATGGAGGGGGTCTGATGACATACACCTTGATCTGCTGACAAGACTCCCACCTGCTCCTGCCACTGTTTCTAGTAACAACAGGCCTTGGCTGAGCTCAGCGTCCCAGCTCCAACATCAGATGCAAAATAAGCATTCCTGGATGTAGGATATGGTCACCATTAGATAAGTGTC